>NC_135235.1:638826875-639143077 GCF_051348905.1 Ranitomeya variabilis | reverse complement strand
GCCCCCAGCTTCGGCCGATGTGTAGGCCTCATCCCGGAAGCCGCGCCCGCACTATGGCGTGCTAAGGAGGCTCCACCCACTTTTCTGACGCTTCTCTCCTGACACAGGAGCGCTCCTTTTATCGGCTACTCCAACTCCCCTCACGTCTACCCTTGGTATTGCTCCCGCCAGCTGCAGAAATTTAGGCCCTGGCTTGGCCTATTCATGGAAATCACGAGGCTTCACCCACATCGTGTCTGTGGCTCCGCCCCCGAATTGGCGCCTCTCGCTCTCTGACACCTCTGCAACTCCCGGTGGCCATCTTGGTCCGCCTGGCCGGCTCAACACAGGTGTGACGGTTATGCATTAAAGAGGCAGAACGACGCTGCAACATCAGTACCTGGGTAAGGAAGTACTGCTCTCTCCCTCTGCATTTCCCCCCTGTACTTAAGGGCACATGACCAGTATTCCCTGGTCTTAAAGGCATATGACCAGTATTCCTTGGTCTTAAAGGCACATTACCAGTATTCCCTGGTCTTAAAGGCACATGACCAGTATTCCTTGGTCTTAAAGGCACATGAGCAGTATTTCCTGGTCTTAAAGGCACATGACCAGTATTCCCTGGTCTTAAAGGCGCTTGACCAGCATTCCCTGGTCTTAAAGGCACTTGACCAGCATTCCCTGGTCTTTTAAGGCACAGAACTAGTATACCCTTGTCTTAAAGTCCGAAGCGAGTCACCCCAAATGAGCTCAGGAGCCCTCCACCGCTGGTCCCAGCTTATCCCAGAATACCTAGTTCCCCTGAGTGGGTTTCGTCACTGACCACAATGCATGGCTTCTCTGAACAAGAGATTGAATCCCTCCGTCAACCCTCTGTGACTCAGAGTGCTCGCAGGACCAATATAGATGGTCCCTCTCCTACATGGGAGACGTCGGCTAGTGGGGCCGCAAGTATTCTAGAAATGTACAGGCGTCTAGGAAAACGGAAGCTTCATTTCCTGATCTTCCTCGCCAATGATTTGCTGAGATCAAGACTCTGAATATGGATCGGATATTGCCTTGGATCTGGACTCGCCAGAGGTTCAGAAAAGGATGGATTCAACTATTTATATCATCAACCAATCTCCGTAGGTGTCCTTTTTCTGCCAGTATGCAAACACGGGTGTCCTATCCACGTATACCCCCTATGACGTGGGATGCCATGCCTGGTCTGATTTTTAGGGGCGACGGGTCCTTTAAAGGGCACTGATCGCCCCACACCATCAGCAGACAAGCACATGGAGTGTCGCCTCCATGTATCCTCTTCTGCAGCCAAGCCTAACGCAGGACAACCAGCCCTGTCCACCCAAGGATCTGAACTCTGTGGATTTACAGGGGCACTCTTTTTGGCATCCGAGCACCCCCCTCTGCATCACCATTATTTAGCAGATGATGCAAGAAGGCGGACGATCCCTCTCCACTTCCCTGTTAAGAGAATGGTGGATCGAGGGTTCATCATTTTAACTGCACCGTCAAAAGAGAGCAGCGATAGCAAGAGAAGGCTTTTTCCTGACCTGCTGGATGCAGCCACGCATTCTGCAACTTGGCAGATTAACCGAGTAGAATCTCCTGTGGTATACCTACCAGTATCCCTGCCCGATGGGTCATCAATTAAAAATACCAAGGACTGTCAAATAGAAAATCTGGTTCGTTCTGTCTTCCGGCCTCGGGTTCAGAGCTCTACCCTCCCTTAGACACCACATGGGTTGCTAGAGCAATGGTCTCATGGTCGGAGACTTAAACTACTTTGATTCACAACAGTAACCTTTTCCCTTAGACAATACAGCTGGCCAATCAAATTTCTTGAACGGGAGTCTATGTGGTTCATGCTTCTTGAATGCGGCTAGTTGCGTGACGCTGTCAGCAGCAAATACCGTTACACTCAGAAGGGCATTATAGTTTAGAGAATGGAAGCGTACTCTGCATTCAAAAAGCCTCTGAGATCACTCCCTTACCAGAGTGGTCGGTTATTCAGTGAGAAGTTGGGAGTGTTCCTCACGCAGGAACAAAAGGATCGCATGTTTCCTATAGACCCAACCAGCAGTGGAGGGGTTGTCCAGGACAATCTAGATCTAAGGGATCTTGGTTCCAAAAAGGGGACCGAAATGTAAGACCGATCCTGGACCTCAAACTTCTAACAAGTTTGACAAGGTCCTCCTTCTTCCGATGGAGTTCCTCCGCTCGGCCATTACTTCATCGGAAAAAGGTGGAGTTTCTGGCATCCATTGACAATCGGTATGCTTACCTTCACATTCTTATTTTTCCCCTCTTCAAAAATTCCTTTGCTATTCCATTTGCGAACAGCATTTAAGTCAAAACCTTGCCCTTCGGCCTTGCAACCACACCCAGAGTGTTCGCAAGAGTCATGGCGGCTGTCATGTTCCTCTTGCAACCAGAGGCATGGTCGTCCTGCCCTATCTGGTTGACTTTCTAGCCGCTCTTCCAGGAGCTCGTCCATATCACTTGCGATACCCTCTCACCTGGGCTGTCAGCTAAACTTAGACAAGTTTTCCTCATTTCCAGCCCAGCAGATATCCTTCCAGGAGGTTGGTAATTCTCCCTTGAGACAAGACCGTGGCCCTTCAACAGGGAGCTTGTGCACTTGATCACTTATCCCCTCATTCCATTCGATTTGCTAGGAGGGTTCTTAGGAAAAATGGTGATGGCAATGGAGGCAGTTTCCTTCACTCCTCTCATTTTCTGCAGGTCAAACAGGCTTTCAGAGTGTAGTCTCTGAGCTCCTTCCTCATCCAGGGGAGATCCTTTCTCCCGGTTCAATGCTTATTAGTGATTACCAATGCCAGTCTTCTTCTCCCGATCATTGTTCTGCGGTTCCGAACGTGTAATACTATTGTAGGAACTCGAGGATTCTGTTAGCGTGGGGCAATGAACAGACAGAGACGGGTTTCTTTAGTGCAAATAGTGTATTTGTACAACAGCAATAACACCCAAAATAATATACTGATAACCCGCAATAAATCAAGTCCCTTTACCATATACAGCAAATCGGCAGAGTTCTTAGGGCAGAGTCCTCAGCAAGGTGAGTGTGACAGGTGAGGTGGTGCAGATGCAAAAGACTGTCGGTGCAGAAAGAGTCAAATCCAGGTATGTAGTAAACACAGGGAAGTCCAGAACAAGTTCTCAGGTTAATCCCAGGTGTGGCATGAACACGGGTAAGTCCAGAAACAAGTTCTCAAGTTGATCTCAGTTGTAGTATAAACATGGGTAACTCCAGAACAAGTTCACATTAAAATATTATACTGGTGTAGATTCCAGTAGCTCCCACTGGGGGGAGTAAATGAAGGATTAAAGGGAACCTGTCACCACGTTTTTGGAAGATGGGATAAAAATAGCGTTAAATAGGGGCAGAGGTGGGCATTACATTAGTGTGTTTGTTATGCGTTTATTACCCACCTAAGTTGCCGAAATACCTTTGCAAAGTCTCCGTTTTCGCCTGTCAATCAGGCTGGTCTGGTCAAAAGGGCGTTGTCTTCCCCCAGATTTTGCGTTGTTTTCCGTTGGTGGCGTAGTGGTGTGCGCATGCCCAAGGTCCCGAATCCTCTCCCAGGGGATTTAAAAGAGCGCGCTGTTCGTTTTCATTGGTGATCGGTGGGCGCGGCCATCTTCCTTTGGCCGTGCGTGCGCAGAAGCGGCGCTCTGCTGGCCGCGGCTTCAGGAAAATGGCCGCCGCGATATCCATCTGCGCACGCGCGGCATCCCGCGGCCATTTTCCTGAAGCCGCGGCCAGCAGAGCGTCAATCATCTAGCAAGTACCCACGGTCAGGCGCCATGGCCGAGGTATCTCACATTCTCTGATGGGCCGAGATCTATCATTCGGTGATCTCGGCACTATACATCCCAGGAGTAGTTATCTGGGTGGCAGACACTGTCACTGTCCCGCCTCAAGTGAGTGGGAACTTCACCCGGAAGTCTTCCATCAGATCTGCCTTCACTGGAGCACTCCAGATGTAGATCTCATGGCGTCCAGACTGAACACCAATGCACTCTAGTTCATGGTTCGGCCTCGAGATCCAAAAGCCAGTGCATGCTCTGGTTCTTCCGTGGTACGAGTTTCCATAACCCCTCTTCCACTACTTCTGAGAGCCTTTCGGAAGCAGGAAGGGCCCCAGTGATCCTGGGAGATCCACACTGACCACCTCAAGTTTTTTGTTTGCGCAACTAGTATTTTTTTCATCTTATTGCAACAAAACTGCAAGTAGGGACTTTCTCACAGAGAGTTTTCACATGTGGTTCTTCCCTATCGCATACCGTTAGATCTTTGGGACCTTCATGGTTCTGGGAGTTTTACAGTAGATTCCTTTTGATCCGGACAGACTTTACTATCAGGGAAGGTCGCCCTTTTTTCTCTGCGATCTCGTCATCCTGACGAGTCTTTGGAGCTAGCCACTCTGTTCTTTCAGACTTTTTCCTTATTACCATCAAGGCAAGGTTGTCCTCAGGCCATCTCCGTCCCTTGTTACCAAGGTGGTATTGTATTCCCACTGTTATGAGGGCATCATTCTTCCCTCATCTCTTTCGGCACCAGTCCACAAAACGGAATGGGTTCCCCATATTCTGGACGAAGTGAGTGCTCTGAGTAGGTACGTATCGAGGACGATATCCTTCTTGAAGGTTGGACACTTTGTTTGGGCTTCCTGACAGTAAGAGGAAGTGTTCCTGGCGGTTACAGGAAGGGTTTATCCGTTTCATCGGCCATGTTAGCCTGGTGGATTCGTTACACCATCCAGGAGTCCTTCCGTGTTAGATGTCAGCCTATCTCCCTGTCTAGCGAGGTTTCTTGGGTTCTAGGCACCAGGCGTCGGCAAAGCACGCCTGCAAGCTTGCGGGGCTCGTCCAGTCCACATGCATTCTTGAAGCACTATAATTCCCAGACTTCTGCAGATGTGGCTGATTCTGCAGGCAGTAGTTGCGCAATTGTAAGAAGCGGTTACGCAGAGCCTGATCTGATGTTGTCCCCACCCAGGGACTGCTTTGGAAAGTCCCACATCTGTCCCCCAATGAGGCAAAGGAGAAATAGGGATTTTTTGTGTACTCACTGTAAAATCTTTTTTTCCAAGCCATTCATTGGGCGACACAGCTCCCACCCTGTTATTAGCTTGTGTTTATTTTATAATTTGACATTCTATACTCTCATATGTTGTTATTGATCTACTGCTTTTGCAATGACCTGGTTCTCTGAGAGCCAGCAGGAGGGTGTATACTGCAGAGGATGAGCTAACTTTCTTTGTATCACTTAGTGTCAGCCTCCTAGTGGCAGCAGCATACACCCACGGTCTGTGTCCCCCATTGAATGGCTCGGAGAAAAGGATTTTACGGTTTGTACACAAAAATCCCTATTTTTCTTGGCTCATCCTGGATCCTTTATCTGTTGATGGATGTTTGGACATTAGGGCCTACATAAGCATTTTGACCAATCAAGTTCATCACTTTATGGCAGCTGTTTACCCTACCCTAGAAGAACAATGCACCATGACACCATGGTCCACTAGTCATAGAGGTCCCTGATCATGTGATCCCCTGACTCCTCCACTCTTGTGACCTCATCACAGGTCCTGTGCACACAGTACAGCCATATATGTGATGTGCGGCTCTGCAGGTGGAGGTACTGTAGGTGCTGGAGATTCCCCATTGCTGGGGCAGGGGACATTAACCCCCTCAGTGCTGAGCCTGTGATAAATCTCTGTATGTGACTATAGTGGGATTGTGTGTTATACCGGGGGCAAGACGGGGCCATGACTGGATGTAGTGATCATGTGACACCGGTAACGGCTCCGGAGGTTTCTTACATGGGATCTTTATGATGTTACATCATCATCTTCTCCCCATTCAGGTCCCTACAATATCGGATCCTCTCAGTGGAGATCTTCTATATAAGAGAATTCTCCTGAGTGACCCTACAAGGATTGAAAGTGACAGGGACAAGATGGCGGAGAGGATTTTACACGTCACCCTAGAGATCCTCTTCCGGCTCACTGGAGAGGTGAGAGATTCTGATAACATCACATTACATCATTCTTATCTATGGGAATAGCAGATGGACAGAACTGGAGAGGTGAGGACCCTGGAAATGTCTGTAGTGAGATTTATTAATGTGTCTCTGCATAACCAGGACTACACAGTAGTGAAGAAGACCTCTAGTGAGCGCTATCAGGCCCCTGTGTCTGCGGGATGGGGAAGACTCCTGAGCCCACCTCACCCCCTGATACATAAGGACATCAATGACCAGAAGATCCTAGAACTCACCTACAAGATGATCGAGCTGCTGATTGGAGAGGTGACACTGCTGGGAATGCTGGGACATTATACAGTAACGCTATGAAGGGATCGGGGGATGACGGTATCATTGTATGTGTCAGGTTCCTATAAGGTGTCAGGATGTCGCCGTCTATTTCTCCATGGAGGAGTGGGAGTATTTAGAAGAACATAAAGATTGGTACAAGGAAATCAAGATGGAAGTTCCCCAGCCCCTCACATCACCAGGTAATTCACAGCACTAACTACACATGGCCTTTAATTATCTGTATGTAAAAAATGAATTCAGTCCCTGTATGTGTTTCTTCCAGTTCTATCCAGTGAGAGGACAACACAAGAGAGATGTTTCTTTCCCCTTCTTCCACAGGAATGTAAACAAGAAGATCTCGATGTTCCTCTGGATCATCAGGTAGATGGAGAGAAGGTGTCATGACATCTCCCCTATGATGTGTACAAGGCTATGAAGGTCTTGTGATCAGACTTGTTTTATCCCCCAGTATTATACACCGAACTGCCTATTTATTAGAAGCACTGACACTTTCTTTATCAAAACTTTCCTGTATAGAGAATACTAATAACTAGTGTAATATAAAATAAAGTTTTCATTTTTCCATCTGAAACCACATTAGAATGGGAATTTTGAGCACTTCACCTAGGCATGGTTGTCAGGGAAATTTTGAAAAACTCCTAACCTCTTTAGTTTTTCTTCTCAAAAGTATGAGTACTGAGAACATTATGATTGAGGGAAAAAATACAATGAAAGGGGATCCATAGGACATACACGATTTTTTGAGGAAGATATAAATAATATGTGAGGCAGTGACCGGTGTTACATGTGAGGGTCACTGTATGTTCCTGCCAGGATATGCATGGAGGCGTATTGAGACCATGGGAGTGCATTGCAGTCACAGGCATAGCTGTGATTGCAATGAAAAATAAAAGTGAGTGTTAGTCTTGGACAAGCTATTTGTCCAGGGCAGATTTAAGAAAACCTGCTGGACTTTTGTTTTGAAACTGACTACAGAATGGTAGTGTGGCAGTCCGTTTCCTTCCTGGCCTGGTTTTCTATGTGGCCGAAGGCTCCAGGTTCTTTGGTTAAAAGCCCTGCAGTAAAGGGTTTGGGTGTGTCAGGGTCAGAATTAGGCCTGGGCCAGACATGCAAGGAACTCGCCTGAGTCTCGAATGTCAATACCCGGCACTGCCGCTGGCACTCGGGATCGGAGCGTGCTTCTGCATAGAAATACATGCAGTTGCACGCTCCTGTCCGGGTATTGACATCTGAGACTTGGGCGAGTACGGTAGATAGACAGTGCACCATGACACAATGATCCACAAGTCAAGGATTGATTCCAGGAACATTAGAGAGTTTGTGTTGCTTCCCCGGGCTTCATAGTCCTCATGTTTTAATCCTATAGCGCATCTTCAAGATGAGATGAAAGAGACTATTCACAACATATCAGTATCTCCATATTACTTGTGGATGGGCCAATAATCCAACAGAATTACTTCTTCATCTAGTGGAATCTATTACAATCTGAATTGCTGAGGATCTGAAAAGACAACGCGGGTGTCTATAATAATGTGGCCATTCAGTGTGTGTTCTATACTTGGTGGAGATGACAGGGTAAAGCTGATCATAGACATTAAATGTTGTCTGGATCTTCCCCCAGTTTTCTGGTTATGATTTTTTCATCTTTCTCTGACTATTAAAATTTTTGTTTCAGGGTAAATATCTGCCCCATATTAATACTACAGAGACATATATGAGAGGTGATGATTGGTGTAAAGAGGAGCCCACAGATAACTGCACAGGTGAGTATAACCTAAAAAACAATCAGTGCCAGGAGCGCACATCGAGTTGGCTCCATCCCAGAGGGAGCACAAATCCATTATGGGTATTTATTTATGCGCCATGATTGTGCATATAATAATATATGATTATTTTGTGACATGCTCGGACATTTCATCTCTTGCACATATCTGGTCAGTTTACATTATCTGTCTTGCAGCACATGATGATTATTATTATATTACATTATATGGTGATCTGCTGCAGATTTCTGCAATGTCTGGTATAACCCTGTTTTTTGTAAACCTACTATCATCCACTCTGATCATTACATAGTATATTTTCCCCCTAATTAAACATGTTGATTGTGTCTGTATTCCTAAATCTTAAACAGATTTTGGTTGCCTTCCTCATTTTTGTACTATCATGTTCTTACGTTCTGACATCTTCCCTCTTGTATCTAGTGATTTTTTTTACACTACTCTTGATCCATTTTTTTACTTTAGATTTTACATATGTTATAAAAGATATTGATGGTTTTTAATTCACTCTTTTACTTCTAGTAGTGATATGTTTTCAGTTATAGTTCTATAATCATGGCCCTCTTTTGGTACCATGAAATGTCAGGCACTTAACCTTTTCAGGTCCTTTTGTTTTTGCCACTTTTGAAGCAGAAGAGATACTTCTGTATTCACAGTCCAGTTTAATACAAGACACTCAGTGGTTGTCTGTTAATATACTTTTGAAGTTGGTCAGCGACGGGGATCCGAACTCAAGACCCCTGATATGGAAGGTAGAAACATTACTTGGGAGCCATAGGCTGTGCTGTTCTGGAGAATTTTCTCAGCCTAAAAACCTCAAAAGCATTCTTCTTTACATGCATAATATAACGTTTTATACAAATATCATGCCAGAACATTATAAGTGCTGAAAAGTAATCACCAGAGATTTCTAACTATAGAATTATTTTCAAAAATTATACAAAATCATCACAGTAAATATGGACATATTATGTGTCCCTGTAATTGTAACAACATGAACAATAAAGTGATTTACGGTGATCGGTAAATAGTGTGAATAAAAATGACACCTTTGTTTACATTCCTATTATATAAATATATATATTTTTAACGGCAAAAAAAGCTTATCACTTAATAATAATAATAAAGGAACCCAGACGGACCACAATTAATAGGCCCACTCGGCTTCTGTTTGCTTCAGTTGTGCAACAGATCTATTTTGGACATAAATTCCATTTTCCTGAAAAGAACAGTCAAAACTCAGAAACTCAGGTGTGAACACACTCCAAAGCTGTCTGGCTAAAAATGGATACATGTCTGGGTTTGATCTGCTTGATTGAATTTGCCCATTCAAGGGAATGGGTCTGCATTTCCAGATCGTACTCGCATGTCATCCAGAGTATCGTGGTTCATTACCTGACTCAGAATATTGTATGTTGACATTTCTTTCCTTGTGAACCACCAGACCAATATTTTTACGGTGGAGAACTTCATAGTGTGAATATGTCCCATAGAGAGGGGAAGAATGACGGAGAAATCATATACCTGCCTGGCAGTGAGTGTGCTTGGTTGTGGTAAACAGCCATAGAATTTGAAGAAGGTGGGGGATAATGTAACTTCAGCTGTGCTAGTTCATGAGAAATCAAAACGTATCATGTGAGCAGAGCTGGAGAAACATCCCGAGAGAAAAAAGTTTGAATGTGGATGAGGTGAAAAAAAGCTATGAAGGTTTCTGATGAGCAGGATAGCTCCATGCAAAAGTCAGATATGTGGAACTTTATTACCGCAGAGGCTTAGTCAACACTATTTGTTGTACACAAAGGTGTCCGTAGCCTTTAGGCCATGTTCACACAGTGCGTTTTTTACCGCGGAACCGCGGCGGTTTTGCCGCTGCGGTTCCGCAGCTGTTTTCCATGCAGGGTACAGTACACTGTACCCTATGGAAAACAGGACACACTGTGCACATGGTCCGGAAATTTAAAAAAAAAGCCGTGCTGAATAGCTCCCGGAAAAAAGAAGGAGCATGTCAATTCTTCTTCCTGAACCGCAGCGGTTCTGCACCCATAGACCTCCATTGTGAGGTCAAAATCGCAGTAAAACACGCAGATCAAAAATATATCTGCGTGTTTTACTGCGGTTTGATGTGCAGAACCGCTGCAGCAGGAAGTGCGGGGAAGCCGGCGGAAGTGCGGGGCCGGAAGTGCGTGGGCGGAGAGACATGGAGGCATACCATCGCATGGGGATCGTGTCGGCCGTTTGATTGATTTGGTATGTGTGTGTGTGTGTGTGTGTGTGTGTGTGTGTGTGTCCCCATGCGACGCTAGTGCCACCATTGTGCTAAGTCGCCGTATCGGACTACTACTCCCATCCGGTATTAGGATGGGAGAGTTGTCCCTGTGTCCGGCGACTTAGCACAATAGTAAAGTTTACACCAAACACAATACACATACATGACACACAGTACAGTACATACAACACATAACACAGAGTATATACTCACCAACAGCACCCTTGTAGGCGAAGCCCTCGATCCTCCAGGAAAAAATCCAAAAATAATAAACCAAATTCATACTCCCTGTCCGCAGAATCCATAAAACGAGTGTCCCACGCCGATCCCCTGCTCTCTGGCGATACACTGCCAGGAGCGAAGCTCCTAGCAGTGTATCGCGTACTGTTCCGGAGTTCAATGGCTCCGGCGTCTCGGTTAACAGCAGTACAGCTGCGTTGAACTTTCCCACGCAGCACTGCCGTTAAGCGAGAGTGCCGGGGTCAATGACCGCCGGTAAACTCGCTCGCGCATGCGCAGTGACACACCGACAGGAACTATGGCTCCTGTCAGTGTGTTGCTGCATCCGTGGAGAGCAGACATATCTCTGGATGTGTCTGTTCTCCATGGAAAATCTTCGTGGGATACGTGGATACTTAAATACGTGACACGTGTCACTTAAATACGTGACACGTGGCACTTAAATACGTGGCACGTGGCACTTAAATACGTGGCACTTAAATACGTGATACGTGGCACTGAAATACGTGGCACGTGGCACTTAAATACGTGGCACTTAAATACGTGGCACTTAAATACGTGGCACGTGGCACTGAAATACGTGGCACGTGGCACTTAAATACGTGGCACGTGGCACTTAAATACGTGGCACTTAAATACGTGGCACGTGGCACTGAAATACGTGGCACGTGGCACTTAAATACGTGGCACGTGGCACTTAAATACGTGGCACTTAAATACGTGGCACGTGGCACTGAAATACGTGGCACGTGGCACTTAAATACGTGGCACGTGGCACTTAAATACGTGGCACTTAAATACGTGGCACGTGGCACTGAAATACGTGGCACGTGGCACTTAAATACGTGGCACGTGGCACTTAAATACGTGGCACTTAAATACGTGGCACGTGGCACTGAAATACGTGGCACGTGGCACTTAAATACGTGGCACGTGGCACTGAAATACGTGGCACGTGGCACTTAAATACGTGGCACGTGGCACTGAAATACGTGGCACGTGGCACTTAAATACGTGGCACGTGGCACTTAAATACGTGATACGTGGCACTGAAATACGTGGCACGTGGCACTTAAATACGTGGCACTTAAATACGTGGCACGTGGCACTGAAATACGTGGCACGTGGCACTTAAATACGTGGCACGTGGCACTTAAATACGTGGCACTTAAATACGTGGCACGTGGCACTGAAATACGTGGCACGTGGCACTTAAATACGTGGCACGTGGCACTGAAATACGTGGCACGTGGCACTTAAATACGTGGCACGTGGCACTTAAATACGTGATACGTGGCACTGAAATACGTGGCACGTGGCACTTAAATACGTGGCACGTGGCACTGAAATACGTGGCACTTAGGCTATGTTCACATTTGCGTTGTGCGCCGCAGCGTCGGCGCCGCAACACACAACGCAAAGTAAAACGCAGCAAAACGCATGCACAACGCTGCGTTTTGCGCCGCATGCGTCCTTTTTTTGATTGATTTTGGACGCAGCAAAAATGCAACTTGCTGCGTCCTCTGCGCCCGGATGCGTGCGCTGCAGTGACGCATGCGGCGCAAAACGCGGAGCACTGTCATTCAAAACACGTCCACTCATTTTGGTGTTTAGTCCCAAAATGGAGGATGGAAGAAGAAAAGGGTTGGACAAGGAAATGACATCATTTTTTTTTTTTTTTTCCCCCCACTGCAGTAAACTTTATTTCTGTCAAACACAGACAATCTGCAGACAAAACTGCATCAAAAAACGCACTAAAAAACGCACCAAAAAACGCACCAAAAACGCACCAAAAAACGCACCTGCGTTTTCTGCAGAGACCTGCAGTTTCAGTCAGGAAAAAAAAAGGATGGAAATCCTGAACGTGTGAACATAGCCTTAAGCTAGGTGATCTTTGAAAGAACCAACAACTGTGAACCATTAATGACTGAGGACACTGCTGCAAATTCATTTTCAGATCCCCAGTGCTCCCATATTCATGATGGAATCCAATGCTTTCTGTTGACTTCCAATACATATAAAATAATATGAAAAACTTTTCCTATCTTGTATCTATCGCTTAGTTTCTTTTTATAAAAAAAATGCAAAACCTACACTTGCATAAAAGCCATTGCTTATTGTTACATGACCATACTTCTGTGCTCTATGCTAGATGCAAGTATATACCTGTCAGGGAGTGTATGAGAGATGAACACTATCTATTAGCACTGACTTGTAGTTAAATTTATGAGGGTCCACTGAACATGAAACTGCAAATGATTGGTGGCAGGTGAAGTGAAACCAGAACCTACAGAGAATACGGCTTCGACAAATATTGAAAAAGCACAACCTGGTGGCCTAACATCATAATCTACTAGTCCTTGGGTAGTAGTCTCCTCTCTTAGTCATACTATATAGATAATATAAATATTAATATAATTTCAATGTAGTGTTATTGACAAATAATAATTTTATTCTTGGCAGATGACGGTACCAGGAGCTCAGAGGGACATCTGATATTTTCATATTTTGCAGCAGGGGATCAAGGTATCACATCAGATACATATGAAGACCATGTAGTTATCACAGATATACCTCAATCCCTTCTTAGGAAAAATCTATCATCTGATCCTTTTAAACGGGTCCTTTCTTCTACTTCATTAAAGGAATATCAGAAAAACAAAAACCACAAAAGTACTGATGAACATGAAGTAGCTCACACAGGGGAGAAACCATTTTCATGTTCACAAACTGGGAAATGTTACAATACTAAATCAAGATTTCTTTCACATCAGATGTGTCACTCAGGGAAGAAGCTATTTTCATGTTTAAAATGTGGGAAATATTTTGAAAGGAAATCAGATCTTGCTTCACATCAAAAACCTCACACAGGGGAGAAGCAATTCTTATGCTCAGAATGTGGGAAATGTTTTAGTGAGAAAAAAATTCTTGTTAAACACCAGAAAACTCACACAGGGGAAAAAACATTTTTATGTTTAGAATGTGGGAAATGTTTTATAGATAAATCACATCTCGTTACACATCAGAGAAGTCACACTGGGGAAAAGCCATTTTCATGTTCAAAATGTGGGAAATGTTTTTTACATAAATGCCATCTTGTTACACATCAGAGAACTCACACAGGGCAAAAGCCATTTTCATGTTCAGAATGTGGGAAATGTTTTATAGATAAATCACGTCTTGCTACACATCAGAGAACTCACACAGGGCAAAAGCCATTTTCATGTTCAGAATGTGGTAAATGTTTTATGGATAAAACACATCTTGTTACACATCAAAGAACTCACACTGGTGAAAAGCCATTTTCATGCTCCGAATGTGGGAAAAGTTTTAATGAGAAAAAAGCTCTTGTGACACATCAAAAAACTCACACAGGGGAGAAACCGTTTTTATGTTCCGAATGTGGGGATTGTTTTAATCAGAAATCAAATCTTGTTAGACATCGGAGAACTCACACTGGTGAAAAGCCATTTCCATGTTCGGAATGTGGGAAATGTTTTAGAAGTAAATTCGATCTTGTTACACATCAGAGAAGTCACACAGGGGAAAAGCCATTTTCATGTTCAGAATGTGGGAAATGTTTTATAAAGAAATCATATCTTGTTAAGCATCACAGAGCGCACACAGGGGAAAAGCCATTTTCATGTTCAGAATGTGGGAAAAGTTATAAAGATAAATCACATCTTGTTACACATCAGAGAACTCACACGGGGGAAAAGCCATTTTCATGCTCAGAATGTGGTAAATGTTTTAATGAGAAAAAAGCTCTTGTGACACATCAAATAACTCACACAGGGGAGAAACCGTTTTTATGTTCCGAATGTGGGAATTGTTTTAATCAGAAATCACTTCTTGTTAGACATCAGAGAACTCACACTGGTGAAAAGCCATTTCCATGTTCAGAATGTGGGAAATGTTTTATAGATAATTCAAATCTTGTTAGACATCAGAGAACTCACACAGGGGAAAAGCCATTTTCATGTTCAGAATGTGGGAAATGTTTTATAGATAAATCATATCTTGCTAAACATCAGAGAACTCACATATTGGAGAAGCCATTTTCATGTTTAAAATGTGAGAAATATTTTAAAACGAAATCAAATCTTGCTTCGCATCAAAAAACTCACAAAGTTCAGGTAGATGCTATTTGATTAAAATGGTCATCTTTCCAAAGTTGCTATACTTATTCCAAGCTATTCCACTGCTATTGTCACAACCAGATATTAAACAATTAAATGCAGCATTTAGGAGGTTCATATGGGGTGAGAAGGGAAGAACGCTTATAGGCTTGCTCAAGCTACAATTGCCCAGAAGAGAGGGAGGAATTAATTTTCTGGATATTGGAAGATACAATCTGGCAGCTAACTTTAGGTACATTGTGGATTGGATTTGCGGGGTCTCCCATTTTGCCAACGTACAATTGGAGCAACAGTTAAGCCCTCGGGTGTCACTAACCGCTCTGATCTATCTGGGTAACGATAAGCTCTCTGATGATATTAGAGAGCACTCAGTTTTGTGGCAAACTATTTTGACATGGAGGAGCGGGAGAAAAACCTGTGGAGGGACAGGAGATCTCTCTCCCTTTCAGCCATTTCTAAGCAATCCTAAATTTATGAATAAATGTCGAACTGTACATTATGTAACCTTGGCAAAACAGGGATGCACTTAGTTGCATACGTCTCTTCATCAGGCTGTGCGGGCTGACATGTTGGATCAGAATTTCTCCCTACTATCTTTTGAAACAATAACACAGCTCTTTCCTTTTTTTAGACACAGGCCATTCCTCTTCCTTTAGGCACGTAGCCTAACCTAAAAATATACGATGTTAGAAAAAATAACACTTCCTTACTTTTTTAAGTAAGACCACGGTGAGGATAGAAAGGAAAGCAATATTGAATTGTGTAGATAAAACAAATCTTGTTTAATGTCCATTCAAAAAGTGATTACAAAAATGAAGAAAAGTAAGTTGATAAGTTCTTGTCAAACAATATTAAGTGTTAGATTATAGAAGAGAAATCAAGCATTCATTGATCTTACATATGATGTGGTCCGTGTGGAGATTCTCAAGGTATGAGCATCTCCTGAACAGTCGGGTCTGCTTTATAAACCATTTTGACCCACTTACATTGGTTTCTATTTTTCTATCTCATAACCACATATGGTGACCTATTGCTATGTTCATAACTTCTACCATATTAGAAGAACACTAGTAACTTGCAGAATATGCATATTAGTTCTGTACATTACCTCATTTTAAAATGCTTAAGCATATTGCTTGTGTGACCTTTAAAAGAACCATTTATCTCCATATAGCCACATTTTGGCAGTTCTGACAAGTGTCCTTTAACCCCTTAATCCCATATGATGTACTATCCTGTCGAGGTGGGGTGGGCCTTAATTCCCGTCGACGGGATAGTACGTCATAGCGATCGGCCGCGCTCACGGGGGGAGCGCAGCCGATCGCGGCCGGGTGTCAGCTGCCTATCGCAGCTGACATCCGGCACTATGTGCCAGGAGCGGTCACGGACCGCCCCCGGCACATTAACCACCGGCACACCGCGATCAAACATGATCGCGGTGTACCGGAGGTACAGGGAAGCATCGCGCAGGGAGGGGGCTCCCTGCGGGCTTCCCTGAGACGATCGGTACAAGGTGATGTACTCACCTTGTACCGAGCGTCTTCTCCCTGCAGGGCCCGGATCCAAAATGGCCACGGGGCTGCATCCGGGTCCTGCAGGGAGTACTTCCGGGTCCGGAGCAGGCTGCAGAGCAGCCTGCTCCGATGAAAGTATGATCGCCGATTTGACAGAGTGCTGTGCACACTGTCAAATCGGCGATCTGTGATGTCCCCCCCCTGGGACAAAGTAAAAAAGTTAAAAAAAAATTTACCCATGTGTAAAAAAAATAAAATAAATTCCTAAATAAAGGAAAAAAAAAAATATTTCCATAAATACATTTCTTTATCTAAAAAAAACAAACAAAAACAATAAAAGTACACATATTTAGTGTCGCCGCGTCCGTAACGACCCAACCTATAAAACTGTCCCACTAGTTAACCCCTTCAGTGAACACCGTAAGAAAAAAAGAAAAAAAAGTGAGCCAAAAAAACGCTTTATTATCATACCGCCAAACAAAAAGTGGAATAACACGCGATCAAAAAGACGGATATAAATATCCATGGTACCGCTGAAAACGTCATCTTGTCCCGCAAAAAACGAGCCGCCACAAAGCATCATAAGCAAAAAAATAAAAAAGTTGTAGTCCTCAGAATAAAGCGATGCCAAAATAATTATTTTTTCTATAAAATAGCTTTTATCGTATAAAAGCGTCAAAACATAAAAAAATTATATAAATGAGATATCTCTGTAATCGTACTGACCCGACGAATAAAACTGCTTTATCAATTTTACCAAATGCGGAACGGTATAAACGTCTCCCCCAAAAGAAATTCATGAATAGCTGGTTTTTGGTCATTCTGCCTCACAAAAATCGGAATAAAAAGTGATCAAAAACTGTCACGTGTCCGAAAATGTTACCAATAAAAGCGTCAACTCGTCCCGCAAAAAACAATACCTCACATGACTCTGTGGACCAAAATATGGAAAAATTATAGGTCTCAAAATGTGGAGACGCAAAAACTTTTTTGCTATAAAAAAGCGTCTTTTAGTGTATGACGGCTGCCAATCATAAAAATCTGATATAAAAAAACGCTATAAAAGTAAATCAAACCCCCCTTCATCACCCCCTTAGTTAGGGAAAAATAATAAAATTTAAAAAATGTATTTATTTCCATTTTCCCATTAGGGTTAGGGCTAGGGTTAGGGTTGGGGCTAGGGTTAGGGTTGGGGCTAGGTTTGGGGCTAGGGTTAGGGTTGGGGCTAGGGTTAGGGCTAGGGTTAGGGTTGGGGCTAGGGTTAGGGTTGGGGCTAGGTTTGGGGCTAAAGTTAGGGTTAGGGTTGGGGCTAAAGTTAGGGTTAGGGTTGGGGCTAAAGTTAGGGCTAGGGTTGGGGCTAAAGTTAGGGTTAGGGTTGGGCCTAAAGTTAGGGTTAGGGTTGGGGCTTAGGTTAGGGTTGGGGCTAAAGTTAGGGTTAGGGTTTGGATTACATTTACGGTTGGGATTAGGGTTGGGATTAGAATTAGGGGTGTGTCAGGGTTAGGGGTGTGGTTAGGGTTACCGTTGGGTTTAGTGATAGGGTTGTTGTTGGATTAGGGTTTCAGTTATAATTGGGGGGTTTCCACTGTTTAGGCACATCAGGGGCTCTCCAAACGCGACATGGTGTCCGATCTCAATTCCAGCCAATTCTGCGTTGAAAAAGTAAAACAGTGCTCCTTCCCTTCCGAGCTCTCCCGTGCGCCCAAACAGGGGTTTACCCCAACATATGGGGTATCAGCGTACTCGGGACAAATTGGACAACAACTTTTGGGGTCCAAGTTCTCTTTTTATCCTTGGGAAAATAAAAATTTGGTGGGCTAAAAATCATTTTTGAGGGAAAATAAGATTTTTTTATTTTCACGGCTCTGCGTTGTAAACTGTAGTGAAACACTTGGGAGTTCAAAGTTCTCAAAACACATCTAGATAAGTTCCTTGGGAGGTCTGGTTTCCAATATGGGGTCACTTGTGGGGGTTTGTACTGTTTGGGTACATCAGGGGCTCTGCAAATGCAACGTGACGCCTGCAGACCAATCCATCTAAGTCTGTATTCCAAATGGCGCTCCTTCCCTTCCGAGCTCTGCCATGCGCCCAAACAGTGGTCCCCCCCCACATATGGGGTATCAGCGTACTCAGGACAAACTGGACAACAACTTTTGGAGTCCAATTTATCCTGTTACCCTTGTGAAAATACAAAACTGGGGGCTAAAAAATCATTTTTCTGAAAAAAAAAAAAGAATTTTTAATATCACGGCTCTGCGTTATAAACTGTAGTGAAACACTTGGGGGTTCAAAGCTCTCAAAACACATCAAGATAAGTTCCCTAGGGGGTCTACTTTCCAAAATGCTGTCACTTGTGGGGGGGTTTAATGTTTAGGCACATCAGGGGTTCTCCAAACGCGACATGGTGTCCCATCTCAATTCCAGTCAATTTTGCATTGAAAAGTCAAATGGCGCTCCTTCCCTTCCGAGCTCTGCCATGCACCCAAACAATGGTTTACACCCACATATGGGGTATCCGCGTACTCAGGACAAATTGCACAACAATTTTTGGGGTCCAATTTCTTCTCTTACCCTTGGGAAAATAAAAAAATTGGGGGCGAAAAGATCATTTTTGTGAAAAAATATGATTTTGTATTTTTACGGCTCTGCATTATAAACTTCTGTGAAGCACTTGTTGGGTCAAAGTGCTCACCACACATCTAGATAAGTTCCTTAAGGGGTCTACTTTCCAAAATGGTGTCACTTGTGGGGGGTTTCAATGTTTAGGCACATCAGGGGCTCTCCAAACGCAACATGGCGTCCCATCTCAATTCCAGTCAATTTTGCATTGAAAAGTCAAATGGCGCTCCTTCGCTTCCGAGCTCTGTCATGTGCCCAAACAGTGGTTTACCCCCACAAATGGGGTATCGGCGTACTCAGGACAAATTGTACAACAACTATTGGGGTCCATTTTCTCCTGTTACCCTTGGTAAAATAAAACAAATTGGAGCTGAAGTAAATTTTGTGTGAAAAAAAGGTAAATGTTCATTTTTATTTAAACATTCCAAAAATTCCTGTGAAACACCTGAAGGGTTAATAAACTTCTTGAATGTGGTTTTGAGCACCTTGAGGGGTGCAGTTTTTAGAATGGTGTCACACTTGGGTATTTTCTATCATATAGACCCCTCAAAATGACTTCAAATGAGATGTGGTACCTAAAAAAAAATGGTGTTGTAAAAATGAGAAATTGCTGGTCAACTTTTAACCCTTATAACTCCCTAACAAAAAAAAATTTTGGTTCCAAAATTGTGCTGATGTAAAGTAGACATGTAGGAAATGTTACTTATTAAGTATTTTGCGTGACGTATCTCTGTAATTTAAGGGCATAAAAATTCAAAGTTGGAAAATTGTGAAATTTTCAAAATTTTTGCCAAATTTCCGTTTTTTTCACAAATAAACACAAGTTATATCAAATAAATTTTACCACTAACATTAAGTACAATATGTCACGAGAAAACAAAGTCAGAATCGCCAAGATCCGTTGAAGCGTTCCAGAGTTATAACCTCATAAAGGGACAGTGGTAAGAATTGTAAAAATTGGCCCGGTCATTAACGTGCAAACCACCCTCGGGGCTTAAGGGGTTAATGCGTGCTGCTCTGTCATGGAATTTTTTCCATTGTAATTCATCTGCCTGTAAATCTTCTACTGAAACATCTGGATGTTGTATGTCTGGTATAAATGATGTGGCGGCATTGTCTTCATGTTGGCCTGATCATGTAACAATAGAAGCCTTTTTTATATCTTGGCGCAATTTGGACAATAATTCTGTTTGATTATCAACTTGATTTTCCAATTGTTCAATATGTTCTGACAATATCAAACAATTTGGACAATCGAAGTAATCCCCATCAGTTTCTTGTGTGTCACCTTGTGTCAGTATGACCAATGTCTTGTGTGATAGTACATGCTTTATGTGTTTGTGTTTCAGTTTTTCTCAAAAACTAAATTATTGTACACTCGGACCATGTGCATTACATTTTGAAGCTTCATTTGTAACTTTTTTACTGAAAAAAACTCTTATCAATTTTAAGATTCTCTGCTTCACATTGGCTATACAAGCTAGACCATAATTGTGCATCTGTATGGCTATGAACAAACTGAAACTGTATATTACTTTTCTTAGAATAATCATGAATAAAATCCATTTTCTTACCTATGGAATATCTTTTCTTCTCCTGGATTGATCCAACCGTCAATGGATGGTCCTCTGTGTCTTTTTACTAATTCCTCAGACCTCCATCTGGACGGGACGTGCAACTCTTTGAAGACACAAATCCTCACTCATCTGTAGGCTCTATCTGACCCGTGTGACGTGATATAGTGGAATTTCTGCACCTTGAACAACAGGTGTTTAGCAAAGCTCTCCTATTCTCCGTGTGCAAGGGAAAGGATTGCACTAAAATAGCTCAAAAGTCAGATGTGGCTGAAGCTCGCCAATAATGTTATTTTTTCTAACACTTACTTTTTCAAGTAAGAGCACGGTGAGGATAGAAAGGAAAGCAATATTGAATTTTGTGGATAAAACAAATCTTGTTTAATGTCCATTCAAAAAGTGATTACAAAAATGAAGAAAAGTAAGTTCATAGCACATAACATTAAGTATTAAAATTATAGAAGAGAAATCAAGCATTCATTGATCTTACAAATGATGTGGTCCGTGTGGAGATTCTCAAGGTATGAGCCATCTCCTGAACAGTCGGGTCTGCTTTATATACCATTTTGACCCACTTACATTGGTTTCTATTTTTCTATCTCATAACCATATATGGTGACCTATTGCTATGTTCATAACTTCTACTGTGGCACCCCAGGAGTTCGGGTACCACAATAGTGCTGCCTTCCTCTCTGGGACGGTAGTGCTATGTCTGGAGACAAGCTGAGATTCCCTTTGGTAGGTTACCACACACACACACACAACACCTTCCAAATCCATGCCAGGAGGGGGAGCTCAAAACCCTGTTTTGGGGTAGCTTCCCTGAATACAAATCCTGGTTTGGAGGAGGAGCTAGTTCAGTTAGTACAGAGAGTCTGTGTGCGAGGGCAGACAGGGACGGAGCACAGTAGAGATACAGGACGCCAGGAGGGGACTAGAAAGGCCCCCAGGGAGGCAGAGTGCAGAGAATCTGGGTATCGGGAGCCCGGGGCTTTTGTGGAATATAAGACACAGAGCAGAACCGGAGGGCATTGAATTACATGGACTTTGCCCATATTCACCTGTGGCACAGCAGCACCTTGGAGCCTGGAGTCACCATGAAAGGACCCCAGTATGCCATACAGGTACCTCTCCCTGGACAGGAGAACAATTAAGGACTTTGCTTAGGACACTTAGTGGAAGCAGGGACCTCAGAGACAATAAGCGCAGAGTAGAAGGCTCCTACCTGACCTGCCAAGGGGCTTCCACTTGTCTCTGGACTACCCAGAATTCTACTTCACCTGTTGCCGGTGCCCTGGACTGTGGCTTGTCACCCACAATTAAACCAGGTAAAGACTTACAACCTGTCTCCTGCATTTATTCACTGGCTATACCATCTACACCATAGGACCCCTGGGGACCCCGCTTCACCTGTGGGAAGTGTAACATCTGGGCTGCCACAACATATCAGAGGGGACGCCTCTAATGCAGTGTTGGTAACTCCTATTGACCGAACCCCACAGGTAGCGTCACGACAAACTTTGAACAGCATATTGCTTGTGTGACCTTTAAAAGAACCATTTGTTATCTCCATATAGCCACATTTTGGCAGTTCTGACAAGTGTCCTTTAACTATGACATACAGAGCACAGATGTATCCGCCAAAATCCTCAGAATAACGCAGTCACAAACTACCCATAGTCTCTGCTAGTCTATCTCTAGTTGGACTCTGTATCCGTTAAGTAATCTTCTATATTTTTATTATTGATATATTAATATTTTACAACTAGTGGTAGGAAAGACACAGCTCAGATGAATAACATGGAGGTCTTTCTTAAAACCTTTAGATTGCAGAATGCTTCAGCGAGCAAAATATACTCCATACTACGTCAGCATTGGTCTTGGGAGGGGAGAGACACCGGGCCTTCTAGATGGGTAATTTAGATGCTACAATGTCACAGAAGAAATTTATTCCCTATAGTAGTTACACAGACATGGCTTTATTGATTGTCCATAGGGCATACATCACTCCGTCAATGCAGGACAAAATTTCACCTACAGTATTGTATACATGCTCAAAATGTGGAACACAACACAGACATCCTCCATCACCTGTGGAGTTGTCCAGTGATACAAGATTTATGGCTTAGGATACATATAATGATGAGCGATTATACTCGTTACTTGAGATTTTTGAGCATGCTCGGGTGATCTCTGAGTATTTTGGGCGTCCTTGGAGAATTAGTTTGTGTAGCTGCAGCTACATGATTGTTATGCTCATGCCCTGACTAGGTGGTGTGAGCGTGGGAATGTGGCCCCACTGTGCCAGACTACCATGGAAGGTGCAAGACTAAGCAGCTACCTTGGTGTTGACTGGAGCCTCTGATGGTGAGTTCAGGCTTGTGCGGCAAGTAGCTGCCAGGTACCACTCCAGGGCATTGTCTGGCTGTGGCAGCTGATCCCACTGAGGGATGAAACTCCAGTGACAGGTGCGAGCTAGTACTGGCTCTCTGGCAGGTAGGCGGGCACGGCTAGCGGGACTGGAACTGGTTCGGGTAGGACAGGAGCATAGGAAGGTGCGAGTAGGGATCAGATAGGAACCAGATCAGACTGAAGGGACACGGGAAGACAGGCAGGAATTAGTAGGATAAGGAAGCAGGCAGGAACCAGGACAGACTAAAGAAGCAGAACCGCGGGAGGCAGAGCAGAACCGCGGGAGGTGGAGCAGAGTTGAAACACAGGAGGTGGAGCAGTGCAGATCCAAAGGAAGCGGAGTAAAGCAGAACCGCAGTGGGCAGAGCAGAACCGCAGGAGGCAGAACAGAGTAGAACTGCAGGATGCGCAGCATAGAGCAGAGCTGCAGATTGCAGAGCTGCAGGTTACTGAGCAAAGAGCAGAGCCACAGGTTGCGGAGCAAAGAGCAGAGCCACAGGTTGCAAAGCAAAGCCGCAGGTTGCGGAGCAAAGAGCAGAGCCACAGGTTGCGGAGCAAAGAGCAGAAGGAGTCAACACAAAGAAACACAGCAGGATAGAAAAGGCTACAGACAAGAATACAAACGGACACAGTTATAGAACTTAGTTCAGACAGGGTCAGGTACAGGACAAGGCACAGAAACAAGGATTAAGACCAGGGTATAAAGTCCCCCGGGTGGCTGAAACAAGAGACACTGGACACAGGTGCAGCCAAGGGTACGAAGGACCCCTTGGTGGCTGAAACAATAGACAGAGGTATGGGCCAGGGTATGAAGTCCCCCTGGGTGGCTGAAACGAGACACAGCAAGACAGGACCTGGCAACTCAGCAGCAAAACACTAAGGGCTTGTTTCCATTTGCGAGAAACACGTCCGTATCTCGCATGTGGAAACCAAGCTCTGGCCCCGACACTTTGGAGTGGAGCGTGCGGCCGCATAGGAACACATGGAGCCGCACGCTCCGCTCTGGAGTGCCGGCGCCACAGCTTGGTTTCCACATGCGAGACACGGACGTGATTCTCGCAAATGGAAACAAGCCCTTGCTGAGAAAGTACATTGCTCAGGCATCTCCCCTTGAGCATATGGCTCAAAGCCTATTAATGACGCCATATGGCGGGCTTAACCAGTGCTGACTAATGCATCCTGTGTGAACAGAGGCCACAGTTTACAGAGCCATATAGGCCCAACTGCACCCTGACCGTGATAAGAAGAAGCTGAAAATAATAGACGTTTGCAATAAAACCCAGGGTGGCATTGATACAAATGTGAAACTGTGAGAAACTTAAAACGTTCGAAACAATAAGAGATGGCCAATGGTCATATTTTCTTATCTCTTCAATATATCAGCTATAAATGCTTATATTATTTATTTATAACATGAGTAATAAGACTAAAATTACTCCAAAAGAATTTCTGAAACTATTTTTTTTACGTAATTTATAAGAGCTTATAAAAGTATGAAATCATTAATTTAGAAATGACCATGTTTCCTGAAAAGATGACTTAATGATGAGCCTTCTTTTCTGGAAGTAAGTCGATGTCAATTGTATGTGAAATCTAGTGACCGAAAAAAAACAAAACCAGATTTCATAATTGCAAGAAATTTATGTGCAATGAGCACCATAAGAAGATATGTGATTCTTGTGCCAAAAAATTACTTGCTTTTTTCATCTATATATATGAGGCATCGTGATTACTCGCTAATCCCGCCCCCTGCACAGTAGCTCCTCCCCCACATATCATTACACATAATCCCGCCCCCACCCCAATATTACACACAATCCTGCCCCCACCACATTACCACACATAATCCCACCCCCACCACATTACCACACATAATCCCGCCCCCACCACATTACCACACATAATCCCGCCCCACCACATTACCACACATAATCCCGCCCCACCACATTACCACACACAATCCCGCCCCCCACCACATTACCACACACAATCCTGCTCCCCACCACATTACCACACACAATCCCGCCCCCCACCACATTACCACACATAATCCCGCCTCCCCACCATATTACTACACACAATCCCGCCCCCACCACATTACCACACATAATCCCGCCCCCCACCACATTGCCACCCACAATCCCACCCCCCAGCACATTACCACACATAATCCCGCCCCCCACCATATTACCACACATAATCCCGCCCCCCCCACATTACCACACGAGGCTCCGTCCCCACACATTACCACACGAGGCTCCGTCCCCACACATTACCACACGAGGCTCTGTCCCCACACATTACCATACGAGGCTCCGTCCTCACACGTTACCACACGAGGCTCCTTCCCCACACATTACCACACTAGGCTCTGTCCCACACATTACCACACGAGGCTCCATCCCTCCACATTACCACACTATATCGGGAGATTAGTTCAGAGATATATGGAGGAGACAGGTTATGGATGGCTTTGTAGGTCAGTATTAGTAATTTGAACTGGATACTCTGAGGAAATGGGAGCCAGTGAAGAGATTTGCAGAGGGGGGAAGCAGAGGAGTAGCGAGGAGAGAGATGAATTAGTCGGGCAGCAGAGTTAAGGATGGACTGGAGAGGTGCAAGGGTGTTAGCAGGGGGGCCGCAGAAAAGGATGTTGCAGTAGTCAAGGCGGGAGATGATGAGGGCATGCACAAGCATTTTAGTAGATTGACGGTTGAGGAAAGGACGGATTCTGGAGATATTTTTGAGCTGGAGGCGACAGGAGGTGGAAAGAGATTGGATGTGCGGTTTGAAGGACAGGGCACAGTCGAAAGTTACTCCGAGGCAGGGGACTTCCGGTACGGGGGAAAGCATGATGTCATTGATTGCGATAGATAGGTCAAGTAAGAAAGATCTATGGGATGGAGGAAAGATGATGATTTCAGATTTGTCCACATTGAGTTTGAGGAAGCGAGAGGAGAAGAAGGAGGATATGGCTGATAGGCACTCTGGGATTCTGGACAGCAGAGCGGTGACGTCTGGGCCAGAGAGGTAGATCTGAGTGTCATCAGCATAGAGGTGGTATTGGAATCCATGGGACTTTATGAATTGTCCCAAGCCAAGTGTATAGATTGAGAAGAGTAGGGGTCCTAGAACAGAGCCTTGGGGGACTCCAACAGAGAGAGGGTGGGATGAGGAGGCAGTGTGGGAGTGGGAGACGCTGAATGTGCGGTTGGAAAGGTACAAGGAGATCCAGGATAGGGCGAGGTCTTTGATGCCAAAGGAGGAGAGGATCTGTAGTAGGAGGCAGTGGTCAACTGTGTCAAAAGCAGAAGATTGGTCTAGAAGGAGGAGTACAGAGTATTGTCCATTAGCTTTGGCGATAAGTAGGTCGTTAGTGATTTTGGTCAGGGCTGTCTCAGTTGAGTGATGGGGCAGAAACCAGATTGTAGATTGTCAAAGAGCAAGTTAGATGAGAGGTGGGAGGAAAGTTCAGAGTGGACGTGCTGCTCCAGGAGTTTGGAAGCGAATGGGAGCAGCGATATTAGGCGATAGCTGGACATAGCAGTTGGATCGAGGGTTGGCTTTTTAAGGATAGGCGTGATTGTGGCATGTTTGAAAGCAGAAGGGAAGGTGCCAGAAGATAGTGATAGGTTGAAGAGGTGGGTTAGGGATGGGATAAGTTTGGTGGTGAGGTTGGGGAGGAGGTGGGATGGGATGGGGTCGAGCGCACAGGTGGTGAGGTGCGATTTGGAGAGGAGACAATTAAGCCCCCCTTCAGTGATGTTGGATAGGGAGGTTATGGGGTTTGGGCATTGGTCTGGTATACAAAGGGGTTGTGGTGGTTGAACAATGAAGACTTGCCTTGTCTGGTCGATCTTATTTTTAAAGTGTGTGGCAAAGTCCTTAGCAGAGATGAGGGAGGTTGGAGGGGGCAGTGGAGGGCGGAGGAGGGAGTTAAAGGTTAATAACTGTTTGGGGTTGTAGGATAGGGAAGATACAGGGGTTGTGAAGTAGGCCTGTTCAGCAGAGGTGAGAGCAGATTTAAAAGCGAGTGTTGCCTGTTTGAATACAGTGAAGTCGTCTTGCAAGTGTGTTTTCTCCCAACGCCGCTCTGCAACCCTGGACACTTGCCGGAGCTTTTTAGTGGTGTTATTGTGCCAAGGTTGTCTATTGATACGTCGCACTCTGCCATGGACGAGAGGGGCAACTGTGTCAATAGCTGATGCAAGAGTGGCATTGCAGAAAGCAGTGGCACTGTCTGTGTCGTGGAGTGAGGATATGGATGCCAGTGGTAGGATAGAGTCAGAGAGTGTGTGGGTGTCTAGATGTGCAAGGTTTCTGTGGGGGTGTGCATTTTGCTGGACATAGATGACTGGTGAGGAGGACAGGGATGAGAGGGGGAGCAGATGGTGGTTGGATAGAGGGAGAGGGGAGGTGGTGAAGTTAGAGAGCAGAGACGGGTGAATACCAGGTCTAATTTATGTCCGTCTGTGGGTGGCTGTAGAGGACCACTGAGTAAGTCCAAAGGATGAGGTAAGGGACAGAAGTTTGGAGGCTGTTGAATGAAGAGTATCAATGGGGATGTTGAAGTCACCCATGATGATGGTGGGAATGTCAGCAGAGAGAAAGTGAAGAAGCCAGGTGGAGAATTGGTCAATAAAGGCAATGGCTGGACCTGGAGGTCGGTATATGATGGCCACTTGGAGGTTGGAGGGAGAGTAGATGCGGACAGAATGGACTTCAAAAGAGGGGAGGATAAGGGATGGTAGAGGTGGGATTGGGTTAAAGATGCAGTTAGAAGAAAGGAGAAGACCCACTCCTCCACCATGTCTGTTGCGGCGTCGAGGGGTGTGGGTGAAGTGGAGGCCTCCGTAACACAGCGCAGCAGAGGAGGTGGTGTCAGAGGGTGTTAGCCATGTTTTTGTAAGGCCAAGGAAGGCAAGATTGCGAGACAGAAAAAGGTTGTGAATCACGTGAAGCTTATTGCAGATTGAGCAGGCATTCCAGAGCTCCAGAGAGAGGGAGCAGGGTGGTGGGCGTCAGGGGCACGGGTTTTATGTTGGAAAGATTGCGGTAGTTCACATTAGATAGGGAGCGATAGGAATGGGTAGTAGTGGGAGGTATGAGTTGTGGGGGTCCCGGGTTGGTAGATATGTGTCCAGCAGTGAGGAAAAGCAGAGAAACTGAGAGCAGGTGGGAGAAAGAGAGTGGCCAACTTGTTTTATGTTTTCTTAGGACAGATTTGAGGTCAGCAGAGGAGGACAGGTGGGGAGGTAAGAGGGAAGGGGAGATGATTATTAGGTTAGAGAGTGCTGGGGTTTGTGATAGCGAAGGAGAGAGAGGATTAGTGGAGCAAACACTGTAAGGGCATAGGTAAACATGGTGAAGGAGTAAAGGCCCCGTCTCACATAGCGATTTACCAACGATCACGACCAGCGATACGACCTGGCCGTGATCGTTGGTAAGTCGTTGTGTGGTCGCTGGGGAGCTGTCACACAGACAGCTCTCTCCAGCGACCAACGATCAGGGGAACGACTTTGGCATCGTTGAAACTGTCTTCAACGATGCCGAAGTCCCCCTGCAGCACCCGGGTATCCAGGGTAAACATCGTGTTACTAAGCGCAGGGCCGCGCTTAGTAACCCGATGTTTACCCTGGTTACCAAAAAAAACAAACAGTACATACTCGCCTTTCGGTGTCCGTCAGGTCCCTTGCTGTCTGCTTCCTGCTCTCACTGAGTGCCGCCGTACAGTGAGAGCAGAGCGCAGCGATGACGTCACTGCTGTGCTCTGCTCTCACTGTACAGCGGCAGTCAGTCAGAGCAGGAAGCAGACGGCAAGGGACCTGACGGACATCAGATGGTGCGTATGTAGTGTTTTTTTTTACATTTACGCTGGTAACCAGGGTAAACATCAGGTTACTAAGCGCGGCCCTGCGCTTAGTAACCCGATGTTTACCCTGGTTACCAGTGAAGACATCGCTGGATCGGTGTCACACACACCGATTCAGCGATGTCAGCGGGACCTCAACAACCAAAAAAAGGTCCAGGCCATTCCGACACGACCAGCGATCTCACAGCAGGGGCCTGGTCGCTGGTACGTGTCACACATAGCGAGATCGCTACTGAGGTCGCTGTTGCGTCACAAAACTTGTGACTCAGCAGCGATCTCGCTAGCGATCTCGCTATGTGAGACGGGGCCTTAAGATGGGTTAATAGAAAAGCTAGATCCAAGTAAAAAGTGCTTACTCAGCAGACATACTCAAAAGAGACAGATCATAGAGTGGGGTCCTGACTCTTGCCGTGACTAACTGCCGTTGAAATAACAGCGGCGTCTGTGTGGCGGTACTGTGAGAACATTACTGTGTGTGGTGGGATGGAGGTACTGTAGGAACATTATACTGTGTGGGGGTATTGCGGTAGTGTGAAAATACCTTTTTTTACGAGAGATGCCAGTACTGTGAAAACATTATACTGTGTGTAGGGGTATGGCGGTGCTATGAGAAGATTATACTGTGTGTGGTGGGATGGAGGTACTGTAGGAACATTATACTGTGTGTGGGAGGATGGCGGTACTGTGAGAAGATTATACAGTGTATGTTGGGATGGAGGTACTGTAGGAACAGTATACTGTGTGTGGGAGGATGGCGGTACTGTAAGAAGATTTGCTAACTTCCATCGGTAGATCTGTCAGCCACTGTAACTACTAGCAGCTAAACACGACGAGTAAAAAGTACGGATTTCTCCAGAACCGTGTGGAACAACTAGGACGAATTTGGTATCAATAGAGAGCTAATTTTAATACAAGATGGATGAGGTGTGTGTTTTGACTCTGCAAGAATCTCGAGCGAAGATATGAGAGTTATAAGAATTGTTGGAAAAAACTGTACAGCTGAGGAGAGGGGAGGGCTATGTTAACTCAACCCCTTTAGTGATGTCACAAGGCTGCAGTTATAAGTTTCTGCACTTCACCCAGCAGTCAGTTTGCCTAAGAAGCTGTTAGAGCAGGTCTTATCTCATGAATTGGGACATTTGGGGCTCCGCCTAGCAGCATGGTTGCCTGAAATGATCTGAGCACATGTGAGTTTTATCTTTCTTCTTTAATCCATGTTATTTTATAAATGCTTTGTACATATATACTTTGTCTCATGTTGTAACATCTTTATATACCTTTTTATAAACACTGCCTGATTTTTATGGAGTAAAATATTTAAAATACTAGCTTCGTTCTCCTGCTCTAAAACGTACCCCAAGTCTTCTGAAGGAAATTACACTACTGTTTTGGGTTAGCTTCGAACCGGTTAATCGAAGCTGGTGGCGGCATACCTTGTCCTGCGCTTTTGGGGGTCGTTGTAGCGATGGCGGCATTGCTAATTATTGTCCCTGCCTGAGTGGGAGTAGTTATATCGCCCTCGCTGCAGCGTGCCCAATAGCGAGTACAGAGCAGGCAGCCATTCTGGTGACTAATTACCCTAGGTGCAGTACCTAATCTGACCTGAGGGTAAGGGGGGGGGGGTGACAGAGAGCTGCAAGTTTTCAAGCGGAACTGTAAAGCGGGATATACATTAATCCCTGCAGTTAGTTTTAAATTGAGAGGTCAATAGCCTTGTTTGTATTTTCATCACATTGGATCAGTGGAGGGATAACTAAGATAAGCCCTCTGCACATGTGATAGCCGTGGGCTGGCCAAATGTCACCCCGATCATGACATACTGTTGACAGTCACGGTGTGAATCGTGACAGTCTTGCATTCTGATCTTTGTTGCTCAACCTTCGATTTGCTACTGACCTTGTGCTTACCTAGCCCATTTTTCATAATCCGCTACCTTCTTGGAATTCTGATCCAGTACTCTGGACTGTGACATGACCATGCCTTTGTTTCACCCCTCTGTCTGTGATGTACCCCCCTGACTTTTGACCTTGAACCTGTAGACTGCCCAGCCTAAGGGCTTGTCCTTGAGTAGTGACTAGCGTCACATTACAGTGTATGGAACGTGTTCACATGCTCTGTGACCAAGTGACAAATCTGACCCAGATGATTCAGAATCTGGCAAGTAATACCAGAGTATTGAATCGTCGCAATATCAGTTGCAGTGTCAGATAATTAGTTTGATGAAAACTTCCCATTGCTCTCCACTACTGACTGTGGCTGTGATGTCAGTATCCTCTAATATGCAATTGGTTTCTCCCTAATCAGTAATCGCCTTTCCTGACAAATTTTTAGGGGTGAAAGACCTGTTTTGGGTGTTCAGGGAGAACTATTTTTTACCCTGCAACCCTACTCATCAGATAATAAGTCCCAGTGGGTGGGAATAATTACGTCCTTACTGCGAGGGGGTCTCCAGATTTGGGCAGTTTCTTTGTCTTCCCAAATCACAGAACTGTCATCTGTTGATGCTTTTTTTATGCCTTGGGGTTAATCTACGATGAACTTGACATAATCCTGGTTGCGGAGGTAAGGATCATGAACCTGACTATAGTACCAAGTTCTGGCAATGGTCCTCTGAAGTTCTGAATAATGCAGCTCTCAGGTTTCAGTTTCGCTGTGGCCTTTCGGATACACTTAAGGAAGCTCTGGCTCTGCATACTCCACCCTGTTGCTTGGGGTAGGTCATGACTTATGCCATTTGGTTGGATCGCAAGATTTGGGAGAGGTGTTATGAGCTACAGGAGGTTTTGATCATTTCCCCCAAATCAGTCTACCTACCTGAGGTGGAACCAATGGAAGTTGGAGCTGCCTGTTGTTGGACTGATCTTATATTTTGCCTCTACTGTGGTCATGCTGGATATTTTCTCAAAGACTGCTCGATATGCCCACAGGGAAACAAGAAATCGGGAAAACGCCTAAGTCTGGATGATTGTTGAGGAGGTTATGCAGACTTCCAGGTACCTTTTTACGCATAAGATAAAGTACTGTTGAGCGTGGAACTCTTTTTCCAAAACCATATATTATCAGCAGTATCTTTCTTTGATTGTGGGTCTGCTGCCAACTTCATTGATTCAAGACTGGCCCTAAGATTAGGGTTAGGGACAGCTAAGGCTACTTTCTCACTAGCGTTGTGCACTGCACGTCGCTATGCGTCATTTTGGAGAAAAAATGCATCGTGCAAAAGTGCTTGCAGGATGCGTTTTTTCTCCATAGACTTTTATTAATGACGCAGTGCGACGCATTGCCACACGTCGCAACCGTTGTGCGACGGTTGCGTCGTGTTGCGTCGGACCGTCGCCACCAAAAAACGTTACATGTAACGTTTTTTGGTGCGTCGTCTGCAGCATTTCCGACCGCGCATCCGCGGCCGGAACTCCGCCCCCGCCTCCCCACACCTCACAATGGGGCAGCGGATGCATTGAAAAACAGCATCTGCTGCCCCCGTTGTGCGGCGTTTCCACAGCTAGAGTCGGTGCGCCACAACGTCGCATAGCGACGTGCAGCGCACGCCGCTAGTGTGAAAGTAGCCTAAGTTGGAAAGACTCATTCAAATTGTTGCCATTGACAGGACACCGTTACTCCCGTACCTTGTCCAGCTGGTAATGGTGGAATTCACACTTAAAGTGGGAACACTTCAGCGTGAGTCCATCTCCTGCTATGTTTTGAATAATTTGCCTGCTGGGTTGATATTGGGATTGCATTGCTGAGTATTCACAATCTTGTAATTGATTCAGCAGCTCACTTCTGTGGCGGAGCATAAAAATGAAGCTTATATGGAAGTAGCAAAATAGTTAACAAGGATGTCAAACTCAAATACACAAAGGGCCAAAATGAAAAACTTGGACAACCTTGGTATATTTAAAAAGAAAATAGCACAATTGATGAAGCTTTTCCTTATCAAATATAACAATTAACTTAATTTAAGTTATTTAATTTAATATGGAAACAAACTTAAAGGGTCTGTTCCACGAACAAAGTACATTTTAGTTAAAACATCTTAACATAATATTCCAATATTTTATTTTATGTAAGACCAGTAAAAAGCACATGACCCAATGGCCTAATTTAGCCTTTTAACCCCTTCCCGACCTTTGACGCCACGTAGGCGTCATGAAAGTCGGTGCCAATCCGACCCATGACGCCTATGTGGCGTCATGGAATGATCGCGTCCCTGCAGATCGGGTGAAAGGGTTAACTCCTATTTTACCCGATCTGCAGGGAGAGGGGGAGTGGTACATCAGCCCAGGGGGGGTGGCTTCACCCCCCCGTGGCTACGATAGCTCTGATTGGCTGTTGAAAGTGAAACTGCCAATCAGAGCGATTTGTAATATTTCACCTAAAAAACTGGTGAAATATTACAATCCAGCCATGGCCGATGCTGCAATATCATCGGCCATGGCTGGAAATACTGAAGTGACCCCCCCACCCCACCGATCGCCCCCCCAAGCCACCAATCTGTCCCGTAGTCACCTCCGTCCTGTGCTCCGCTCCCCCGTCCTCCTGTCCGCTCACCCCGTGCTCCTATGTCACCCCCTCGTGCTCCGACGCCCCCCCCCGTGCCCCGATCTCCCCCCCTTATACTTACCGAGGCTCCTGGTGTCGGTCCGTCTTCTCCATGGGCTCAGTGCACCCGCCGAATCTGCCGGCCGGCAGATTCATTACAAGTACATTTTGATCGCTGTGGTAGGTTCTATCACAGCGATCAAAATAAAAAAAATAATAAATAAACCCCCCCCCCTTTATCACCCCCATAGGTAGGGACAATAATAAAATAAAGAAAATATTTTTTTTTCTTTTTCCACTAGGGTTAGGGTTAGAACTAGGGTTAGAACTAGGGGTAGGGTTAGGGGTAGGGTTAGGGTTACGGGTAGGGTTAGGGTTAGGGTTATGGCATGTGCACACAGTGCGGATTTGGCTGCGGATCCGCAGCGGATTGGCCGCGGATCCGCAGCGGATTGGCCGCGGATTGGCCGCTGCGAATTCGTAGCAGTTTTTCATCAGGTTTACAGTACCATGTACACCTATGGAAAACCAAATCCGCTGTGCCCATGGTGCGGAAAATTCCATGCAGAAACGCTGCGTTGTATTTTCCGCAGCATGTCAATTCTTTGTGCGGATTCCGCAGCGTTTTACACCTGTTCCTCAATAGGAATCCGCAGGTGAAATCCGCACAAAAAAACACTGGAAATCTGCTGTAAATCCGCAGGTAAAACGCAGTGCCTTTTACCTGCAGATTTTTCAAAAATCGTGCGGAAAAATCTCACACGAATCCGCAACGTGGGCACATAGCCTTAGGGTTAGGGTTGGAATTAGAGTTAGGGTTGGAATTAGGGCTAGGGTTGGAAATAGGGTTAAGATTAGGCTTGTGGTTAGGGTTACGGATAGGGTTACGGGTGTGTTGGGGTTAGGGTTGTGGTTAGGGGTGTGTTGGGGTTAGGGTTGTGATTAGGGTTATGGCTACAGTTGGGATTAGGATTAGGGGTGTGTTGGGGTTAGTGTTGAAGTTAGAATTGAGGGGTTTCCACTGTTTAGGCACATCAGGGGTCTCCAAACGCAACATGGCGCCACCATTGATTCCAGCCAATCTTGCGTTCAAACAGTCAAATGGTGCTCCCTCCCTTCCAAGCCCCGACGTGCGCCCAAACAGTGGTTTACCCCCACATTTGGGGTACCAGCGTACTCAGGACAAACTGGGCAACAACTGTTGGGGTCCAATTTCTCCTGTTACCCTTGCAAAAATAAAAAATTACTTGCTAAAACATAATTTTTGAGGAAAGAACAATTATTTTTTATTTTCACGGCTCTGCGTTATAAACTTCTGTGAAGCACTTGGGTGTTGAAAGTGCTCACCACACATCTAGATAAGTTCCTTCGGGGGTCTAGTTTCCAAAATGGGGTCACTTGTGGGGTGTTTCTACTGTTTAGGCACATCAGGGGCTCTGCAAATGCAACGTGATGCCCGCAGACCATTCCATCAAAGTCTGCATTTCAAATGTCACTACTTCCCTTCCGAGCCCTGACGTGCGCCCAAACAGTGGTTTACCCCCACATATGGGGTACCAGCACACTCACAACAAACTGGGCAACAAATATTGGGGCCCAATTTCTCCTGTTATCCTTGTGAAAATAAAAAATTGCTTGCTAAAACATCTTTTTTGAGGAAAGAAAAATGATTTTTTATTTTCACGGCTCTGCTTTGTAAACTTCTGTGAAGCACTTGGGGGTTGAATGTGCTCACCACACATCTAGATAAGTTCCTTGGGGGGGTCTAGTTTCCAAAATGGGGTCACTTGTGGGGGGTTTCTACTGTTTAGGCATATCAGGGGCTCTGCAAACGTAACATGATGCCCGCAGACCATTCCATCAAAGTCTGCATTCCAAAACATCACTACTTCCCTTCCGAGCCCCGGCATGTGCCCAAACAGTGGTTTACCCCCACATATGGGGTATCAGCGTACTCAGGAGAAACTGGACAACAACTTTTGGGGTCCAATTTCTCCTGTTACTCTTGCAAAAATAAAAAATTCTGGGCTAAAAAAATATTTTTGAGGAAAGGAAACACATTTATTATTTTCACGGCTCTGCGTTATAAACTTCTGTGAAGCACTTGGGGGTTCAAAGTGCTCACCACACATCTAGATAAGTTCCCTTGGGGGTCTAGTTTCCAAAATGGAGTCACTTGTGGGGAGTTCCTACTGTTTAGGCACATCAGGGGCTCTGCAAACGCAACCTGACGCCCGCAGAGCATTCCATCAAAGTCTGCATTTCAAAACGTCACTACTTCCCTTCCGAACCCCGACGTGTGCCAAAACAGTGGTTTACCCCCACATATGGGGTATCAGCGTACTCAGGAGAAACTGGACAACAACTTTTGGGGTCAAATTTCTCCTGTTACCCTTGGGAAAATAAAAAATTGTGGGCTAAAAAATCATTTTTGAGAAAAGAAAAATTATTTTTTATTGTCATGGCTCTGCGTTATAAACTTCTGTGAAGCACTTGGTTCAAAGTGCTCACCACACATCTAGATTAGTTCCTTGGGAGGTCTAGTTTCCAAAATGGGGTCACTTGTGCGGGAGCTCCAATGTTTAGGCACACAGGGGCTCTCCAAACGCGACATGGTGTCCGCTAATGATTGGAGCTAATTTTCCATTCAAAAAGCCAAATGGCGTGCCTTCCCTTCCGAGCCCTGCCGTGCGCCCAAACAGTGGTTTACCCCCACATATGGGGTATCATCGTACTCAGGACAAACTGGACAACAACATTTGGGGTCCAATTTCTCCTATTACCCTTGGGAAAATTAAAAAAATGGGCTAAAAATAATTTTTGAGGAAAGAAAAATTATTTTTTATTTTCACGGCTCTGCGTTATAAACTTCTGTGAAGCACCTGGGGGTTATAAGTGCTCACTATGCATCTAGATAAGTTCCTTGGGGGGTCTAGTTTCCAAAATGGGGTCACTTGTAGGGGAGCTCAAATGTTTAGGCACACAGGGGCCCTCCAAACACGACATGGTGTCCGCTAACGATTGGAGCTAATTTTCCATTCAAAAAGTCATATGGCACGCCTCCCCTTCCGAGCCTTGCCGTGCACCCAAACAGTGGTTTACCCCCACATATGAGGTATCGGCATACTCAGGAGAAATTGCCCAACAAATTTTAGGATCCATTTTATCCTGTTGCCCATGTGAAAATGAAAAAATTGAGGCTAAAAGAAATTTTGTGTGAAAAAAAAGTACTTTTTCATTTTTACGGATCAATTTGTGAAGCACCTGAGAGTTTAAAGTGCTCACTATGCTTCTAGATGAGTTCCTTGGGGGGTCTAGTTTCCAAAATGGGGTCACTTGTGGGGGAGCTCCAATGTTTAGGCACACAGGGGCTCTCCAAACGTGACATGGTGTCTGCTAGCGATGGAGATAATTTTTCATTCAAAAAGTCAAATGGCGCTCCTTCCCTTCCGAGCCTTACCATGTGCCCAAACAGTGGTTTACCCCCACATGTGAGGTATCGTTGTACTCAGGAGAAATTGTCCAACAAATTTTAGGATCCATTTTATCCTGTTGCCCATGTGAAAATGAAAAAATTGAGGCTAAAATAATTTTTTTGTGAAAAAAAAGTACTGTTTCATTTTTACGGATCAATTTGTGAAGCACCTGAGAGTTTAAAGTGCTCACTATGCTTCTAGATAAGTTCCTTGGGGGGTCTAGTTTCCAAAATGGGGTCACTTGTGGGGGAGCTCCAATGTTTAGGCACACGGGGGCTCTCCAAACGCGACATGGTGTCCGCTAAAGATTGGAGCCAATTTTTCATTGAAAAAGTGAAATGGCGCTCCTTCCCTTCCGAGCCCTGCCGTGCGCCCAAACAGTGGTTTACCCCCACATATGAGGTATCAGCGTACTCAGGACAAATTGGACAACAACAGTCGTGGTCCAGTTTCTCCTTTTACCCTTGGGAAAATAAAAAAAATTTCGCTAAAAGATCATTTTTGTGACTAAAAAGTTAAATGTTCATTTTTTACTTCCATGTTGCTTCTGCTGCTGTGAAACACCTGAAGGGTTAATAAACTTCTTGAATGTGGTTTTGAGCACCTTGAGGAGTGCAGTTTTTAGAATGGTGTCACTTTTGGGTATTTTCAGCCATATAGAACCCTCAAACTGACTTCAAATGTGAGGTGGTCCCTAAAAAAATGGTTTTGTAAATTATGTTGTAAAAATGAGAAATCACTGGTCAAATTTTAACCCTTATAACTTGCTAGCCAAAAAAACAATTTGTTTCCAAAATTGTGCTGATGTAAAGTAGACATGTGGGAAATGTTATTTATTAACTATTTTGTGTCACATAACTCTCTGGTTTAACAAAATAAAAATTAAAAATGTGAAAATTGCAAAATTTTCAAAATTTTTGCCAAATTTCCATTTTTTTCACAAATAAACTCAGAAATTATCGACCTAAATTTACCACTAACATGAAGCCCAATATGTCACGAAAAAACAGTCTCAGAATCGCTAGGATCCGTTGAAGCGTTCCTGAGTTATTACCTCATAAAGGGGCACTGGTCAGAATTGCAAAAAACGGCAAGGTCATTAAGGCCAAAATAGGCTGGGTCATGAAGGGGTTAAGTACCAATGACGGATTTATCTGTCATTGGACACCTACCCCTGTTTGGTGTGGGCTGCGGCTGTGAGCTCGCACCTTTTCCGGCACATGTCAGTTAGCTTCAAATGTCAGCTGTTCAAAATAACAGCCGCAGGAGAAATTGCGATCCTTCCACATCTTTTAACCCTTTAAATGCTACTGTCAAATGCTGACAGCGGCATTTAACATGCTTTTCCAGCAATCGTGCCGGAAATCTGCCCATCGGTGACCCCTGTCATGTGATCACGGGTCATCAACCCGAGATCACGAAAAATGGAGACGCTACGGATATTGAAAGATGGCACAATTTTTAATTTATTTTTTTAACAAAGTTTGGAATTTTTTTTCACCACCTAGATAAAAAAGAACCTAGAAATGTTTGGTGTCTATGAACTCATAATGACATGGAAAATTATAATGGAAGGTAATATTTAGCATTTAGTGAATCTAGTAAGAAATCAAAACAAAAAAACAACTGGTGGATTGCACTTTTTTTTGCAATTTCACAGCACTTTAAATTTATTTCACATTTTCAAGGACAAGATATTTTAAAACCAATGGTGTCGTTCAAAAGGACAACTCGTCCCGCAAAAACCAAGCCCTCACATTGCCCTATTGACTGAAAAATAAAAAGTTATGGCTCTGGGAAGAAGGGTATCAAAAAACGAAAACACAAAACCAAAAATACCTCTGGTCATGAAGGGGTTAGGGTGGTTTCACACTTGCATTGAGGAGGGCTGTGGATGGCCGCTTACTTCCTCCGTGAAGCTCCGCCCAGGCTCCGCCTACTGCCGCATGCGTCCTGCGTACCTATCTTTAACATTGGGTATGCAGCATCTTGGGCCAAATATACTTACCCTGTGGGCCAGATTTGGCCCATGGCTCAGAGTTTGACATATGTGGGCTAACCCCAAGACAGGCTAGATGGTCAATGTTTTTTTAGATTCAATTTTTCTATCACGTTCAGGCCAGGGTCCAATAATGTGAGGGCTGATGCTTTACCAGTAGTGTTGAGCGATACCGTCCGATACTTGAAAGTATCGGTATCGGAAAGTATCGGCCGATACCAGCAAAGTATCGGATCCAATCCGATACCGATACCCGATACCAATACAAGTCAATGGGACTCAAGTATCGGACGGTATCCCTGATGGTTCCCAGGGTCTGAAGGAGAGGAAACTCTCCTTCAGGCCCTGGGATCCATATCAATGTGTAAAAGAAAGAATTAAAATAAAAAATAGGGATATACTCACCCTCCGACGCAGCCTGGACTTTACCGCCGTAACCGGGAGCCGTTGTACCTAAGAATGCGCGCTTGAAGGGCCTTAGATGAGGTCACTGCGCTCTGATTGGTCCGTAGCGGTCGAGTGACCGCTACGCGACCAATCACAAAGCAGTGACGTCACCTAAGGTCTTTCAAGCGCTTGAAATACCTTAGAAGACGTCCGCAGCTTCTGATTGGTCGCGTAGCGGTCGCGTGACCGCTACGCGACCAATCACAAAGCAGTGACGTCTTCTAAGGTCTTTCAAGCGCTTGAAAGACCTTAGGTGACGTCACTGCTTTGTGATTGGTCGCGTAGCGGTCACGCGACCGCTACGGACCAATCAGAGCGCAGTGACCTCATCTAAGGCCCTTCAAGCGCGCATTCTTAGGTACAACGGCTCCCGGTTATGGCGGTAAAGTCCAGGAGCCGCCGGAGAGGTGAGTATATCCCTATTTTTTATTTTAATTCTTTATTTTACACATTGATATTAATCCCGATACCGATTCCCGATACCACAAAAGTATCGGATCTCGGTATCGGAATTCTGATACCCGCAAGTATCGGCCGATACCCGATACTTGCAGTATCGGAATGCTCAACACTATTTACCAGGCTGCCATGATTCAGTTTCTCCTCCAAAACCCCCACTCTCTATTCTTCCTCAGGCTATTATGGTTTCTATGCTATACCGGTGTCGGAAGAGGAGATCCTTAAAGTTCCATCATTTGCTCCTTCCGCTACTAGAAGGTCCAAATTATTTGTGCCTGTGTACTTAAGTTAACGTCTGTAGGAGTTTCATGATTCTGTCTTGAGTGGTGATCCTGGGTTCACAGCTACACAGAAAGCTATTTCTAGACTCTTTTGGTAGCCATGCATGCTTAATGATATTAAAGATTTTGTATCCACTTGTGAAATTTGTGCACATGATCGAGTCATTCTGATGGTCTCCATGGAGACTCCTGACACCAAGATGGCTGCGGGGTCCTTCCGGGTCCTGCAGGGAGGTGGCTTGTCAGTGCCTGCTAAGAGCAGGGCCTGAGAAGCCTCCTTCCCTGCCTGTCAGATCGCTGATCTGCTATTCAGCAGTGCTATGTGTCAGATCAGTGATCTGACATTATATAGTAATGTCCCATACTGGGACAATGTAATAATGTTAAAAAAATATTTATTATGTGTAAAAATATTTTTTTTTAAACCCCAAATAAAGAAAAAAAAATATTTTACAAATAAATACATGTATTTATGTAAATTCAAAAAAAGTACACATATTTGGAAAAAAGTCATCTTGTCCCGCAAAAAACAAGCCGCTATACAGCTCCATCAGCAGAAAAATAAAAAAGTTTTAGCTTTCAGAATAAAGAGATGCAAAAATAATTATTTTTTCTATAAAATAGTTTTTATTGTGTAAAAGTGCCAAAACATAAAAAAATGATATAAATGAGGTATTCCTGTAATCGTACCTACCCGAAGAATAAAGCTGCCTTACCAATTTTACCACATGCAGAACGGTATTTTTTTTTTTTAAAAAAAAAGCAATTCCTGAATTGCTGGTGCTTGTTCATTCTGTCCCCCAAAAATCGGAATAGAAAGTGACCAAAAAATGTCATGTGTCCGAAAATAGTGCCAATAAAAATGTCAGCTCATCCCGCAAAAAAAAAAAGCCCTCACATGACTCTCGTCTGAAATGCGAGAAAATTATAACCTCAAAATATGGTGATGCAAAAACTATTTTTCGCAATAAAAAGTGTCTTTTAGTGCGTGACAGCAGCCAGACATAAAACCCTGATATAAATCTGGTATCGCTGTAATCACACCGACCCGAAGAATAAAGTCGCCTAATCACTTATACCGCATGAGGAACAGCGTAAAAAATAAAACCAATTCTTCACATGCTGTTGATTTTTTCATTCTGCCTCCGAATGATCGCAGTAAGGCTCTGCACACATTTATCCTGCACTCTGCGCTGAGCGCTTACACCAGGGTTTCCGTGTAAATCTCTGAAATGCATGATTTCAACAGAACCCCCGGTGGAAAACTTCCTATAATGAGGAAAAATTGAATCACTGGGCGCCATAGGACCTGTGATCAGGCGATGTCCATCTTTTTAGGATTGCATAAAAGTGCTGTAGGCCACAGTTTAGTGCTTTTCTGAAAAAAAAGGAAACCGTGGAACAGAGGCCAGATGGAGTCCAGAGTAGCTCTGCTTCCTCATTACAGTGAATGGATCCCTCAGTGGTTTCATTTGTCACATCACTCAGAGATTTAGATGGAAACCCCAAAATGAGTGCTCAACGTAGAGCGCCGGTTAAATGTGATCCCAAGCATTATGTAAAATGTTCACAACAAAAGCTTCCACTCAATCCACAAAAAAATCAAGTCCCCACTCACATCTGTTATCTGTTAATGGAAATATAGGGGGCTGCCTCGTTACTGGTGGTAAAAAGGCTCTGGAAAAGCTAAATGACTCCTCACTCGCCAAAAGAAATTCACCAAATTCTTTGCTCTAAAATCCAAATGCCCCCCTCCCTTCTGAGCACCAGTGTGCCTAAACCACATATAGGGATGATAGCCTGCCTAATTTACAGATGCCTGTCTCCAGTAGCACGGGCTGAGCATATTGTACTGGTCACTACAGCGTACTGGTGACTACAACGGCAGTTTGCAATTTTCACTCAGCAACATCCACTGCTGCCTGTTTCTGCAAAACACCCATAAAGTCAAAATCGTCACATCTGTAGATAAATTCCCAAAGGATTATCATTTCCAAAATTGGGTCACTTAAAAGGGGTTCTGCTTTTCTACCACTTAGAGACTCTTTACTATATGGAATCCATAAACTAGTCTAGGAAAATTTGCGTTCCAGGAGGCAAATAGCACTTTGTTCCTCCAGAGTCACTCCGTATGGCAAAGTAGTACTGTACAGCCACATATGCAGACCTCCCAACAGTCCCGGATCCAGCGGGACAGTCCCGATTTTGTCCCGAGCGGGATCTTACTTTTACCGCATTGCACTGAGGTTGTACCAGCCTCAGGAGAAACTACAGAAGCAGCGAGCGCACGGACATGTGGGTCACATGACTGTGATAAGTCAGAACTTTTCTAGTCGGGAACCTGAACCCTGCCCCTCTAGTGACGTCACTCACCTATTTCCACCGCATCTGGAAGCTGCAGGAGCTCGGAGTCACTGATGAGGAGTCTTCATTCTCCTCACACGGTGCCCGGTCTGCCCGTCCTGTGGTGTCTGTCTCTTTTATCGGAGCCATACCTGACCTGCGCCCTCCTGAAATGAAGAAGATTACAACCTGGAGTGAGGTGTGTGGGTGTGTCCAGGGTCATGTGGTGTAAACATCAGTGTCGTTTTACCACAGATTACTAGCACAGTATGCAGTGTCAGTAATCTGTGGTAAAACTACTACTCCCAGCATGCTGTGCTTGTAGTCCATGATAAAACTACTACTCCCAGCATGGTGAAACTACTCCGTAGTTTTTACCATGCTGGGAGTAGTAGTTTTATCATGTATCACTGACACAGCATGCTAGGAGTAGTAAGTTTATCACAGATTACTGAAACTGCATGCTGGGAGTGATAGTTTTACCACAGATTACTGACACTGCATACTGGGAGTAGTAGTTTTATCATGTATTACAAGCACAGCATGCTAGGAGTAGTAGCGTTACCACAGATTACTGACATAGCATGCTGGGAGTAGTAGTTTTATCATGTATTACAAGCACAGCATGCTAGGAGTAGTAGCGTTACCACAGATTACTGACCTAGCATGCTGGGAGTAGTAGTTTTATATATAGTGTACAGGGTATATGTACAGAGGGAGGGGAATAGTGTGAGGAGACAGTAAAGGGGAAGAAAAGTGAGTGGGCACAGAAAACAAACTGAGTAGTGGGGGCGTAGCATGTACTTTAATTCATTACTTGTAAATAAATGTATTTTTTTCTGTTTATAATTATTGTTTATGAAACATTGTGATCAGCAGTGCTAAATGGGTGTGGTTGGGGCGTGGATATGGGTGTGACTAGTTGTGAAATGGGTGTGGTCAGGGGCGTGGCCTAAAAATTGCCGCCGCGCACTGCAACCTTTGTCCCTCTTTCCCTTCTTCAAAAGTTGGGAGGTATGAATATTAGGTATTGCCTCGTTCAGTAGAAATTGTGGAACAAATTCTGGTGCCATTTTTACCCATTTTCCAGTGGGAAAATGTAAAACTAACCCACAATCTTGGTGGTAAAAATGTAAATTATTTTTGCTTCACTTCCCAATGGTAGAAAACTATATGACACACCTGTGGTGTCAATATAATCACTGCACCCCTAGATTAATTAATTGAGAGGTTTAATTGGTAAAATGGAGTCACTTAAGGGGGGTTCTATTGTTTTGGCACCTCGGGCTCTGTCAATGTAATATTGCACCCTCAAACAAGTGCAGCAAAATCTGCACTGTAACACGGCGCTACTTTCCTTCTGAGCTTTGCACTGTGCCTCAAAAGTAGTTTTCTACCACATATGGGGTATCGTGAACTCAGGAGAATTTGGACAACAAAGTTTAGGGTCCATTTTCTCCTTTTGCCCTTATGAAAATGCAAAATATGGAGCTAAAAAAGATTTATTTGAGAAAAATGTGATTTTTTTTTTTCCACGGCTCTACGCTATAAACTTCTGTGAAGCACCTGTGGGTTCAAGGTGCTCAATACACATCTAGGTAAGTACAGTAACGAGTCTAGTTTCTGAAATGGTGTCACTTGTGGGGAGTTTACACTGTTTAGGCACATCAGGGTCGCTTCAAACGTGAAGTGGTGTTCCTCTAATTATTCCATCAAATTTTAAAGGGAACCTGTCACCCCAAAAATCGATGATGAGGTAAGCTCACCGTCATCAGGGGCTTATCTACAGCATTCTGTAATGCTGTAGACAAGCCCCCGATGTTACCTGAAAGAGGAGAAATAGAGGTTAGATTATACTCACCCAGGGCGGTCCCGCTGCGGTCCGGTCCGATGGGCGTCTCAGGTCCGCTCCGGCGCCTCCTATCTTCATTCCATGATGGGCCTCTCTGACCTTTCCGGCGCCTGCGCACTGCAGTACTTTGCTCTGCCCTCAACAGGGAAGACAAAGTACGCCTGTGCTGGAGCCGCGGCGTGAAGACCAGAAGAGGACGTCATGGAATGAAGATGGGAGGCGCTGTACCGGACCTGAGATGCCCATCAGAGCGGGACCGCCCCTAGGTGAGTATAATCTATCATCTTTTTCTCCTCTTTCAGGTAACATCGGCGGCTTATCTACAGCATTACAGAATGCTGTAGATAAGCCCCTGATGATGGTGAGCTTACCTCACCAGCGATTTTGGGGGTGACAGGTTCCCTTTAAATTCAAAAAGCCAAATGGCGCCCCTTCCCTTCCGAGCCTGGCCGTGCGCCCAAACAGTAGATTTCCCCCACATATGGGGTATCGGCATGCTCAGGAGAAATTGCACAACAAAACATATGGTCCATTTTCTTCTGTTACCCTTGCAAAAGTAAAAAAAATTAGGTCTAAATAAAATATTTTGTGAAAGAAAATTAAATGTTTATTTTTCCCTTCCAAATTCCAAAAATTCCTCTAAAGCACCTGAAGGGTGAACTGAACGTCACATCCAAACATTAACTAAGTGTGAACAGGTGCTGAACCTTGAGTCACCAACTCATATACACTCAAACAAAAAAGAGGCGAACTATAGCACCAGATGCCCAGTCCCAGCGCCACCATTGTCTGAAAGAAATGGAAAGTAAAAACTTAATTGAACAAAAATGATATCACCGAGCAGTGGAAACATTGCGCAGTCAGATGAGTCCAGATTTCTGTGCTGATTAGTGGGTCAGAATCTCATACAAGCAGCAGGAATCCATGTGTCCTTTCTGTCAGGTGCAGTAATGGCGGGAATGTGTTCTTGGCTCATCCTGGGCCCTTTATTATCTCTGGATGGATGTTTGGACATTAGGGCTTACAGGAGCATTTTGGCCAATCAAGTTCATCACTTCATGGCAGCTGTTTCCCCTACAGTAGAAGGACAATGCACCTTGTCACAATGGCCACTAGTCACAGAGGCCCCTGATCATGTGACCCCTGACTCCTCCCCTCCTGTGACCTCATCCCAGGTCCTGTGTGCACAGAACAGCCATATATGTGGTGTGCGGCTCTGCAGGTGGAGGTAGGTGCTGGAGATTCCCCATTACTGGGCGGGGGCAGGGGGCAGTAACCCCCTCAGTGCTGAGCCTGTGATAAATCTCTGTATGTGACTATAATGGGACTGTGTGTTATACCGGGGGCAGGACGGGGCCATGACTGGATGTAGTGATCATGTGACGCCGGTAACAGCTCCGGAGGTTTCTTACATGGGATCTTTATGATGTTACATCGTCATCTTCTCCCCATTCAGGTCCCTACAATATCGGATCCTCTCAGTGGAGATCTTCTATATAAGAGAATTCTCCTGAGTGACCCTACAAGGATGGATAAGGACAGGGACAAGATGGCGGAGAGGATATTACACCTCACCCTAGAGATCCTCTTCCGGCTTACTGGAGAGGTGAGAGATTCTGATGACGTCACATTACATCGTTCTTATCTATGGGAATAACAGACGGACAGAACTGGAGAGGTGAGGACTCTGGAAATGTCTGTAGTGAGGTTTATTAATGTGTCTCTCCATAACCAGGATTACACAGTAGTGAAGAAGACCTCTAGTGAGCGCTGTCAGGCCCCTGTGTCTGAGGGATGGGGAAGACCCCTGAGCCCAATCACGGGGCCTCCACCTCACCCCCTGATACATGAGGACATCAATGACCAGAAGATCCTAGAACTCACCTACAAGATGATTGAGCTGCTGACTGGAGAGGTGACACTGCTGGGAATGCTGGGACATTATACAGTAACACTATGAAGGGATCAGGGGGATGATGGTATCATTGTATGTGTCAGGTTCCTATAAGGTGTCAGGATGTCGCCGTCTATTTCTCCATGGAGGAGTGGGAGTATTTAGAAGGACACAAAGATCTGTACCAGGACGTCATGATGGAGGTTCCCCAGCCCCTCACATCACCAGGTAATAGACAGGACTAAATATACACGGCCTATAATTATCTGTATGTAAAGAATGAATTCAGTCCCTGTATGTGTTTCCTCCAGTTCTATCCAGTGAGAGGACAACACCAGAGAGATGTCCCCGTCCTCTTCTTCCACAGGACTGTAAACAAGAAGATCTCGATGTTCCTCAGGATCATAAGGTAGATGGAGAGAAGGTGTCATGAAATCTCCCCTATGATGTGTATAAGGCTATGAAGGTTTTGTGTTCAGTCTTGTTTTATCCCCCAGTATTATGCACTGAACTTACAATTTATTAGAAACACTGACAATCTCTTTATTGAAACTTTCCTGTATAGAGAATACTAATATCTAGTGTAATATTATTATTATTATTTATTGTTATAGCACCATTTATTACATGGCGCTTTACATGTGAGGAGGGGTATACATAATAAAAATAAGTACAATAATCTTAAACAATACAAGTCATAACTGGTACAGGAGGAGAGAGGACCCTGCCCGCGAAGGCTCACAATCTACAAGGGATGGGTGAGAATACAGTAGGTGAGGATAGAGCTGGTCATGCAGCGGTTTGGTCGATCGGTGGTTACTGCAGGTTGTAGGCTTGTCGGAAGAGGTGGGTCTTCAGGCTCTTTTTGAAGGTTTCGATGGTAGGCGAGAGTCTGATGTGTTGTGGTAGAGGGTTCCAGAGTAGGGGTGATACGCGAGAGAAATCTTTTATACGATTGTGGGAAGAGGAGATAAGAGGGGAGTAGAGAAGGAGATCTTGTGAGGATCGGAGGTTGCGTGTAGGTAAGTACCGGGAGACAAGGTCACAGATGCATGGAGGAGACAGGTTGTGGATGGCTTTGTACGTCATGGTTAGGGTTTTGTACTGGAGTCTCTGGGCAATGGGGAGCCAGTGAAGGGATTGACAGAGGGGAGAGGCTGGGGAGTAGCGGGAGGACAGGTGGATTAGTCGGGCAGCTGAGTTTAGAATAGATTGGAGGGGTGCGAGAGTGTTAGAGGGGAGGCCACAGAGCAGGAGGTTGCAGTAGTCAAGGCGAGAGATGATGAGGGCATGGACTAGAGTTTTTGCAGATTCTTGGTTGAGGAATGTAAGGATTCGTGAAATATTTTTGAGTTGAAGTCGGCAGGAAGTGGAAAAGGCTTGGATATGTGGTTTGAAGGAGAGATCAGCATCAAGGATTACCCCGAGGCACGGAGCTTGTGGGACTGGGGAGAGTGGGCAGCCATTTACTGTAATGGATAGGTTCGTTGGGGGGTCGCGTGAGATGGGGGAAAGATGATGAATTCTGTTTTGTCCATGTTAAGTTTCAGAAATCTAGCGGAGAAGAAGGATGAAATAGTGGACAGGCATTGAGGGATTCTGGTTAGTAGGGAGGTGATATCTGGTCCAGAGATGTAGATCTGTGTGTCATCGGCATAGAGGTGATACTGAAAGCCATGAGATTCTATGAGCTGTCCCAGGCCAAAGGTGTAAATGGAGAAGAGCAGGGGCCCTAGGACTGAACCTTGTGGGACTCCGACAGATAGGGGGCGAGGTGAGGAGGTGGTGTGTGAGTGAGAGACGCTGAATGTCCGGTCTGTTAGGTATGACGAGATCCAGGTTAGGGCCAAGTCTGTGATACCAAGGGATGAGAGGGTCTGTAATAATAGGGAATGGTCCACTGTGTCAAAGGCAGCCGACAGGTCGAGGAGGAGGAGGACAGAGTAGTGTCGCTTGCTTTTGGCTGTTAAGAGGTCATTGGTGACCTTAGTTAGGGCCGTTTCAGTGGAATGGTGTGACCGGAAGCCAGATTGTAAGCGGTCAAAGAGGGAGCAGGAAGAGAGATGGGAGGACGGTTCAAGGTAGATGTGTTGTTCCAGTAGTTTGGAGGCATAGGGGAGAAGTGATATAGGGCGATAGCTAGATACAGAGGATGGGTCAAGAGAGGGCTTTTTGAGGATAGGTGTGATGGAGGCATGTTTAAAGCTTGAGGGGAAAACACCAGTTGTTAGTGATAGGTTGAAGAGATGGGTTAGGGTTGGGATGAAGACTGGTGAGGTTTGGGATGAAGTGGAATGGGAGCGGGTCAAGTGCACAGGTGGTGAGATGCGATCTTGAGAGTACTGTGGAGAGTTGATCTTCTGTAATGGTGGAGAAGTCGGTTTTGGAGGTGGAGGGCTGGGAAGTCGGGAGGAAGGGCTCTGGGGGTTGTTGACCAGAACTGTCTTTGATGTTGTCAATCTTCTGCTTGAAAAATGAGGCAAAGTCTTAAGCTGAGATGAGTGGGGAGGGAGGAGGTGCTGGAGGACGGAGGAGAGAGTTGAAGGTGTTCAATAACTGTTTAGGGTTGTGAGACAGGGAGGATATTAGAGATGAGAAGTAGGTTTGTTTAGCTGTGGCGAGTGTGGTCTTGAAAGTAGTGAGGGACTGTTTGAATATGATGAAGTGCTCGTTGGAGTGGGATCTTTTCCATCTGCGCTCAGCAGCCCTGGAAGCTCGCCTCAGTTCTTTGGTCAGGCTGGTGTGCCAGGGCTGTCTGTTGATTTTGCGAGCTTTGGTATGTGTAAGTGGGGCAGCAGATTCCAAAACTACAGCTATTGTGGTGTTATATAGAGCGGCAGCGTCATCCGCATTGTGTAAGGAACTTATATCTGTGAGAGGGAGGAGGGATTCAGAGAATGAATGTAGGTCAAGATGTTTAAGATTTCTGCGAGGGTGTGAAAGTTTGTGGGGTGGGGATTGTAGACATGGAGTGGAGGGGGAAGAGAATGTGAGAAGGTTGTGGTCAGAGAGTGGAAGAGGTGAGTTAGAGAAGTTAGATAGGGAGCAGAGGTGGGTGAAGATGAGGTCCAGTGTGTGACCATCTTTGTGGGTGGCTGTAGAAGACCATTGAGTGAGGCCGAAGGAGGAAGTGAGAGATAGAAGTTTATTGGCAGCTGAGAGGGAAGTGTCAATGGGGATGTTGAAGTCACCCATGATGATAGTGGGGATGTCCGCGGAAAGGAAATGAAGTAGCCAGGTGGTGAAATGGTCAAAGAAGGTGGTGGCTGTCCCTGGGGGGCGGTAGATGACAGCCAGTTGGAGGTTGGAGGGGGAGTAGATGCGTACAGAGTGCACCTCAAAGGAAGGGAGGGTAACAGAGGGTGGCAGTGGGATTGGGGTGAAGGAGCAGTTATCTGACAGGAGAAAACCAACTCCTCTGCCATGTTTGCTGCTGGGGTGGGGTGTGTGAGAAAGGTGGAAGCCACCGTAAGGGAGTGCAGCAGGGGATGCTGTGTCAGAAGGGGTGAGCCAGGTTTCGGTGATGACGAGGAAGGAAAGTTTGGTAGTAACAAAAAGATCATGGATGTAGGAAAGCTTGTTACAGACAGAGCGAGCGTTCCACTGAGCTCCTGTTAGTGGGACTGGGGAAGCGGGGGCTGGGTGAATGGGTATAAGGTTAGAGAGGTTACGGAAGTTTGTGATAGAGCGTGGATGGGAGGTAGAAATGACTGTGGGAATGTGGTGAGGAGGACCAGGATTTGGAGAGATATCACCAGCAGTGAGAAGGAGCAGAGAAAGTGTTAGCAGGTGGGAGCAGGAGAGGGCATGAGGGGGCTGTCTGTGTTTGGAGGCAGAGGATTGTAGGTTAAGGAACAGTTCTGAGGAGGAGGTGAGATGGATGGGGAGGATTGAAGCAGAGATAAACAGTTCCTTACTTGGTGTGGGGATTAGGGGAGGTAGCATAAAATGAAAGATTATAGGGGTGAGAGTGAAAATAAACAGAAACATTGTTTACAGTGACTGGCCAGTTACCTTCTGTTCCCTTCAGGTTCAATTCAGGTTTTAATTCTACTGTAATCCTCACACTTCTAGGACTCACTTATAGGAAACACACTGCAGACTGAAGTAATATAATATAAAGTGATAATTTTTCATTCAGAAACACCATTAGAATGGGAATTTTGAGCACTTCAACTAGGTATGGTTGTCAGGGAAATTTTAAAAAACTCCTAACCTCTTCGGTTTTTCTTGTCAAAAGTATTAGTACTGAGAATATTGTGATTGTGGGAAAAAATACAATGAAAGGGGATCCATAGGACCTACACGATTTGTTGAGGAAGATATTAATAATATGTGAGGCAGTGACTGGTGTTACATGTGAGGGTTGCTGTTTGTTTCCGCCAGGATGTGCAAGGAGGCACATTGAGGCCATGGGAGTGTGTTGCAGTCACAGGCACTACGCCTGTAATCCTGTAATGTGATTGCAATGAAAAATAAAACTGAATATTAGTCTTGGACAAGCTCTTTGTCCAGGGCAGATGGACTTTTGTTTTGAAACTGACTACAGGATGGTAGTGTGGCCAGGGGAGCTGTGATGCCAAGCACTCACAGCGTACATAGCATAGCTGCATAGCTGTGCAGTCGCCCACGGCAACTGGTTTTGGAGTTGGGCTGGCATGTTTATTGACTGCAAACTGGAGGATATAGTTCTTGGCTGCGATCCGGGGGATATCATGTACTGTGTAATGCTGTGAGTTGGACATTAATGCTGTGAGGTGGACACTAATGCTGTCAAGTGAACACATTAAAAGACTTTTGTCTGGAACGTTGCTGGGTCACTGCCTCATCACTGCATAGCATGGATACTACTGCACTACAAATTGTAGGCAGGGCTGCCACTAGGAATTTCGGGGCCCCATACTGGCAAAATTTTCGAGGCCCCTTGTGACTCCGCCCAGGCTCCACCCTAGCCCTGCCTCCACCCCCTCAAACTGTCCACAGTCCCACCGCTCTCTCTTGAAAAAACTTCACTTCTCACCAATCACACATTAACAGTTCCCATCACCAGATCACACATATAGCCAGCAGCTTTTGTTTTAGCCAAAAGATTTTTCTAATCTGCCACCACAACAAGGCAGACTCTTTTGCCCGAGCTCTACTCTATGCTAACCTATTAAAAATTTGTTAAAATATGCAATACAATTTAGGTATATTTTTATTTATTTTTCAATTTTTAATATGACCAATAATATCATATACAAGGGACAAATACACTGCACCATGACCAGATCACATATTACCACCACATAGTGACCTGTAATACCACATACAAGGAACTCATACTGCCACACCATGTCCAGATCACATATTACCACCACAGTGACCCAATAATACCAGATACAAGAGACAAATACCACCACACTGTGACCAGACCACATATTACCACCACAGTGACCTATACCACATACAAGGAACAAATCCTGCCACACCATATCCAGATCACATATTACCATCACAATGACCGAAGAATAGCACATACAGGGAACAAATACCGCCACACCATGACCAGACCACATATTACCACCACATGGTGACGAATAATACCACATACAGGGAACAAATACCGCTACACCATGACCGGACAACATATTACCACTACATAGTGACTGAATATTAAAATACTGATCATTAATTAAAAAAACCACAATACTATCACCAAAAGGGCCATTATACACAGGAGATTTGTACTAAGTATGCAGTGTCTGTGTACAGGTAATACAGTGATCACCGGTGACATTATACACAGGAGCTCTGTATATAGTGTCAGTGTAAAAGTAATACAGTGATCACTGGTGACATTGTACACAGGACCGCTGTATATAGCATACAGTGTATAGTGTCAGTGTACAGGTAACACACTGACTCACCAGTGACGTCTCTAGGTGTATTCCTTCAGCTTCACTTTTCATCTTAATCCAGCACAGGTCGCCATCACTTCTTCCAGCCAGGGGTCGTCTCTGCAGGAAATAGCACAGTTATCTAGAGCTCCGCTTGCAGAACACATTACTTAATTTTACTTAACATAGTGTCGCTCTGCACAGTAACAGGACCCCCCCATTTAAAACAGTATCCTCAAAAAATAAAATAAATACATCACTGCAGTAATAATATCCCTTAATTAGCCTTAATGATCTTGCCCCATCTGTCCCCATGATTCTTCTCCATCTATCCCCATGATCCTGTCCCATCTGTCCCCATGATCCTGCCCCATCTGTCCCCATGATTCTGTCCCATGATCCTACCACCCCATCTGTCTCCATCGTATCCATCCTGCCCCCGTGTCTCACATTCTGCTGTCTCCTATCCTGCTCCCGTGTCTCACATCCTGCCCCCCGTGTCTCACATTCTTCCCCGTGTCTCACATTCTTCCCCGTGTCTCACATTCTGCCTCCCTGTGTCTCACATCCTGCCCCCCTGTGTCTTACATCCTGCCCCTTGTCTCATTCTGCCCCCTGTGTACCACATTTTCCCCTGTGTTGTTTCCATTCCTTCTCCCTGTGTTTTCATTCTTCCCCCTGTGTTCTTTCCATTCCTGCCTCGTGTTATTTCCATTCCTGCCCCGTGTTTTCATTCTACCCCCTGTGTTGTCTTCATTCTGCCCCCTGTGTTGTTTCCATTCCTGCCCCGTGTTTTCATTCTGCCTCATATGTTGTTTTCATTCTGCCCCGTGTTTTCATTCTGCCCTCCGTGTTTTCATTCTGCCCCGTGTTGTTTCCATTCCTGCCCCGTGTTTTCATTCTGCCCCTATGTTGTTTTAATTATGCCCCTGTGTTTCCATTCCTGCCCCCTGTGTTTTCATTCTGCCCTGTATTGTTTTCATTCTGCCCCATGTGTTGATTCCATTCCTGCCCTGTGTTTTCATTCTGCCCCCCGTGTTTTCATTCTGCCCGTGTTGTTTCCATTCCTGCCCCGTGTTTTCATTCTGCCCCCTGTGCTGTTTTCATTCTGCCCCTGTGTTGTTTCCATTCCTGCCCCATGTTTTCATTCTGCCCCCTGTGTTGTCTTAATTCTGCCCCCTGTGTTGTCTTCATTCTGCCCCCTGTGTTGTTTTCATTCTGCCCCGTGTTTTCATTCTGCCCCGTGTTGTTTTCATTCTTCCCCCTGTGTTGTCTTCATTCTGCCCCTATGTTGTTTTAATTATGCCCCTGTGTTTCCATTCCTGCCCCCTGTGTTTTCATTCTGCCCTGTATTGTTTTCATTCTGCCCCATGTGTTGTTTCCATTCCTGCCCTGTGTTTTCATTCTGCCCCCCGTGTTTTCATTCTGCCCGTGTTGTTTCCATTCCTGCCCCGTGTTTTCATTCTGCCCCCTGTGCTGTTTTCATTCTGCCCCTGTGTTGTTTCCATTCCTGCCCCATGTTTTCATTCTGCCCCCTGTGTTGTCTTCATTCTGCCCCCTGTGTTGTCTTCATTCTGCCCCCTGTGTTGTTTTCATTCTGCCCCGTGTTTTCATTCTGCCCCGTGTTGTTTTCATTCTTCCCCCTGTGTTGTCTTCATTCTGCCCCTATGTTGTCTTCATTCTGCCCCCTATGTTGTCTTCATTCTGCCCCGTGTTTTAATTCTGCTCCCGATGTTTTCTTCATTCTGCCCCCTGTGTTTTCTTCATTCTGCCCCCTGTGTTTTCTTCATTCTGCCCCCTGTGTTTTCTTCATTCTGCCCCCTGTGTTTTCTTCATTCTGCCCCGTGTTTTCTTCATTCTCCCCCCTGTTTTCTTCATTCTGCCCCCTGTGTTTTCTTCATTCTGCCCCCTGTGTTTTCTTCATTCTGCCCCCGTGTTGTTTTCATTCTGCCCCGTGTTTTTATTCTGCCCCGTGTTGTTTTCATTCTGCCATCGGTGTTTTCTTCATTCTGCCCCCTGTGTTTTCATTCTTCCCCCTGTGTTGTCTTCATTCTGCCCCCTGTGTTTTCTTTATTCTGCCCCCTGTTTTCATTCTGCCCCCCTGTGTTTTTTTTCATTCTGACCCCTGTGTTTTCTTCATTCTGCCCCCTGTGTTTTCTTCATTCTGCCCCCTGTGTTGTTTCCATTCCTGCCCCGTGTTTTCATTCTGCCTCATATGTTGTTTTCATTCTGCCCCGTGTTTTCATTCTGCCCTCCGTGTTTTCATTCTGCCCCGTGTTATTTTCATTCTGCCCCTATGTTGTTTTAATTATGCCCCTGTGTTTCCATTCCTGCCCCCTGTGTTTTCATTCTGCCCTGTATTGTTTTCATTCTGCCCCATGTGTTGTTTCCATTCCTGCCCTGTGTTTTCATTCTGCCCCCGTGTTTTCATTCTGCCCGTGTTGTTTCCATTCCTGCCCCGTGTTTTCATTCTGCCCCCTGTGCTGTTTTCATTCTGCTCGTGTTGTTTTCATTCTGCCCCTGTGTTGTTTCCATTCCTGCCCCATGTTTTAATTCTGCCCCCCTGTGCTGTCTTCATTCTGCCCCCTGTGTTGTCTTCATTCTGCCCCCTGTGTTGTTTTCATTCTGCCCCGTGTTTTCATTCTGCCCCGTGTTGTTTTCATTCTTCCCCCTGTGTTGTCTTCATTCTGCCCCTATGTTGTCTTCATTCTGCCCCCTATGTTGTCTTCATTCTGCCCCGTGTTTTAATTCTGCTCCCGGTGTTTTCTTCATTCTGCCCCCTGTGTTTTCTTCATTCTGCCCCGTGTTTTCTTCATTCTGCCCCGTGTTTTCTTCATTCTCCCCCCTGTTTTCTTCATTCTGCCCCCTGTGTTTTCTTCATTCTGCCCCCTGTGTTTTCTTCATTCTGCCCCCTGTGTTTTCTTCATTCTGCCCCCTGTGTTTTCTTCATTCTGCCCCTGTGTTGTTTTCATTCTGCCCCGTGTTTTTATTCTGCCCCGTGTTGTTTTCATTCTGCCATCAGTGTTTTCTTCATTCTTCCCCCTGTGTTGTCTTCATTCTGCCCCTTGTGTTTTCTTCATTCTGCCCCTTGTGTTTTCTTCATTCTGCCCCCTGTGTTTTCTTCATTCTGCCCCCTGTGTTTTCTTCATTCTGCCCCCTGTGTTGTCTTCATTCTGCCCCCTGTGTTTTCTTCATTCTGCCCCCTGTGTTTTCTTCATTCTGCCCCCTGTGTTTTCTTCATTCTGCCCCCTGTGTTTTCTTCATTCTGCCCCCTGTGTTTTCTTCATTCTGCCCCCTGTGTTTTCTTCATTCTGCCCCCTGTGTTTTCTTTATTCTGCCCCCTGTTTTCATTCTGCCCCCCTGTGTATTTTTTCATTCTGCCCCCTGTTTTCTTCATTCTCCCCCCTGTGTTTTCTTCATTCTGCCCCTTGTGTTTTCTTCATTCTGCCCCTTGTGTTTTCTTCATTCTGCCCCTTGTGTTTTCTTCATTCTGCCCCCTGTGTTTTCTTTATTCTGCCCCTTGTGTTTTCTTCATTCTGCCCCCTGTGTTTTCTTCATTCTGCCCCCTGTGTTGTTTTCATTCTGCCCCGTGTTTTTATTCTGCCCCGTGTTGTTTTCATTCTGCCATCAGTGTTTTCTTCATTCTTCCCCCTGTGTTGTCTTCATTCTGCCCCTTGTGTTTTCTTCATTCTGCCCCTTGTGTTTTCTTCATTCTGCCCCCTGTGTTTTCTTCATTCTGCCCCCTGTGTTGTCTTCATTCTGCCCCCTGTGTTTTCTTCATTCTGCCCCCTGTGTTTTCTTCATTCTGCCCCCTGTGTTTTCTTCATTCTGCCCCCTGTGTTTTCTTCATTCTGCCCCCTGTGTTTTCTTTATTCTGCCCCCTGTTTTCATTCTGCCCCCCTGTGTATTTTTTCATTCTGCCCCCTGTTTTCTTCATTCTCCCCCCTGTGTTTTCTTCATTCTCCCCCCTGTGTTTTCTTCATTCTGCCCCTTGTGTTTTCTTCATTCTGCCCCTTGTGTTTTCTTCATTCTGCCCCCTGTGTTTTCTTTATTCTGCCCCTTGTGTTTTCTTCATTCTGCCCCCTGTGTTTTCTTCATTCAGCCCCCCCTTGTGTTTTTTTCATTCTGCCCCCTGTGTTTTCTTCATTCTGCCCCCTGTGTTTTCTTCATTCTGCCCCGTGTTGTTTTCATTCTGCCCCCTGTGTTTTCTTCATTCTGCCCCCTGTGTTGTCTTCATTCTGCCCCCTGTGTTTTCTTCATTCTGCCCCCTGTGTTTTCTTTATTCTGCCTTCTGTGTCTCCAATCTGCCCCGGGCTTGCCGCATTCAGTGTAAAAAAACCCCCACTTTCTTCTTACCTGGCCGGGCTCCAGCACCGACGTCCATCCCAGACATTTCAGTGCGGACTCGACGGCGAATGACAATGACGTCATACGCCGGTGACGTGCGTGCTGACGTCAGCTGCCAGCCTCCGATTGGCTGGTGGCTTTAACTATTGCCTTGCGGGCCCTCAAAACAATAGAACCTGCGTCTCCGAGCCCGGGGCCGGGCTCGATGGGCAGATGAGACAGGGCCTGATGCGGGCCCCCTCTGCCCACCAGGCCCCATATGCCAGTCAGGGCAGTAATGCCCTCATGGCGGCCATGATTGTAGGTAGTGCACAGTGTTGTAAATTTTAACTGACTACAGGACTGTTGTCCATCTAATGTGTTTGAAATCACTCATTTTTCCTTGGCACAGATGGGCTATAACCTCAGATGAACAGTTCCTGTGCCACCATCTATCAGGTGTCATCATTTCAGGCTGGTGGAGGTAGAGTAATGGCGGGGGATTTTTTCTTGGATCATCCTGGATCCTTTGTTATCTGTGGATGGATGTTTGGACATTAGGGCTTACAGAAGCATTTTGGCCAATCAAGTTCATCACTTCATGGCAGCTGTTTCCCCTACCCTAGAAGAACAGTGTACCATGTCACAATGGCCATTAGTCAGAGGCCCCTGATCATGTGACCCCATCGACTCCTCCCCTTCTGTGACCTCAGCACTGGTCCTGTGCGCACAGAACAGCCATATATGTGGTGTGCGGCTCTGCAGGTGGAGGTAGGTGCTGGAGATTCCCCATTACTGGGCGGGGGCAGGGGACATTAACCCCCTCAGTGCTGAGCCTGTGATAAATCTCTATGACTATAATGGGACTGTGTGTTATACCGGGGGCAGGACGGGGCCATGACTGGATGTAGTGATCATGTGACGCCGGTAACAGCTCCGGAGATTTCTTACATGGGATCTTTATGATGTTACATCGTCATCTTCTCCCCATTCAGGTCCCTACAATACTGGATCCTCTCAGTGGAGATCTTCTATATAAGAGAATTCTCCTGAGTGACCCTACAAGGATGGATAGGGACAGGGACAAGATGGCGGAGAGGATCTTACACCTCACCCTAGAGATCCTCTTCCGGCTTACTGGAGAGGTGAGAGATTCTGATGACGTCACATTACATCATTCTTATCTATGGGAATACCAGATGGACAGAACTGGAGAGGTGAGGACTCTGGGAATGTCTGTAGTGAGGTTTATTAATGTGTCTCTCCATAATTAGGATTACACAGTAGTGAAGAAGACCTCTAGTGAGCGCTGTCAATCCCTTGTGTCTGAGGGATGGGGAAGACCCCTGAGCCCAATCATGGGGCCTCCACCTTACAGCCTGATACATGAGGACATCAATGACCAGAAGATCCTAGAACTCATCTACAAGATGATTGAGCTGCTGACTGGAGAGGTGACACTGCTGGGAATGCTGGGACATTATACAGTAACGCTATGGAGGGATCGGGGGGATGACGGTATCATTGTATGTGTCAGGTTCCTATAAGGTGTCAGGATGTCGCCATCTATTTCTCCATGGAGGAGTGGGAGTATTTAGAAGGACACAAAAATCTGTACAAGGACGTCATGATGGAGGTTCCCCAGCCCCTCACATCACCAGGTAATACACAGGACTAAATACACACAGCCTATAATTATCTGTATGTAAAGAATGAATTCAGTCCCTGTATGTGTTTCCTCCAGTTCTATCCGGTAAGAGGACAACACCAGAGAGATGTCCCCGTCCTCTTCTTCCACAGGACATTAAACAAGAAGATCCCACTGTTCCTCAGGATCATAAGGTAGATGGAGAGAAGGTGTCATGAGGTCTACACTATGATGTGTATAAGGCTGTGAAGGTTTTGTGCTCAGTCTTGTTTTATCCCCCAGTATTATGCACTGAACTGACAATTTATTAGAAACACTGACACTTTCTTTATTGAAACTTTCCTGCATAGAGAATACTAATAACTAGTGTAATATAAAATAAAGTGATCATTTTTCAGTGTGAAACCACATTAGAATGTGAATTTTGAGCACTTCACCTAGGCATGGTTGTTAGGGAAATTTTGAAAAATTCCTAACCTCTTCAGTTTTTCTTGTCAGAAGTATTAGTACTGAGAATATTGTGATTGAGGGAAAAAATGCAATGAAAGGGGATCCATAGGACATAATCGATTTGTTGAGGAAGATATTAATGATATGTGAGGAAGTGACAAGTGTTACATGTGAGGGTCACTGTATGTTCCCCCCAGGATGCGCATGGAGGCGTATTGAGGCCATGGGAGTGCATTGCAGTCACAGGTGTAGCTGTGATTGCAATAAAAAATGAAAGTGAGTGTTAGGCTGGTTTCACATTTGTGTTTTTTGCCGCTGCGTTTTAGCGCAAAGAAACGCATGCGTTTTTTTTCCTATATTTAACATTAAAAATGCATGCGTTTTTTTGTATGCGTTTTGCCACGTTTGACGACACATGCGTCTTTTCTATGCTTGCGTTTTGTTGCAGAAATGCAACATGTAGTAATTTCTAGAGGTGTTTTTTTGCCGCAAAAAAACGCATGCGTTTTATTGCGGCAAAAAAAGTATTGCTGTCTATGTAAACGCATGCGTTTTTAAGCACATGCGTTTGGTTGCATTTTAAACGCATGCGTTTCAATAGAAAAAAACAAGAATACACACTGATAAGCCACCCCCCAACATCAAGGTGATAAAGGGATCCAAACACTAACCCTAACCCTAGGGATCCTAACCCTGTTATGATCCGGTGACTTTGAAGCCGCATGACCTTTCTCTGGAGTAGGTGGAAACTGTACTGACCGCAAAACCTGAACTAACACCGCAACTAGAAGTAGCCGTGGGGTGTGCCTAACAAACCCTAGACACCTCGACACAGCCGGAGGACTAAATACCCCTATAGATGGAAATAGGAATACTAGCTTGCCTCAGAGCAGAACCCCAAAGGATAGGCAGCCCCCCACGAATATTGACTGTGAGTAGGAGAGGAAAGACACACGCAGGCAGAAAACAGGATTCAGCAAAAGAGGCCACTCTAGCTAAATAGGGAAAGATAGGACAGAATACTAAGCGGTCAGTATTAAAACCCTTCCAAAAATTTCCACAGCAGATAATACAAAAAGTTCCACAATCTAACTAAAGACATGGAATGTATATCTGCCACTCCAGAGAACCCAACAAGACTGAGAAAATACTGACACAATCAAGGCTGGACAAAAAAACAATGAATAGCACAGAATTATTAAGCACACAGCATGTGTGCCACAGAAACAAAACCGGACACTTATCTTTGCTGATTTGGCAGTAAGGCAGAAGGAACCAAACAAGGACCAAAACCTCCCAACAACCATGGACAACTGGCAAGGACTAATGGATCCTGCACGCCTAAATACCCCAGTCAGAACTGCAATCAGCAGATACACCTGACCAGGACTGCAACCCAGGGACAACTGCATTACCACCTACAACCACCGGAGGGAGCCCAAAAGCAGAATTCACAACAGTACCCCCCCCCTTGAGGAGGGGTCACCGAACCCTCACCAGAGCCCCCAGGCCGATCAGGACGAGCCAGATGAAAAGCATGAACCAAATCAGCAGCATGGACATCAGAGGCAAAAACCCAAAAATTATCCTCCTGGCCATAACCCTTACATTTGACAAGATACTGAAGCCTCCGCCTCGAAAAACGAAAATCCAAAATCTTCTCAACCACATACTCCAACTCCCCGTCAACCAACACAGGGGCCGGAGGATCAACAGAGGGAACAACGGGTACCACATATTTCCGCAATAAAGATCTTGTTATGACCCCAATGGCGAGGGTCTCAGAGGAACGTGGAAGTCTGCAGAATACAAAAATCCAGCTCATAGGGCAGTGGTAACTGGGTTGACCATATATCTACTCCTAACGCCAACACTAGAAGTAGCCGGGGATCATTCCTACGTTGATTCTAGATGACACGCGCCAGCCGGAGAATCTAGCTACCCCTAGTAGAGGAAAACAAAGACCTTTCTTGCCTCCAGAGAAGGGGACCCCAAAGCTGGATAGAAGCCCCCCACAAATAATGACGGTGAGGTAAGAGGAAATGACAAACACAGAAATGAACCAGGTTTAGCACAGAGAGGCCCGCTTACTGATAGCAGAATAAAGAAAGGTAACTTATATGGTCAACAAAAACCCTATCAAAATCCACACTGGAAATTCAAGAACCCCCGAACCGTCTAACGGTCCGGGGGGAGAACACCAGCCCCCTAGAGCTTCCAGCAAAGGTCAGGATATAGATTTGGAACAAGCTGGACAAAAATACAAAACCAAAACAAATAGCAAAAAGCAAAAGGCAGACTTAGCTGATATAACTGGAACCAGGATCAGTAGACAAGAGCACAGCAGACTAGCTCTGATAACTACGTTGCCAGGCATTGAACTGAAGGTCCAGGGAGCTTATATAGCAACACCCCTAACTAACGACCCAGGTGCGGATAAAAGGAATGACAGAAAAACCAGAGTAAAAAAACTAGTAACCACTAGAGGGAGCCAAAAGCAAATTCACAACAGATCTATAGAAGACATTATGGATAGCAAAAGAGGCCGGAAGCGCCAATCGAAAAGACACCGGATTAATAATCCCAGAAATCCTATAAGGACCAATAAACCGAGGCTTAAACTTAGGAGAAGAAACCTTCATAGGAACATGATGGGAAGACAACCAGACCAGATCCCCAACCTGAAGCCGGGAACCAACACACCGACGACGGTTAGCAAAACGTTCAGCCTCCTCCTGAGACAACACCAAATTGTCCACCACATGAGCCCAAATCTGCTGCAACCTGTCAACCACAGAATCCACACCAGGACAGTCAGAAGGCTCAACCTGCCCAGAAGAAAAACGAGGATGAAAACCAAAATTACAAAAAAAAGGCGAAACCAAAGTAGCTGAACTAGCCCGATTATTAAGGGCAAACTCGGCCAATGGCAAAAAGGCCACCCAATCATCCTGATCAGCAGACACAAAGCATCTCAAAGAAGTCTCCAAGGTCTGATTAGTTCACTCGGTTTGGCCATTTGAGGATGAAATGCAGAGGAAAAAGATAAATCAATGCCCAGCCTAGCACAAAAGGCCCGCCAAAACCTAGAAACAAACTGGGAACCTCTGTCAGACACAATATTCTCCGGAATACCATGCAAACGAACCACATGCTGAAAAGACAGCGAAACCAAATCTGAAGAGGAAGGCAATTTAGGCAAAGGCACCAAATGAACCATCTTAGAGAACCGGTCACAAACAACCCAGATAACCGACATCCTCTGAGAAACCGGAAGATCAGAAATAAAATCCATAGAAATATGCGTCCAGGGCCTCTCAGGGACTGGCAATGGCAAAAGCAACCCACTAGCACGGGAACAACAAGGCTTGGCCCGCGCACAAGTCCCACAGGACTGCACAAAAGAACGCACATCACGTGATAAAGAAGGCCACCAAAAGGACCTACCACCCAAGTCTCTGGTACCTAAAATACCAGGATGACCAGCCAACACAGAACAGTGAACCTCAGAAATCACTCTACTAGTCCATCTGTCAGGAACAAACAGTTTCCCCACTGGACAGCGATCAGGTCTGTCAGCCTGAAATTCCTGAATAACCCGTCGTAAATCAGGGGAAATGGCAGAAAGAACCACACCTTCTTTCAGAATGCCGACCGGTTCAAGGACCTCAGGAGAATCAGGCAAAAAACTCCTAGAAAGGGCATCAGCCTTAATATTCTTAGAACCCGGAAGATACGAGACCACAAAATCAAAACGGGAAAAAAACAAGGACCATCGAGCCTGTCTAGGATTCAGCCGTTTGGCAGACTCGAGGTAAATCAAATTCTTATGATCGGTCAAGACCACAATTCGGTGCTTAGCTCCCTCAAGCCAATGTCGCCACTCCTCAAACGCCCACTTCATAGCCAACAACTCCCGATTGCCGACATCATAATTGCGTTCAGCAGGCGAAAATTTACGGGAAAAGAATGCACACGGTTTCATCAAGGAACCAACAGGATCCCTCTGGGACAAAACGGCCCCTGCAACAATCTCAGAAGCGTCAATCTCAACCTGAAACGGAAGAGAAACATCCGGTTGGCGCAACACCGGAGCAGAAGTAAATCGACGTTTAAGCTCCTGAAAGGCAGAAACAGCCGCAGAGGACCAATTCGCCACATCAGCGCCTTTCTTCGTCAAATCGGTCAAGGGTTTAACCACGCTGGAAAAGTTAGCAATGAAACAGCGATAAAAATTTGCAAAACCCAAAAATTTCTGAAGGCTCTTTACGGACGTGGGTTGAATCCAATCATGAATGGCCTGAACCTTAACCGGATCCATCTCAATAGATGAAGGAGAAAAAATTAAACCCAAAAAAGAAACCTTCTGCACCCCAAAGAGACACTTAGACCCCTTCACAAACAAAGCATTGTCACGAAGGATCTGAAGTACCATCCTGACCTGTTCCACATGAGACTCCCAATCATCAGAAAAAATCAAAATATCGTCCAAATATACAATCAAGAATTTATCAATATAAGTCCGGAAGATATCATGCATAAAAGATTGAAAAACAGATGGAGCATTAGTGAGCCCGAACGGCATCACAAGGTATTCAAAATGGCCTTCGGGCGTATTGAACGCAGTTTTCCATTCATCACCCTGCTTAATACGAACAAGATTATACGCCCCCCGAAGGTCAATCTTCGTAAACCAACTATCCCCCTTAATCCTAGCAAACAAATCGGAAAGCAAAGGTAAAGGGTATTGAAACTTGACCGTGATCTTATTCAAGAGGCGATCAATACAGGGTCTCAAGAAGCCATCCTTCTTAGCAACAAAAAAAAATCCCGCTCCCATCGGTGAAGAAGATGGCCGAATATGCCCTTTCTCCAAAGACTCCTTAACATAACTCTGCATAGCGGTATGTTCAGGCACAGACAGGTTGAAGAGTCGGCCCTTAGGAAACGTACAGCCTGGAATCAAATCAATCGCACAATCACAATCCCTGTGCGGTGGAAGAGAATTGGACTTGGGCTCATCGAATACATCCTGAAAATCAGACAAAAACTCTGGAATTTCGGAAGAGGAAGAAGAGGAGATGGACATTAAAGGAACATCATTATGAACCCCCTGACAACCCCAACTAGTCACAGACATAGACTTCCAATCCAACACAGGATTATGTACCTGCAACCACGGAAAACCCAGCACGATAGCATCATGTAAATTATGCAATACCAGAAATCGACAATCTTCCTGATGGGCAGGCACCATGCGCATAGTCACCTGTGTCCACAACTGGGGCTTATTTTTAGCCAAAGGTGTAGCATCAATGCCCCTTAAAGGAATAAGGTTCTGCAAAGGCTGCAAGGGAAAACCACAACGCCTGGCAAACTCAAAGTCCATTAAGTTCAAAGCGGCGCCTGAATCCACAAACGCCATGACAGAAAAAGATGACAATGAGCAGATCAAGGACACAGATAACAGAAATTTAGGTTGTACAGTACTGATGGTAAATGAACTAGCAATCCTCTTTGTCCGCTTAGGGCAGACTGAAATGACATGAGAAGCGTCGCCACAATAATAACACAACCTATTCTGACGTCTTAGTCCTTGTCGTTCTGTTCTAGACAGAATCCTATCACACTGCATTGGCTCAGGACTCTGTTCTGAGGACAACGCCACAGCGCGCACAGTTCTGCGCTCCCGCAAGCGTCGATCAATCTGAAAGGCCAAAGACATAGAATCACTCAGACCGACAGGCGTGGGAAACCCCACCATAACATCTTTAACGGATTCAGAAAGACCCTTTCTAAAAATTGCCGCCAAAGCATCATCATTCCATTTAGTCAACACAGACCATTTTCTGAATTTCTGACAATACAATTCTGCCGCCTCTTGACCCTGAGATAGGGCCAACAAGGTCTTCTCCGCTTGATTCACAGAATTAGGTTCATCATATAATAGTCCTAAAGCCTGAAAAAAGGAATCTACATTAAGCAAAGCCGGATTCCCAGATTCCAGGGAAAATGCCCAATCCTGTGGATCACCACGCAGCAGGGAAATGATGATTTTAAACTGCTGAATGGAATCACCAGAGGATCGAGGTCTCAAAGCAAAAAACAGTTTACAGTTGTTTTTAAAACTCAAAAATTTGGACCTGTCACCAAAAAACAAATCAGGAGTAGGAATCTTCGGCTCTAAAACAGGAGTCTGAACAATATAATCAGAAATTCCCTGTACCCTAGCAGCAAGCTGGTCTACACGAGAAGCTAATTCCTGAACATCCATGCTAACACAAGACTCCTTAGCCACCCAGAGAAAAAGAGGGAAGAAAAGGCAAAGCAAACTACAGAAAAAAAAATGACTCAACACCTTTCTTCCCTTCTTCTGAGATGCATTTAACTCATTAGTGGCCAGTTGTACTGTTATGATCCGGTTACTTTGGAGCCGCATGAACTTTCTCTGGAGTAGGTGGAAACTGTACTGACCACAAAACCTGAACTAACACTGCAACTAGAAGTAGCCGTGGGGTGTGCCTAACAAACCCTAGACACCTCGACACAGCCGGAGGACTAAATAACCCTATAGATGGAAATAGGAATACTAGCTTGCCTCAGAGCAGAACCCCAAAGGATAGGCAGCCCCCCACGAATATTGACTGTGAGTAGGAGAGGAAAGACACACGCAGGCAGAAAACAGGATTCAGCAAAAGAGGCCACTCTAGCTAAATAGGGAAAGATAGGACAGAATACTAAGCGGTCAGTATTAAAACCCTTCCAAAAATATCCACAGCAGATAATACAAAAAGTTCCACAATCTAACTAAAGACATGGAATGTATATCTGCCACTCCAGAGAATCCAACAAGACTGAGAAAATACTGACACAATCTAGGCTGGACAAAAAAAACAATGAATAGCACAGAATCATTAAGCACACAGCATGTGTGCCACAGAAACAAAACCAGACACTTATCTTTGCTGATTTGGCAGTAAGTTCACTGACAACCAGCACTAAATAACCAGATAAATCTTAGTACATAATAAAACATAACATTTATTATAGATAGGAATAAAAACAACAATCACGACCTAAAAAACGTCCACTGTTTGGCTGAAGAAAAGATACAGGGTGCATAGAGTCCCTAATGCCTGACTATCTATACCCTACCCTGCTGCGGAGGTTGGCACCCTATAAATCCTGCGCAATGGCGCCCCCGCTCAACGTAGGCTCTCCCTAACTCACCCTGAGAAACCCTCAAGTGTGAGAAAAAATAGATAGACAAACAGCAGACCATGCAAACAGACAAACAAATAAATCAGTGTGCTATATAATAGGGGCACTGAATAATGATAAAGTGCAAAAGTGCTGTAATAAATTTTCAATAACACGCACTATAATTGCACATATCCCCATACGGCCTATAGCCTTATACTCTGTACCTAAATGCTCACTACCTGCCTGCGGGGGTTGGCACCCTAAATATCCTGCGCAATTGGCGCCCCCGCTCCCGTCGTCTGGCCCTAGTAAGCCCTACTACTGCCAATCGGCCAAAAAAACAAAAAATACAAAAAGGCAGGCCGAGCGTACAGTACTTAATGTAAATACACCATAGCACCCAAATATAAACAAATACAACTAAAGCAATTTGCATCAAATCCCCAGTGTCTTAAATAATGCATAAACACAGCACAATAAATATGCTCATCTCAGTATGTTTATCTCGACGCGTTTCTCCAAGATCGGTTCATCAGGAGACATACTAGAGAAATAGAGAACTTATCTGAGTGAAGGGTAAGAGGATAAATCACTTCAGAGGAGGTGTACGATATTGTAGTGGGGAACAATGTCCATCCCTGACCACCAGTTCATAACAGCCTTGCGTATATGATATACACTCCGCTTTATAAATCTAACCTCCTCGTGCCAATCAGCGTCCCACGGTGCCCGCCAGTACAATCACTTCCGGGTTCTTACCCTGATGCAAGGGATTACTCACTGCGCAAGTGCCAGTCTGCGGCTGTCTTCCCATAGGCGCTTCTCGCTTGAAACGCTAATGCGTGTCATTATGCGCATGCCCTATAGCTTCTCACTTGAAACGCAAATGCGTGTCATTCTGTGCAGGCCCCATAGCTCCATGTCAGCAAGAGGCGGTCGCTGTATAAATACATCAGTGTTACAAAAATGACGTTCATTGGAACGCAACAGCGTGCCGCACCGCGCAGACGCACTAGCGCTTATAAACCATACTTCTATACAATCAAAATCTTAAATTAAAGCGTTACCAAGAAGCCTAAATTACTTAAAAAAGACCACCATTAAGCAATAAAGTACACACGACGCTGAAAAGAGATATTAACTATTAACCTCCCTACCATTAATTAGACCGTGCACTACAACATGAGTTATTAAATAAAATTAATAGAAAGATAACGACCGACCCCTTTCTTGGGACAATGGGTCATGGGTTTATATTCCAAAAGGGATTCTCAATAAGGAAAAGGGGGGGCAGAAACTAATACAAAGCAACCGAATTGCAATTGATCGTTCAAGCCCTGTGGCTTAATACTCTTCATCCGAAATATCCGTTTTGCTTCCTTTTGCAAAATTAAACGGTCCCAGTCTCCACCTCTTACCGGTGGTGTGACCACTTTAATCACTGAGAAACTACAACATTTTAAATCCCCCCCCCATGTACCTCCCTAATGTGGTTGGCAATAGGGGTATCTCTTCCATTTAAAATGTCTCCTACATGTTCGCCCACCCTCCTGCGCAACTCCCGTTTCGTTTTGCCCACATAATCCATAGGGCAGCTGCACTGGAATAGGTAGACCTCCCCTTCCGTCCTGCAATTAGCAAATTGCCTCATATCATAGATTTTACCAGTACAGGAGCTCACAAAAGTACAGCTCCCGCATTTAAAGGTGCCATTCTGTCTTCTTTCCAACCAGATGGGAGACTTTAGTGGGCTTAAACCCACTAAAGGGCCGCCCAATAGTGGCTGGGATTGATTCACTTACACAGGACACGAGTGTGTATATTGATAGAGTGTTAAGACCTTTTGTGGTTGCATTACCCTCTTATGTTAGGGACTCCTCGGATCTCCTCCTCAGGCTTGAGGCTATAGTCCTTAGTGATGATGTGTGTTTTGCCTCCATAGATGTGGAGGCGCTTTATAGTACCGGTAAGAGGTGGAGACTGGGACCATTTAATTTTGCAAAAGGAAGCAAAATGGATATTTCGGATGAAGAGTATTAAGCCACAGGGCTTGAACGATCAATTGCAATTCGGTTGATTTGTATGAGTTTCTGCCCCCCCTTTTCCTTATTGAGAATCCCTTTTGGAATATAAACCCATGACCCATTGTCCCAAGAAAGGGGTCGGTCGTTATCTTTCTATTAATTTTATTTAATAACTCATGTTGTAGTGCACGGTCTAATTAATGGTAGGGAGGTTAATAGTTAATATCTCTTTTCAGCGTCGTGTGTACTTTATTGCTTAATGGTGGTCTTTTTTAGGTAATTTAGGCTTCTTGGTAACGCTTTAATTTAAGATTTTGATTGTATAGAAGTATTTTTTATAAGCGCTAGTGCGTCTGCGCGGTGCGGCACGCTGTTGCGTTCCAATGAACGTCATTTTTGTAACACTGATGTATTTATACAGCGACCGCCTCTTGCTGATATGGAGCTATGGGGCCTGCGCAGAATGACACGCATTTGCGTTTCAAGTGAGAAGCTATAGGGCATGCGCATAATGATACACATTAGTGTTTCAAGCGAGAAGCGCCTATGGGAAGACAGCCGCAGACTGGCATTTGCGCAGAGAGTAATCCCTTGCATCAGGGTAAGAACCCGGAAGTGATTGTACTGGCGGGCACCGTGGGACGCTGATTGGCACGAGGAGGAGGTTAGATTTATAAAGCGGAGTGTATATCATATACGCAAGGCTGTTATGAACTGGTGGTCAGGGATGGACATTGTTCCCCACTACAATATCGTACACCTCCTCTGAAGTGATTTATCCTCTTACCCTTCACTCAGATAAGTTCTCTATTTCTCTAGTATGTCTCCTGATGAACCGATCTAGGGGAAACGCGTCGAGATAAACATACTGAGATGAGCATATTTATTGTGCTGTGTTTATGCATTATTTAAGATACTGGGGATTTGATGCAAATTGCTTTAGTTGTATTTGTTTATATTTGGGTGCTATGGTGTATTTACATTAAGTACTGTACGCTCGGCCTGCCTTTTTGTATTTTTTGTTTTTTTGGCAGTAGTAGGGCTTACTAGGGCCAGACAACGGGAGCGGGGGCGCCAATTGCGCAGGATATTTAGGGTGCCAACCCCCACAGGCAGGTAGTGAGCATTTAGGTACAGAGTATAAGGCTATAGGCCGTATGGGGATATGTGCAATTATAGTGCGTGTTATTGAAAATTTATTACAGCACTTTTGCACTTTATCATTATTCAGTGCCCCTATTATATAGCACACTGATTTATTTGTTTGTCTGTTTGCATGGTCTGCTGTTTGTCTATCTATTTTTTCTCACACTTGAGGGTTTCTCAGGGTGAGTTAGGGAGAGCCTACGTTGAGCGGGGGCGCCATTGCGCAGGATTTATAGGGTGCCAACCTCCGCAGCAAGGTGGGGTATAGATAGTCAGGCATTAGGGACTCTATGCACCCTGTATCTTTTCTTCAGCCAAACAGTGGACGTTTTTTAGGTCGTGATTGTTGTTTGTATTCCTATCTATAATAAATGTTATGTTTTATTATGTATTAAGATTTATCTGGTTATTTAGTGCTGGTTGTCGGTGAACTTTTTGTTTTTTCTGGGTACTTTATAATATAATTTTTTCTGTGATACTTGATTTGGCAGTAAGGCAGAAGGAACCAAACAAGGACCAAAACCTCCAAACAACCATGGACAACTGGCAAGGACTAATGAATCCTGCACGCCTAAATACCCCAGTCAGAACTGCAATCAGCAGATACACCTGACCAGGACTGCAACCCAGGGACAACTGCATTACCACCTACAACCACCGGAGGGGGCCCAAAAGCAGAATTCACAACACTACCCCTAACCCTAGGGATCCTAACCCAACCCTAGCTTTTTCTATTTATAGTGGGTTTTCTAGATGATTTTGATAATTGGCAGCTGTCACACACTTCTCAGCATGCGTTTCAAAAACGCAAACGCAGGAAAAAACGCATGTAAACGCGTCAAAACGCCACGTTTTTTTACCGCATGAGAAAACGCATGCGTCTAAAAAACGCGGCGTTTGCACGCGTTTACATGTGTTTTTTTCACCACCTGCGTTTGCGTTTTAAACGCTGCGTTTTTAAACGCAAATGTGAAACTAGCCTTAGTCTTGGACAAGCTATTTGTCCAGGGCAGATATGAGAAAACCTGCTGGACTTTTGTTTTGAAACAGACTACAGGATGGTAGTGTGGCAGTCCGTTTCCTTCCTGACCTGGTTTTCCTGGTGGCCGAAGGCTCCAGGTTCTTTGGTTAAAAGCCCTGCAGTAAAGAGTTTGGGTGGGTCAGGGTCAGAGTTAGGCCAGAGTCAGACAAACGAGAAACTCGCACGAGTCTCGCATGTCAATACCTGGCACTGCCGCCAGCACTCTGGACCGGAGTGTGCTGCTGCATAGAAATACATGCAGCCGCAGGCTCCTGTCCGAGTGCCGGCGGCAGTGCCGGGTATTGAAATGCGAGACTTGTGCGAGTTTCTCGCATGTCTGACCCCTGCCTTAGTGTCAGTCTGGTGTTTGCTAGGGTGCAGTGCAGTTGGCTCTGCAGAGCTCCACCTGTGTGAGGCAACACAGGCAAGTGGAGCCAAGCAGCCAGGGGAGCTGAGATTCCTGGCACCCACAGCGTACATAGCAGTGCAGTCACTCATGGCAACTGGAGTTGGAGGTGGACTGGCGTGTTTATTGGCTGCAAACTGGAGCATATGGTTCCAGGCTGGGATCCGGAGGATTTCGTGTACTGTGTAATGTGGTGAGTTGGACATTAATGCTGTCAAGGAAACGCATTAGAGACTCTTGTTTGGAACTTTGCTGGGTCACTGCCTCATCACTGCATAGCAAGGATACCACTACAAATTGTAGGTAGTGCACAGTGTTGTAAATTTTAACTGACTACAGGACTGGTGTCCATCTAATGTGTTTGAAATCACTAATTTTTCCTTGGCACAGATGGGCTATTACATCAGATGAACAGTTCCTGTGCCACCATCTATCAGGTGTCATCATTTAAGGCGGGTGGAGGTTCATTCTGGATCCTTTGTTATCTGTGGATGGATGTTTGGACATTAGGGCTTATATAAGCATTTTGGTCAGCCAAGATCATCACTTCATGGCGGCTGTTTCCCCCTACGGTAGAAGGACAATGCACCATGACACAATGATCCACTAGTCATGGATTGATTCCCGGAATATTAGAGAGTTTTTGTTGCTTCCCTGGACTTCATAGTCCTCATGCATTAATCCTATAGCACATCTTCAGGATGAGATGAAAGAGACTATTCACAACATATCAGTATCTCCATTTTATTTGCGGATGGGCCAATAATCCCACAGAATTACTTCTAGTGGAATCTATTACAATCTGAATTGCGGAGGATCTGAAAAGACAATGCGGGTGTCTCTAATAATGTGGCCATTCAGTGTGTGTTTTATACTTGGTGGAGATGACAGGGTAAAGCTGATCATAGACAATAAGGGTATGTGCACACGCTGCAGATTTTGCTGCGGAACCGCAGCGCTTCCGCAGCTGCGGGTCCGCAGCGGTTTCCCATGAGTTTACAGTACAATGTAAACCTATGGGAAACTAAATCAGCAGTGCACATGCTGCGGAAAAAAACGCGCGGAAACGCAGCAGTTTATATTCCGCAGCATGTCAATTCTTTGTGCGGATTCCGCTGTGGGATTACACCTGCTCCAATAGAAAACTGCAGGTTAAAACCCACAAAGAAACCGCGATAAATCCACAGTAAAAACCGCAGCGGTTTTGCACTGCAGATTTATCAAATCCGCTGCGGAAAATTCCGCAATGGAATCTGCAGCGTGTGCACAAGCCCCAAATATTGTCTGGATCTTCCCCTAATTTTCTGGTTATGATTTTTTTCATCTTTCTCTGACTCTTAAAAATTTTCTTTCAGGGTAAATATCTGCCCCATATTAATACAACAGAGACATATATGAGAGGTGATGAGCAGTGTAAAGAGGAGATTCCCACAGATAACCGCACAGGTGAGTATAACCTAAAAAACAATCAGTGCCAGGAGCGCACATCGGATTGGCTCCATCCCAGAGGGAGCACAAATCCATTATGGGTATTTATTTATGCTCCATGATTGTGCTTATAATATATGATTATTTTGTGACATGTTCGGACATTTCATCTCTTGCACACATCTGGTCAGTTTACATTATCTGTCTTGCAGCACATGATGATTATTATTATATTACATTATATGGTGATCTGCTGCAGACTTCTGCAATGTCTAGTATAACCCTGTTTATTGTAAATCTACTACCATCCATTCTGATCATTACATAGTATATTTTTCCCCTAATTAAACACGTTGATTATGTGTCTGTATTCCTAAATCTTAAACACATTTTGGTTCCCTTCCTCATTTTTGTACAATCATGTTCTTACATTCTGACATCTTCCGTCTTGTATCTAGTGATTTTTTTACATTACACTTCATCCATTTTTTTTACTTTATATTTTAGATATGTGATAAAAGATATTGATGGTTTTTAACTCACTCTTTTACTTTTAGTAATGATTTTTTTTTCAGTTATAGCTCTATACTCATGGCCCTTTTTTGTTACTATGACATATCATGTACTTAACTTTTGTTTAGGTTTTTGCCACTTTTGAAGCAGAAGAGATACTTCTGTATTCACAGTCCTGTTTAATACAGGGCACTCAGTGGATGTCTCTTAATATACTTTTGAAGTTTGTCAGCATCGGGGATCTGAACTCAAGACCCCTGATATGGAAGGTAGAAACATTACTAGGGAGCCACAGGCTGTACTGTTCTGGAGAATTTTCTCAGCCTAAAAACCTCAAAAGCATTCTTCTTTACATGCATAATATAACGTTATATACAGATATCATGCCAGAACATTATAAGTGCTGAAAAGTAATCACCAGAGATTTCTAACTATAGAATTATTTTAAAAAATTATACAAAATCATCACAGTAAACATGGACATATGTTGTGTCCCTGTAATTGTAACAACATGTACAATATAGTGATTTATGGTGATCGGTAAATAATGTGAATAAAAATTACACCTTTGTTATCATTCACATTATACATTTATATATATATATATTTTTTTTTTTATCGACAAAAAAAGCTTATCATGCAGAACTTCGATTTCCATTCTAAAAAAGAACACAAATAATAATAATAACTAGATGGGCATTTCCTGAAGGAAATACATGGTGCTTGAACAGCGCTGCCAGCTTTACAGCAGTGTATCAGGTGTCGACTGTAAGAAAGTAGTTAGAATATGAATGTTGTGTATAGCGTTGGGACAACCTGGGATGGGTTGTATATGCAGCCAAAGGGAGTGATGTAGCAATTTTATTTTCCTCCTTCTCCCATTGATTTCAATGGGCAGTGCAACACCTGTCAAATCATGTGACTGGTGTCAAAAGTTGCAAAGTCAAATGAAGGTTGCAAGCAAAAAGTCGACCGAGTATCACAATCACTAATGTGCTTAAGCCCGCGTTTGTGCTGGGAAATTGCCCATTATAACCTATGAGAGCCTTGAAAATCGCTTGCAAAAACATCTGACTGAGCATTTTTGCAGGTGATTTTAACATAGACGTTTATGAAGGGGCCATGAAAAGCCCTAGAAAAGCATCAGGAGTAGGTGCAAAATACAAAATTGATGCAAATCTTTCCAGTATAAATTTTGTCTTCGAGTTTCACTCCTGGTTTTCGCCTCCAAACGTCATTGAAAAATCAATGATCAAACTCTGCTGTATGCCTGAGACCTATGGGACCTATTCCCAAATTTGCTGCAGACTGCAAAATTGTTGCAGACACGCAGCAAATCCACAGCATTAGGGCCTTTTCACAGGGGCGATTTTTTTTCGGCATGAGAATTACGGACAATTTTCTCGCTAAAAATCATGACCCGTTGTTATTAATGGACATATGCACATGGGGCCATGTGATGTCATGTGGCCATGTGAATACGGCCATTGAAAATAATAGGTTGTGATTTGTAGAGCTAAAATGTCCGGCAATATTCGCGCCAAAGAATCTCCTGTGTGAAACGACCTTATTGCCACAAAACCTGTAGCAAATCTGCTGGAATAAGCATGGCATAGTCCCCCCCCCCCACCATGGAAATTAATAACATAGGGGAAATACTGTATTTTAGGGCTGCGGGAAAGAAACAATGACATGCCCTATTCTTTGGCTCCCGGCCCTTACATAATACTGTAGGGCAAAATTTGCTGTGAGAAAAAAATGGCAGCGATTTGTTAACTGCTCGTCTCACACTTGTGAATACATCCTTAGGGGCAGATTTACCTCAGTGGAAATTCCTTCAGAAATTCTGCTTTATGTTGTTCACCGAACACAGAAAATAGAAGGGGACTAGCAGATTAGGAAGAACAGGCCTCACACAGTGAAACTGCCTGAGAGAGAGCTCTAGTTGCCTGACAGACAGCTAGCTCTAGTTGCCCCAACAACCAATCAGAGGTCAGCTTTCGTTTTACCTCAGCAGTTATAAATATGAAAGCTGACCTCTGGTTGCTATGGACAACCAAAATGGTTTTACTCTGAGGCAATTTTCATTAATCAGGCCACTAACATTTGTTATAGAATCAGGGAACCTTGTCACATACATTTCTTATAGCAGTGCAGTGGTCCCTATTTACTCAATAAAACTGTACAATTAGTGGACTAGTAAGTCCTTAATGTCCCTTCACACTGAATAATACCGCTGACGATTGTGACGCTGCAACGTTGCAAAACCGACATCGCAGCGTTGCAAGCGCAGCGGTCACAGTGAACAATTTTCTTCATTGGGAGTGTATGATGCATGACACCCCAGCGATGAAAACGGCCGGGACTGGGATCTGCCATGCTCAGGAATCTCCCTTGCGATGTTGTATCCCACTGTCACACGCAGCAATTGCCGCCATCACAGCGGGGTATCGCTGAAACGTTATGGATCGGACGCTCGCTTAGTGTGATGGGGACCTTAGTAATGATAGCAATCATTTAATTGAAGCTGAACCCCTGAAAAATAAAAATGGACAAAACTGCATATCGCATTTTCATGGAAATATTTTGTGGACATTCTTGTGGTGCGAATCATCTTAGGTTGGTAAGAGCCAGAGCGACTGCATAGTGCAGCCCCTCACAAGCCACTTTGGCATGGTGTGGCCCCTCAACAGCCACTATGATGTTGGGGCCTTTCAGGAGCCAGTCTGGCATGCGAGGCCTCTCAGGGGCCACTTGAGTATGTGAAGTCCAAGACCCACTTTGTTGTGCGGGCCCCCCAGAGGCCAGTCTGGTTCCCAGAGCCCCTCAGAAACCACTTTGGTGCCAATGAATCTCAGGAGCAAGTCTGGCATGCTGGGCCCTGCCCCTGGGTAGCCATTTTGGCCCCATGGTAGCCACTTTGATGTGCGGGGCCCCATGTTATCCACTTTGGCCCCTTGGTAGCCATTTTGGCATGCAGGAATCCTTGGTAGCCACTTTGGTGCACACAGCACCTTGGTAGCCACTTTGTCACGGCACCTCAGTAGCCACTTCAGCCACAGGGTAGCCACTTTGGCAGCTTCCGCTCCTCGGTAGCCACTTGGTAGCCACTGGCCACTTGATAGCCACTTTAGCACATCAGGCACCTCGGTACCCACTTTTGCCACTTGGTAGCCACTTTGGCACCTCGGTAGCCACTTTGGCCACTTGGTAGCCACTTTGGCACATTTGGTACCTCGGTAGCCACTTTGGCCACTTGGTAGCCACTTTGGCACATTCGGCACCTCGGTAGCCACTTTTGCCACTTGGTAGCCAATTTGGCACATTCGGCACCTTGGTAGCCACTTTGGCCACTTGGTAGCCACATTAGCATATATTTGGCACCTTGGTAGCCACTTTGGCCACTTGGTAGCCACTTTGGCACATTCGGCACCTCGGTAGCCAATTTTGCCACTTGGTAGCCACTTTGGTACATTCCGCACCTCGGTAGCCACTTTGGCCACTTGGAAGCCACTTTGGCACATTCAGCTCCTTGGTAGCCACTTTGGCCACTTGGTAGCCACTTTGGCACATTCGGCACCTCGGTAGCCACTTTGGCCACTTGGTAGCCCTTTTGGCCACTTGGTAGCCACTTTGGAAAATTCGGCACCTCGGTAGCCACTTTGGCCACTTGGTAGCCACTTTTGCCACTTGGTAGCCACTTTGGCACATTCGGCACCTCGGTAGCCACTTTGGCCACTTGGTAGCCACTTTGGCACATTCGGCACCTCGGCAGCCACTTCGGCCACTTGGTAGCCACTTTGACACACTCAGCACCTCTGTAGCCACTTTGGCCACTTGGTAGCCACTTTGGCACATTCGGCACCTCTGTAGCCACTTTGGCCACTTGGTAGCCACTTTGGCACATTCGGCACCTCGGCAGCCACTTTGGCCACTTGGTAGCCACTTTGACACACTCAGCACCTCTGTAGCCACTTTGGCCACTTGGTAGCCACTTTGGCACATTTGGCACCTCTGTAGCAACTTTGGCCCCTTGGTAGCCACTGTGGCACATTCAGCACCTCGGTAGCCACTTGGTGGCCACTTTGGCCACTTGGTAGCCACTTTGGCACATTCTGCACCTCTGTAGCCACTTTGGCCACTTGGTAGCCACTTTGGAACATTCGGCACCTCGGTAGCCACTTTTGCCACTTGGTAGCCACTTTGGCAGATTCGGCACCCCGGTAGCTACTTCGGCCACTTGGTTCCAATTTGGCACATTCGGCACCTCTGTACCCACTTTTGCCACTTGGTAGCCACTTTGGCACATTCGGCACCCCAGTAGCTACTTCGGCCACTTGGTTCCAACTTGGCACATTCGGCACCTCTGTAGCTACTTTGGCCTCTTGGTAGCCACTTTGGCACATTCGGCACCTCTGTAGCCACTTTATCCACTTGGTAGCCACTTTGGCACATTCGGCACCTCGGTAGCCACTTTTGCCACTTGGTAGCCACTTTGGCATATTCGGCACCTCGGTAGCCACTTTGGCCACTTGGTAGTCATTTTGGCCACTTTGTAGCCACTTTGGCACATTCTGCAACTCTGTAGCCACTTTGGCCACTTGGTAGCCACTTTGGCACATTCGGCACCTCGGTAGCCACTTTGGCCACTTGGTAGCCACTTTGGCACATTCGGCACCTCTCTGTTGTGAATTCTGCTCTTGGGCTCCCTCCGGTGGTTGTTAGTGGTAGTGCAGTGGTCTCTGGATTGTAGCCAGGGCAGGTGTTTCTGCTTATTGCAGCTCTATTAGGTATTTAGGTGTGTAGGATCCATCAATCCCTGCCAGTTGTCCATTGTATCTTGGAGGGATTACATCTCTGTCTGGCTCCTCTTGCCCTGCAGTCATTTCAGCTAAGATAAGTGTCTGGTTTCTGTTCTCTGTAGCACGCATGCAGTGTGCTTTTATGTGCAGTGCAATCTAATGTGTTTTTGTCCAGCTTAGACTTTGTTTGGATTTTTCTGTCTTGCTGGATTCTCTGGAGATGCAGATATACATTCTATGTCTTTTAGTTAGATGTAGAATATAGTATATTCTGCTGTGGATTTTTTCTAGAGTTTTAATACCGCTTAGAACTCTGTCCTATCCTTTTCTATTTAGCTAGAAGTGCCTCTTTTGCTAAATTCTGTCTTTTCTGCCTATGTACGTATTTCCTCTTAAACTCACAGTCAATATTTGTGGGGGGCTGCCTATCCTTTGGGGATCTGCTGTGAGGCAAGATAGAAGTTCCCATTTCCATCTTTAGGGGTATTTAGTCCTCCGGCTGTGTCGAGGTGTCTAGGCCATGTTAGGAACATCCCACGGCTACTTCTAGTTGCGGTGTTAGTATTAGGATTGCAGTCAGTACATGTACCACCTACTCCAGAGATAGTCTCATGCGGCTCCACAGTCACAGGATCATAACACTCTGTAGCCACTTTTGCCACTTGGTAGCCACTTTGGCACATTCGGCACCCCGGTAGCTACTTCGGCCACTTGGTTCCAATCTGGCACATTCGGCTCCTCTGTAGCCACTTTGGCCACTTGGTAGCCACTTTGGCACATTCGGCACCCCGGTAGCTACTTCGGCCACTTGGTTCCAATCTGGCACATTCGGCTCCTCTGTAGCCACTTTTGCCACTTGGTAGCCACTTTGGCACATTCGGCACCCCGGTAGCTACTTCGGCCACTTGGTTCCAATCTGGCACATTCGGCTCCTCTGTAGCCACTTTTGCCACTTGGTAGCCACTTTGGCACATTCGGCACCCCGGTAGCTACTTCGGCCACTTGGTTCCAATCTGGCACATTCGGCTCCTCTGTAGCCACTTTGGCCACTTGGTAGCCACTTTGGCACATTCGGCACCTCTGTAGCCACTTTTGCCACTTGGTAGCCACTTTAGCACATTCGGCACCTCAGTAGCCACTTTGGCCACTTGGTAGCCACTTTGGCACATTCGGCACCTCTGTAGCCACTTTGGCCACTTGGTAGCCACTTTGGCACATTCAGCACCTCTGTAGCCACTTTGGCCACTTGGTAGCCACTTTGGCACATTCAGCACCTCTGTAGCCACTTTGGCCACTTCATAGATACTTTGGCACATTCGGCACCTCTGTAGCCACTTTTGCCACTTGGTAGCCACTTTGGCAAATTCTGCACCCCAGTAGCTACTTCGGCCACTTGGTTCCAACTTGGCACATTCGGCACCTCTGTAGCCACTTGGTAGCCACTTTGGCACATTCAGCACCTCTGTAGCCACTTTATCCACTTGGTAGCCACTTTGGCAGATTCGGCACCTCGGTAGCCACTTTTGGCACTTGGTAGCCACTTTGGCACATTCGGCACCTCGGTAGCCACTTTGGCCACTTGGTAGCCACTTTGGCACATTCGGCACCTTGGTAGCCACTTCGGCCACTTGGTAGCCACATTGGCATATTCGGCACCTTGGTAGCCACTTTGGCACATTCGGCACCTCTGTAGCCACTTCGGCCACTTGGTAGCCATTTTGGCACATTCGGCACCTCGGTAGCCACTTTGGTCACTTGGTAGCCACATTGGCACATTCGGCACCTCGGTAGCCACTTTGGCACATTCAGCACCTCTGTAGCCACTTTGGCTACTTGGTAGTCACTTTGGCACATTCAGCACCTTGGTAGCCACTTTGGCCACTTGGTAGCCATTTTGGCCACTTGGTAGCCACTTTGGCACATTCGGCACCAAAGTTTGGACACACCTTCTCATTTAAAGATTTTTCTGTATTTTCATGACTGAAAATTGTACATTCACACTGAAGGCATCAAAACTATGAATTAACACATGTGGAATTATATACTTAACAAAAAAGTGTGAAACAACTGAAATTATGTCTTAGGCTATGTTCACACTTTGCGGGTTTTGCCGCGGATCCGCAGCGGATTTGACACTGCAGATCCGCAGCAGTTTTCCATGCAGGGTAAAGTACAATGTTACCCTATGGAAAACAAAACCCGCTGTGCACATGCTGCGGATTTCCGCGGAAAAAGCCGCGCGCGGCTTTTCTGCGGAAAAAAAGGAGCATGTCACTTCTTGGTGCAGAATCGCAGCGATTCTGCACCCATAGAAATGCATTGATCCGCTAACTTCCCGCATGGGGCTGTGCCCACGTTGCGGGAAGTTAAGCGGATAATGTGCCGATGGTTCCCGGGGTGGAGGAGAGGAGACTCTCCTCCAGGCACTGGGAACCATATTTTGGTGTAAAAAAAAGAATTAAAATAAAAAATGATGCTATACTCACCTCTCAGCGCTGCCCGCGGCGTCCGGTCTCAGTTGCTGTGCCGAGCAGGACCTGTGGTGACGTCGCGGTCACATGACCGTGATGACGCCGCGGTCACATGACCGTGACGTCACGAAGGTCCTTGTCGGCACAGCCGCTTGCAGCACCGAGGAGATCGCGACGTCAGAGGGTGAGTATAGCCAATTTTTATTATTTTTTACATTACTATTGATGCTGCATATTGCTGCATATGCAGCATCAATAGTACAGGAGTAATCCCGCAGCGGAAACCGCGGAACAAACTGCGATAAATCTGCAGGGATAACCGCAGCGGTTTTGCCCTGCAGATTTATAAATTCCGCTGCGGGATTAACCCGCAGAGGAACCCGCAAAGTGTGAACGTGGCCTCATAGTCTAGGTTCTTCAAAGTAGCCACCTTTTGCTTTGATGACTGCTTTGCACACTCTTGGCATTCTCTTGATGAGCTTCAAGAGGTAGTAACCAGAAATGGTCTTCCAACAATCTTGAAGGAGTTCCCAGAGATGCTTAGCACTTGTTGTCCCTTTTGCCTCCACTCTGCCGTCCAGCTCACCCCAAACCATCTCGATTGGGTTCAGGTCTGGTGACTATGGAGGCCAGGTCATCTGGCGTAGCACCCCATCACTCTCCTTCTTGGTCAAATAGCCCTTACACAGCCTGGAGGTGTGTTTGGGGTCATTGTCCTGTTGAAAAATAAATGATGGTCCAACTAAACGCAAACCGGATGGAACAGCATGCCGTTGCAAGATGCCATGGTGGTTCAGTATGCCTTCAATTTTGAATAAATCCCCAACAGTGTCACCCGCAAAGCACCCCCACACCATCACACCTCCTCCTCCATGCACCATTCACCTCTCTGCACACACAGCACTATTCACCTCTTTGCATATACACACACACCTCACCTCTGCGCTCGGTATTCTGAAGCCATAGCATCGCCAACAACTTCCTGTCACGCACAGCCGCGGCGCTCAATGATGATGTAATTCAGCCGCTGCTGTGTGTGAGCGAGGAAGCAGGACGGATCCAGTCCCTGCAGCTCTGCTCCGCTGCCATTTTCTCCTGCAGGCAGCAGAGCTGCAGGGATTGCTCCCTGCCCGCCGCACATGAGCACAATCTGGCTAGGGGCCCCTCGGAGCCGGATAAACTGGCCAGATTGCCCTCAATATTAGCCTACAGGCAGGGCCAGTTTTAGGCAAAGTGGGGCCCTAGGTAAAGTTTAAAATGGGGTCCCAAATGCTAACATTGCATATCATACAGAAGCATTTCGGTTGTATTTACATGCGCTGAGTTCAGGCTGCTAAATGAGGGCGATCGACAATATTGAAACCGTTCAACGCTTTTTTCCCGACCTTTTTTCACCAATTGATAAGGATTGATGGGGATAATAATAATAATAATAATAATTTTTATTTATATAGCGCCAACATATAAATAAATTCAATACAGGTTAAGACAATTTAAACAGTGACATTAGGAGTGAGGTCCCTGCTCGCAAGCTTACAATCTACAAGGAAATGGGGGGACACAATAGGTGAAAAGTGCTCGTTATTTCAGGTCTGGCAATTATAATACATAGGGATTTTCATACAAAGCTGCATGATTAAGTGCAATAGTCAAGTATCAAGTGCAGTTATCGTGTGCATGGAGGGTGTGGAGACAGATGAATAGTAGGGTGCAGATTCAGAGTAATATTTGGAAGGAGGGAACAGGGCAAAGTTAGTTTACTGAGTAGTTGGTGTGGTAGGCTTGTTTGAATAGATGGGTTTTTAAAGCTCGCTTGAATAGGTCGGGGCTAGGTATCAGAATTATCATCTGGGGAAGTGCATTCCAGAGAGCTGGTGCAGCACGAGAGAAGTCTTGGAGACAGAGGTGTGAGGTTCGGATTATGGGGGATACTAGTCTTAGGTCGTTTGTAGAACGGAGGGCACGTGTAGGGCGATAGACAGAGATGAGAGAGGAGATATAAGGCGGTGCAGAACTGTGGAGAGCTTTGTGGGTGAGACAGATGAGTTTATACTGGACCCTGTAGCGAATGGGTAGCCAATGTAATGACTGGCACAAGATGGAGGCATCGGTGAAGCGGCTGGACAGAAATATGACTCTGGCTGCAGCATTCAAGATGGATTGGAGAGGAGAAAGTTTGGTAAGAGGGAGACCGATTAGAAGAGAATTGCAGTAGTCCAGACGAGAATGAATAAGTAAGAGTCTTAGCAGTTTCAACGGTGAGAAAAGGTCGGATTCTGGAGATGTTTTTAAGATGCAGGTGACAAGAGTGAGTGAGTGATCGGATGTAGGGAGTAAAGGAAAGTTCGGAGTCGAATATGACCCCAAGACAGTGGGCATGCTGCTTGGGAGTTATGGTTGAACCCTCCAGGGTAATTTCGATGTTGGGTAGAGTGTGGTTAGTAGAAGGGAGAAACGCAAGAAGTTCCGTTTTGGAGAGATTTAGTTTCAGGTAGAGGGAGGACATGATGTTAGAGACAGCAGACAGACAATCCTTGGTATTTTGAATTAGGGTAGGGGTGATGACAGGGGAAGAAGTGTATAATTGGGTGTCATCAGCATAGAGATGACACTGGAACCCAAATCTGCTGATTGTTTGTCCAATAGGGGCCTTGTAAAGAGAGAAGAGGAGGGGGCCTAGGACTGAGCCTTGCGGAACCCCAATAGTAAGGGGACGAGGAGAGGAAGAGGAGCCGGCAAAAGATACAGTGAAGGAGCGGTCAGATAGGTAGGTGGAGAACCAGGAGAGGGCTGTGTCCTTGAGGCCTATGGAGTGGAGCATAGTGAGAAGGAGCTGGTGATCCACAGTGTCGAATGCGGCAGATAGATCCAGGAGAATCAGCAGAGAGCAATGACCTTTGGATTTAGCTGTTATTAGATCATTAGAGACTTTAGTGAGGGCAGTTTCAGTGGAGTGTAAAGAGCGGAAACCAGATTGTAAAGGGTCGAGAAGAGAGTTATCTGAGAGATAGCGGATTAGACAGGAGTGGACCAAGCATTCCAGGAGTTTAGAGATGAAGGAAAGGTTAGAGATGAAGGAAAGGTTAGAGACAGGTCTGTCGTTAGCAGTGCAGTTCTGGTCCAGGGATGGCTTTTTAAGTAAAGGGGTTATGATGGCATGTTTAAATGAGGAGGGAAAGATACCTGAAGAAAGATAGAGGTTAAATATTTTAGTCAGGTGAGTGGTGACCACTGGTGAGAGAGACTGCAGGAGAGGTGAAGGAATGGGGTCACTGTTGCAGGTTGTAGGCCGAGCAGAAGCGAGGAGCTTGGAGACTTCTTCTTCTGAAACAGGCTCGAAGATGTCTAGTGAGCTTGAGGTGCGGCAGGGAAGGGGATCCAGGCACTGAGGAGATTGTGCTGAGATATCCTGATGGATGAGGTTGATTTTTTCTAAGAAATTAGTGGCCAGATCCTCACCGCTGAGGTTGGTGATGGGGGGCCTGCACTTTAGGTTTCAGGAGGGAGTTTAAGGTTTCAAAAAGTCGTTTTTGGGTATCTATATATATAATTGTCTAAGGTCCACTTCCGTCTGTTTGTCTGTAACGGAAATCAGGCGTCGCAGATTGGTCACGCCCAGCTGGCTGCGACCAATCAGCGATATTGGGGCGGGATTTAAACACCGCTTCACTTTTTACTATTGATGCGGCCATGCGCTAGTATAAACTTGATAACGTGTGTGTGTAGATGAATGTCTGTCGATGGATGAAAGCTCCTTAATCATTCGCATTCCTAGTGATGATGACTGCTTGCAAATGGTGTAAGCTACCTAGCGACCGACAGTGCTACTTGCACACTTAGCACACGTTTCTACGTCTATTCGCAGTGCCCGCCTGTATGGCACTGTGCGCAATCAGTGCGCTTTCCTGACAGCCGGTCAGTGTAGGGTCAGAACTCCCGCTTGGACTCTGCAGCTGACTCAGGGTGTCCTCAGGCGCGGGCTCAAAAGCCACCGAGGGTCAGAGCGAGTCCAATCACCAGTTAAGTGGGGGTGATTCATAGGGATCCCACTAGGGTCTTTCAGCTTCACCCTGTGACTGCTAATAGGGCGCAGCATATTTACGGCGACTCTGAAGCAACAGAGTTCACTTCCATTCACACTGGGTGAGGTCAAACCCACGTGAGAGCAAGCATCCATCCGCCATTACTCAGCTGCAGGGTTCATCTCTGCGCGGTGGACCCCGGACTGCGAACTGTTGTGAGTTCCGTTCTTGAACTCCCTTCTGTGGTCATGAATGGTACTTCGGCGAGTTCTGTCTGCGAACTCCCTCTGGTGGCTGTGAGTGGAGCTACTAGCCATTGAGGTGCTTTCCTCACTTGCTCCTCGTTTATTGCTAGACTGGCTTCTCTATTTAACTCCACTCAGATCGTTAGTGCATGCCAGCTGTCGATGTCTTAGCATTGGTTCAGATCTCTCTGGGACCTTTCTGAGGACCTGTCTATTCCAGCAGAAGCTAAGTCCTGCTAGTTTATTTTTGCTCATTGTTTTCTTGCTAAGTTCTAGTCCAGCTTGCTACCTTGATATTGCCTTGCTAGCTGGAAGCCCTGGGGGTGCAGAGTGGCACCACCGCACCGTGAGTCGGTGCGGGGGTGTTTTTGCACACTCTGCGTGGTTATTTGTAGTTTTTTGTGTTGACCGCAAAGATCCCTTTTCTGTCCTCAATCTGTTTAGTTAGAATGGCCTCCTTTGCTGAAACCTGTTTCATTCCTGTGTTTGTGTATTCCTCTTAACTCACAGTCAATACTTGTGGGGGGCTGCCTTTACCTTTGGGGAATTTCTCTGAGGCAAGGTGAGGCTTTCTTTCCTATCTTTAGGGGTAGTTAGCTCTTAGGCTGTGAAGAGGCGTCTAGGCAGAGTCAGGCACGCTCCACGGCTATTTCTAGTGTGTGTGATAGGAATAGGGTTTGCGGTCAGCAGAGTTCCCACTTCCCCAGAGCTTGTCCCGATTCCGTGTTTAACTATCAGGTCTTTCCGGGTGCACCTAACCACCAGGTCCATAACAGCGAACGCACATCATATTCTCTAATATTATTATTTGGTGCGTTCCGCTAGTCCTAACACCCCCCATAGTATATAGCACAGCCTGCACAGTATATAGTACTGCCCGCATTGTATATAGCACAGCCCGCATAGTATATAGCACAGCTTGCATAGTACATAGCACAACACAGCCCGCATAGTATATAACACAGCCCGCATAGAATATAACACAGCCCGCATAGTATATAGCACAGCCCGCATAGTATATAACACAGCCCGCATAGTATATAACAGAGCCCGCATAATATATAACAGAGCCTGCAATGTATATAGCACAGCCCGCATAGTATATTGCACAGCCCCACAGTATGTAACACAGCTCGCATAGCTGTGTTTAACTATCAGGTCTTTCCGGGTGCACCTAACCACCAGGTCCATAACAGCGAACGCACATCATATTCTCTAATATTATTATTTGGTGCGTTCCGCTAGTCCTAACACCCCCCATAGTATATAGTATATAGCACAGCCCGCATAGTATATTGCACAGCCCCACAGTATGTAACACAGCTCGCATAGCTGTGTTTAACTATCAGGTCTTTCCGGGTGCACCTAACCACCAGGTCCATAACAGCGAACGCACATCATATTCTCTAATATTATTATTTGGTGCGTTCCGCTAGTCCTAACACCCCCCATAGTATATAGCACAGCCTGCACAGTATATAGTACTGCCCGCATTGTATATAGCACAGCCCGCATAGTATATAGCACAGCTTGCATAGTGCATAGCACAACACAGCCCGCATAGTATATAACACAGCCTGCATAGAATATAACACAGCCCGCATAGTATATAGCACAGCCCGCATAGTATATAGCACAGCCCGCATAGTATATAACACAGCCCGCATAGTATATAACAGAGCCCGCATAATATATAACAGAGCCTGCAATGTATATAGCACAGCCCGCATAGTATATTGCACAGCCCCACAGTATGTAACACAGCTCGCATAGTATATAACACAGCCCGCTTCTCCCCCCTTTCCCCGAGAATGGCCCCACAGTCCAGTACTCACTGTAATAGTAAATAAAAACAAAAAAACACACCTCACCTCTCCTCGTGCCTGCGCTGCTTCATTCTCAGCGGCTGCACTGCTTGGCATATAGTGAGTGTGCGATGACATCATCGCGCACCTTCAGTGTCAGAAGCAGAGCGGGGAATGATGGGAAAGGGAGAGTCAGCTGATCCTCTCTCCTCCATCATTTCTTTGAACTGTACCTGCAGACGCCGATATAGTTCAATGTGGCGGCGGTGGGGGAGTCGGCACTGGTGGCAGGCGGGCCCCCCTGCCTCAAAGGGGCCCCATAGCGGCTGCGTGATGTGCCGATAGCTGGGGGAGCGGGGGCCCTAGGCTGGTGCCTGCCCCTAACGCCGCCCTGCCTGCAGGGGCCCCGGAGCCTCTGGGCCCCGGTACTGCTGCACCAGTAGAAGTGGTTGTATGTCTGCCAAAGAACAGATCTGTTTTGGACATAAATTCCATTTTCCTGAAAAGAACAGTGAAAACTCAGGTGTGAACACACTCCAAAGCTGTCCGACAAAAAATGGACACATGTCTGGGTTTGATCCGCTTGATTGAATTTGCCCATTCAAGGGAATGGGTCTGCATTTCCGAATAGCACTCACATGTCATCCAGAATATCCTTGTTCATTAACTGAATCAGAATATTGTATGTTGACATTTTTTCCTCGTGAACCACCAGACTCCAATATTTTTACGGTGGAGAACTTCATAGTGTGAATATGTCCCATGGAGAGGGAAAGAATGACAGATAAATCATACACCTGCCTGGCAGTAAGTGTGCTTGGTTCTGGTAAACAGCCATAGAAATTGAAGAAGGTGGGGGATAACGTAACTTCAGCTGTGCTAGTTCATGAGAAATCAAAACATATCACGTGAGCAGAGCTGGAGAATCATCCCGAGAGAAAAAAGTTTGAATGTGGAAGAAGTGAAAAAACAGCTATGAGGGTTTCTGATGAGCAGGATAGCTCCATGCAAAAATAGGTATGTGGAGGTTTATTACCACAGAAGTTTTGTCACCTATGTGGTTACCTATTTGTTGTTCACAAAGGTGTCCGTAGCCTTTAAGCTAGGTGATCTTTGAAAGAACCAACAACTGTTAACCATGGATTACTGGACACTGCTGCAAATTCATTTTCATGATGGAATCCAATGCTTTCTGTTGAGTTCCAATACATATAAAATAGTATAAAAAAATTCTCATATCTTGTATCTATCGCTTAGCTTCTTTTTATTAAAAAAAATAGAAAACCTACACTTGCATAAAAGCCATTGCTTATTTTTACATGACCATACTGCTGTACTCTTTGCTAGTTGCATGTACATAAAGATGGTGAAGTCTATGACAGATGAACACTATCTAATAGCTGTCCTCACTACATAAGGCAGGCTCACATAGCTATACAGGCAATTAAACCGCTATACCGGAGTCCAATAAGGAGACTGTGGCTGAGTCTGTGCTTTATTAAACGTAGTGGTATATTGATGCGGTGAAACTGTAAACAATGATATACATACAATCAGTGCATGGTATAGAAGAAATACATACTACACATGATGTACATTATGCATAAACATTTAGAAAGCTAGTAACTGAACTAGGAGTACAACTAAGCTAGGCTAATATAGAGCAGAAATTATCTACAGAAAACATAAAGAAATACCGGCAATGCAATCGCAAGGGAGATGAAGTGCAAGCTTCTTTCCTTGAAGGCAGACTGAAGGAAGTGAAGAGAAAATGGAGGGAGATGTAGGCTGAGCTACCATAATGCTTTGCAAAGGGGGAGGAGAATCAGACATGGAAAAATAGGAAAAACAGAAATAGAACTGAAAACATGACTCTGACCGAGGGAGCCAAAACACTACAAACCAATAAAGGTATGAACAAATTAGATGGCAGACTCCCCGTCTGACATCAACGGATGTCACTACTCCTTTCTTCTGAAGGCAACAATAGGACCAGTTCGGATACCGTCCTGAAAAATGTCTTAGGTTCATTCCCTTTGGTCATCCTTAGTTCAACTTTGCGGACGTTGCCGTCCTTGCTCGGGAATGTTGCGGTAACTAGACCAAGTGGCCACTGGTTCCGGTGAATTTGACAGTCCTTCACAAGAACAAGTCACCTATGCTCAGATTAGGCTTAGTAGATTGCCACTTCGTCCGTGGCTGCAGGGTAGACAAATATTGTTTGTGCCACCTGTCCCAGAAAGTATTTGCAAGACTTTGTACCTGTCTCCATTGGCGCTTGTAGAGGTCCTTAGCGTCGAATCTTCCTGGAGGGGCACTGTTGTGAATTCCGTTCTCGGACTCCCTCCTGTGGTCATGAATGGTACTTTGGGGAGTTCTGTCCATGGACCCCCTCTGGTGGCTTTGAGTGGAACTGCTGGTCCTTGAGGTTGGTTTTCTCAGCTGCCCTCGTTTATTGCTATGCTGGCTTTCCTATTTAACTCCACTCAGATCGTTACTTCATGCCAGCTGTCAATGTCTCAGTATTGGTTCAGATCTCTCTTGGACTTCTCAGATGACCTGTCTACTCCAGCAGAAGCTAAGTTCCTGCTAGTTCATTTGTTGTTACTGCTTCTTGAATATATTTCTTAGTATTGCTTATTCTAGTCCAGCTTGCTATCATGATATTTCCTTGCTAGCTGGAAGCTCTGGGGTGCAGAGTTGCACCTCCACACCGTGAGTCGGTGTGGAGGTCTTTTTGCATACTCTGCGTGGTTTTTGTAGTTTTTTTGTGCTGACCGCATAGTTCCGTTTTCTATCCTCTGACTATTAAGTGAAGTCTGGCCTCCTTTGCTAAGACCTGTTTCATTCCTGTGTTTGTGACTTTCCTCTAAACTCACAGTCAATATATGTGGGGGGCTGCCTTTTCCTTTGGGGAATTTCTCTGAGGCAAGGTAAGGCTTCTATTTCTATCTTTAGGGGTAGTTAGCTCTTAGGCTGTGAAGAGGCGTCTAGGGAGAGTTAGGTACGCTCCACGGCTATTTCTAGTGTGTGTGATAGGAGTAGGGTTTGCGGTCAGCAGAGTTCCCACTTCCCCAGAGCTTGTCCCGATTACTAGTTTAGCCATCAGGTCATTCCGGGTGCTCCTAACCACCAGGTCCATAACAGTACAGCTGGTCAACAAAGTGTTAATGCATCTCAAAAGAGGGATAAGAGAAGTTCTGAACCCATTTTTTTTTCTTTGCAGTGTGTTTTGTCTCTCTTTTCCCCTTAACCTCTGGGTGGTTCAGGACTCGGATATGGATATTCAGGGTCTGTCCTCTTGTGTGGATCAACTCGCTGCAAGGGTGCAAAGCATTCATGATTATGTAGTTCAGAATCCGATGTTAGAGCCTAGAATTCCAATTCCTGATTTGTTTTCTGGGGATAGATCTAAGTTTCTGAATTTCAAAAATAATTGTAGACTTTTTCTTGCTTTGAAACCCCGCTCTTCTGGTGACCCCATTCAGCAAGTCAAAATTATTATTTCTTTGTTACGTGGCGACCCTCAAGACTGGGCATTCTCCCTTGCGCCAGGAGATCCTGCATTGCGTAATGTAGATGCGTTTTTTCTGGCGCTGGGATTGCTTTATGACGAACCGAATTCAGTGGATCAGGCAGAGAAAATCTTGCTGGCTTTGTGTCAGGGTCAGGATGAAGCGGAGGTATATTGCCAGAAGTTTAGAAAATGGTCTGTGCTTACTCAATGGAATGAGTGTGTCCTGGCAGCAATTTTTAGAAAGGGTCTTTCTGAAGCCCTTAAGGATGTTATGGTGGGGTTCCCCACGCCTGCTGGTTTGAATGAATCAATGTCCTTGGCCATTCAAATTGATCGGCGTTTGCGCGAGCGCAAAGTTGTGCACCATTTGGCGGTGTCCTCTGAGCAGAGGCCTGAGCCTATGCAATGTGATAGGACTTTGACCAGAGCTGAACGGCAAGAACATAGACGTCAGAATGGGCTGTGTTTTTACTGTGGTGACTCCACTCATGCTATCTCTGATTGTCCTAAGCGCACTAAGCGGTTTGCTAGGTCTGTCACCATTGGTACTGTACAGCCTAAATTTCTTTTGTCGGTTACTCTGATTTGCTCTTTGTCGTCCTACTCTGTTATGGTATTTGTGGATTCGGGCGCTGCCCTGAATTTGATGGACTTGGAGTTTGCCAGGCGCTGTGGTTTTTCCTTGGAGCCTTTGCAGTATCCTATTCCATTAAGGGGAATTGATGCTACGCCTTTGGCCAAGAATAAACCTCAGTACTGGACTCAGTTGACCATGTGCATGGCTCCTGCACATCAGGAAGAAATTCGCTTTTTGGTGTTGCATAATTTGCATGATGTGGTCGTGTTGGGTTTGCCATGGCTACAGGTTCATAATCCAGTATTGGATTGGAAATCAATGTCTGTGTCTAGTTGGGGTTGTCAAGGGGTACATGGCGATGTTCCGTTGATGTCAATTTCTTCTTCCACTCCTTCTGAAGTCCCTGAGTTCTTGTCGGATTACCGGGATGTATTTGGTGAACCTAAATCTAGTGCTCTACCTCCTCATAGGGATTGTGATTGTGCTATTAATTTGATTCCTGGTAGTAAGTTTCCTAAAGGCCGACTTTTCAATTTATCTGTGCCAGAACACGCCGCTATGCAGAGTTATATAAAGGAGTCCTTGGAGAAAGGGCATATTCGCCCGTCTTCGTCACCGTTGGGAGCAGGGTTCTTTTTTGTGGCTAAGAAGGATGGTTCTCTGAGACCCTGTATAGATTACCGCCTTCTCAATAAAATCACGGTCAAATTTCAGTACCCTTTGCCTCTGCTGTCAGATTTGTTTGCTCGGATTAAGGGGGCTAGTTGGTTCACCAAAATAGATCTTCGAGGGGCGTATAATCTTATGCGTATTAAACAGGGCGATGAATGGAAAACAGCATTTAATACGCCCGAGGGCCATTTTGAGTGCCTGGTGATGCCTTTTGGGCTTTCTAATGCTCCATCTGTGTTTCAGTCCTTTATGCATGACATCTTCCGAAAGTATCTGGATAGATTCTTGATTGTATATTTGGATGATATTTTGGTCTTTTCGGATGATTGGGAGTCTCATGTTAAGCAGTTCAGAATGGTATTCCAGGTCCTTCGTGCTAATTCCCTGTTTGTGAAGGGGTCTAAATGTCTCTTTGGAGTTCAGAAGGTTTCCTTTTTGGGCTTCATTTTTTCCCCTTCTACTATCGAGATGGACCCTGTTAAAGTTCAGGCCATTTATGATTGGACTCAACCTACATCTGCGAAGAGCCTTCAGAAATTCCTGGGCTTTGCTAATTTTTACCGTCGCTTCATCGCTAACTTTTCTAGTGTGGTTAAACCTTTGACTGATTTGACAAAGAAAGGTGCTGATGTGGTGAATTGGTCCTCTGCGGCCGTTGAGGCTTTTTTCAGGAGTTGAAACGTTGCTTTTCGTCGGCCCCTGTGTTGTGTCAGCCAGATGTTTCGCTCCCTTTTCAGGTCGAGGTTGATGCTTCTGAGATTGGAGCAGGGGCTGTTTTGTCTCAAAGAAGTTCTGATTGCTCTGTGATGAAGCCATGTGCCTTCTTTTCTAGAAAGTTTTCGCCTGCTGAGCGTAATTATGATGTTGGCAATCGGGAGTTGCTGGCTATGAAGTGGGCATTCGAGGAGTGGCGACATTGGCTTGAGGGAGCCAAGCACCGCGTGGTGGTCTTGACGGATCACAAGAATCTGACTTATCTCGAGTCTGCCAAGCGGTTGAATCCTAGACAGGCTCGATGGTCGCTGTTTTTCTCCCGTTTCGATTTTGTGGTCTCCTACCTTCCAGGTACTAAGAATGTGAAGGCTGATGCCCTTTCTAGGAGTTTTGTGCCTGATTCTCCCGGAGTCCCTGAGCCGGCTGGTATTCTCAAAGAGGGGGTAATTCTGTCTGCCATCTCCCCTGATTTGCGGCGGGTGCTGCAGGAGTTTCAGGCTGATAGACCTGACCGTTGTCCAGCGGAGAAACTGTTTGTCCCGGATAGATGGACTAGTAGAGTTATTTCTGAGGTTCATTGTTCGGTGTTGGCTGGTCATCCTGGGATTTTTGGTACCAGAGATTTGGTGGCTAGGTCCTTCTGGTGGCCTTCCTTGTCACGGGATGTGCGTTCTTTTGTGCAGTCCTGTGGGACTCGGGCCAAGCCCTGCTGTTCTCGTGCCAGTGGGTTACTTTTGCCCTTGCCGGTCCCGAAGAGGCCCTGGACGCATATTTCCATGGATTTTATTTCTGATCTTCCTGTCTCTCAAAGGATGTCTGTTATCTGGGTGGTCTGTGATCGCTTTTCTAAGATGGTCCATTTGGTACCCCTGCCTAAATTACCTTCCTCCTCTGATTTGGTCCCATTATTTTTTCAGCATGTGGTTTGTTTGCATGGCATTCCGGAGAACATTGTGTCGGACAGAGGTTCCCAGTTTGTCTCTAGGTTTTGGCGGTCTTTTTGTGCTAAGATGGGCATTGATTTGTCTTTTTCTTCGGCTTTCCATCCTCAGACAAATGGCCAAACCGAACGAACCAATCAGACTTTGGAAGCCTATCTGAGATGCTTTGTTTCTGCTGATCAGGATGATTGGGTGACCTTCTTGCCTTTGGCTGAGTTCGCCCTTAATAATCGGGCTAGTTTGGCTACTTTGGTTTCGCCTTTTTATTGCAATTCTGGTTTCCATCCTCGTTTTTCTTCAGGGCAGGTTGAGCCTTCTGACTGTCCTGGTGTGGATTCTGTGGTGGACAGGTTGCAGCAAATTTGGACTCACGTAGTGGACAATTTGACGTTGTCCCAGGAGAAGGCTCAATGTTTCGCTAACCGCCGTCGCTGTGTTGGTCCCCGACTTCGTGTTGGGGATTTGGTTTGGTTGTCTTCTCGTTATGTTCCTATGAAGGTTTCTTCTCCTAAGTTTAAGCCTCATTTCATTGGTCCTTACAAGATTTCTGAAATTCTCAACCCTGTGTCATTTCGTTTGGTCCTTCCAGCTTCTTTTGCCATCCATAATGTGTTCCATAGGTCGTTGTTGCGGAGATATGTGGCGCCTATGGTTCCCTCCGTTGATCCTCCTGCTCCGGTGTTGGTCGAGGGGGAGTTGGAGTATGTGGTAGAGAAGATTTTGGATTCTCGTATTTCAAGACGGAAGCTTCAGTACCTGGTTAAATGGAAGGGCTATGGTCAGGAGGATAATTCCTGGGTTGTTGCCTCCGATGTCCATGCTGCCGATTTAGTTCGTGCCTTTCATTTGGCTCGTCCTGATCGGCCTGGGGGCCCTGGTGAGGGTTCGGTGACCCCTCCTCAAGGGGGGGTACTGTTGTGAATTCCGTTCTCGGACTCCCTCCTGTGGTCATGAATGGTACTTTGGTGAGTTCTGTCCTTGGACCCCCTCTGGTGGCTTTGAGTGGAACTGCTGGTCCTTGAGGTTGGGTTTCTCAGCTGCCCTCGTTTATTGCTATGCTGGCTTTCCTATTTAACTCCACTCAGATCGTTACTTCATGCCAGCTGTCAATGTCTCAGTATTGGTTCAGATCTCTATTGGACTTCTCAGATGACCTGTCTACTCCAGCAGAAGCTAAGTTCCTGCTACTTCATTTGTTTTTACTGCTTCTTGAATATATTTCTTAGTATTGCTTATTCTAGTCCAGCTTGCTATCATGATATTTCCTTGCTAGCTGGAAGCTCTGGGGTGCAGAGTTGCACCTCCACACCGTGAGTCGGTGTGGAGGTCTTTTTGCATACTCTGCGTGGTTTTTGTAGTTTTTTTGTGCTGACCGCATAGTTCCCTTTTCTATCCTCTGACTATTTAGTGAAGTCTGGCCTCCTTTGCTAAGACCTGTTTCATTCCTGTGTTTGTGACTTTCCTCTAAACTCACAGTCAATATATGTGGGGGGCTGCCTTTTCCTTTGGGGAATTTCTCTGAGGCAAGGTAAGGCTTCTATTTCTATCTTTAGGGGTAGTTAGCTCTTAGGCTGTGAAGAGGCGTCTAGGGAGAGTTAGGTACGCTCCACGGCTATTTCTAGTGTGTGTGATAGGAGTAGGGTTTGCGATCAGCAGAGTTCCCACTTCCCGAGAGCTTGTCCCGATTACTAGTTTAACCATCAGGTCATTCCGGGTGCTCCTAACCACCAGGTCCATAACAGGGCACTGGACTGTCCCGTTTTCTGGGTAAGGAGAGTAGCTGGAGTCAATAACAAGGGCTCCCCAGGGTCATTAGGAACTGGAACCAAGAGTCTTGCATTGATTATAGCTGCAGCTTCTGCCATGAAGGTCATTAGGCTTTCGTGGGTGAGCCTCGCTGTTCCTTCTTGAAGAAGAGTGGAGTCAAGAATTCTCCGTACTAGACCAATCATTCGTTCCCAAGATCCTCCCATATGTGAAGAGTGAGGTGGGTTGAATGACCATGTGCAACTTTGGTCACTGAGGAACATCTCGAGAATCTTATAGTCTAGATTTGAAGGTATTCCTAATTCTTTTGCTGCTCTGACGAAGTTATTACCTCTGTCTGAACGTATATGCTTGATAGGACCACGAATGGCAATAAAACATCTTAAAGCATTGATGAAGCTTGACGTGTCAAGGGACTCGATGACCTCTATGTGGACGGCTCTGATTGACATGCAAGTGAACATGACTGCCCAACGTTTACTATTGGCTTGGCCGCCTCTCGTACGACGTGTAACAACTGACCAAGGCCCAAACACATTGAGACCAACGCTGGTAAAGAGAGAATCTGGGCTGAGTCTATCTGCTGGTAGGTCAGCCATCTTTTGGGTTTGAGTCGAACCACGAAGCTTACGGCAGGTAATACATTTGTAGATGACACTACTGATGAGTCTCTTTGCACCGACGATCCACACGCCAGCAGTTCTCATGGCTCCTTCTGTAAATAGTCTTCCTTGGTGCTTGACCAGATTGTGATAGTGTTGTATGATTAGGTAGGCAACATGACAGTTTCCGGGAAGTATAAGAGGGAATTTCTCCACAGACTCCATTTCAGCTTCTTTGAGTCGGGCTCCTAGTCTCAGCAGGCCGCTGTTGTCGATGAATGGGTCGAGTTTTCTCAATGCGCTGCTCACTGGTATTGGAGCTTTGTTAATAAGACTTTGAATTTCTGCAGAGTAGGTTTCTCTTTGAACAGTGAGAATGATGTGATTTCTAGAGAATTCTAAGTCGGAAGTAACATAGGTATTTTTACAAAGATGCCAACCTTTACATTTTTCTGTGCCACAAGTTCTGGTGGTCCTGAATGAGCGAGCTATATGAGTCAGGCAGGTAATGGCTCGAATAAGCGACTTCCAACTTGAGAATCTGTCGAACCTGCAAGATCCAAGCTGGATAACAGAGGTCATTGTATGAAGTGTAGACACCTGAGGGCTGATTTCAGCATCTGAGTCCTCTCCTACTAGTTCAAAGGTGTCTGGAAAACATTCCTCAATGTGCAATAGTTTTGGTCCTGAGAGCCATGTTGTGCTTCCTAGTCAACTTGCGTCAACTGCCCTAGTTGCGTGATCTGCGAGATTCTGGTCCATGGGTATGTAATGCCACTGCTTCAGATGAACTGATCTCCTGATTCGTAGCACTCTGTTATTGACATAAACATAAAATCGCCTGGTTTCGTTGTGGATATATCCTAGGACTACTTTGCTGTCTGAACTTGGCCTGTGTCAGGTCGATATCCATTTTGGATGTGATGAACTCCGCTAAGCAACAGCTAGGACTGCGGCACAAAGCTCTAACTTGGGTATAGTGTGCCCTGGTTGTGGTGCTAGTTTGGCCTTCCCCATAATGAACCCAATGTGGCACTGACATTTGGAGTCTACAGTTTTGAGGTAGGCAACAGCGGCAATCGCTTTGACAGAAGCATCTGCAAATATGTACAGTCTTTGGCTTTGTATTTCTGAAGATTGCACAGGGGTGTATGGTCTTGGCACGTTCAGGTTTGAGAGGGCTGCTAACGAGTTCTTCCACCCTTCCCACTGGATCCTCTTGTCAGGTGGCAGAGGTGCATCCCAGTCAGATGTTTCCCTAGTTAAGTCTCTTAGTAGGGCCTTGCCTTGTATAGTAACAGGAGCTGCAAAACCCAAGGGATTGTACAGACTGTTGATGGTAGACAGGACGCCTCTGCGTGTGAAAGGCCTTTCTTCCTGGCTGACCTGAAAGGTGAAAGTGTCTGACTGTAGATTCCAGAGAAGCCCCAGGCTGCGTGGCATTGGTGAAGGGTCTGACCCCAGGTCCAGGTCTCTGAGACCATTACATAGGTCCTGAGAAGGGAATGCTTCCATGAGTTCTTGGCTGTTTGAGGCAATTTTCTGAAGCCTAAGGTTCGAGCAGGCAAGCATATCCTGAGCTCTCCTGAGAAGACTGATGGCAGTCTCATTTGAAGGCATGGCTTTCAGACAGTCGTCAACATAAAAGTCTTTTTCTATGAATTGTCTGGCATCTGCTCCGTATTCTGCTTCTCCTTCCTGAGCCGACCTTTTGATTCCATAAATGGCGACTGCAGGGGAAGTACTGTTGCCAAAGATGTGCACTCTCATGCGATACTCTGTGACTTCTTTAGTAGGATCATTGTCTCTGTACCAGAAGAATCTTAGGAAGTTCCTGTCTCTCTCTCACAAGGAAACAATGGAACAATTGCTGGATGTCAGCGATGAAGGCAATGGAATGCTTACGGAAGCGCATAAGTACTCCCAGCAGTTTGTTATTGAGGTCTGGTCCTGTCAGTAGAACGTCATTTAGGGAGACATCATTAAACTTAGCACTGGAATCAAACACGACTCTAATCTGGCCTGGTTACCAAACATGGGTAGGAACCAGCATTCTTCAGAGTCATTGAGAGTGGGAGCTAGTTCTGCGTGACCGTTTTTGAAAATCTTTTACATGAAGGAGTAAAAGTGATCTTTAATCTCTGGTTTCTTTTGCAGATTATGTTTGAGAGAGGAGAAACGTTGTAATGCTTGATTTCTGTTGTTTGGTAGACGTGGTCTGTGGGTTTTGAGGGGAAGAGGAGCGACCCAGCTGTTGGTCTCATCTTTAGCAAGTCCCTTGTCCAATATCTCTAAGAACAACTTGTTCTCTACCGACATTGGCACTTGGTTGTCCTGCTTAGTTCTCTGGAAGACTGTGCACCCTAACTGATCCTCATAGCTTCCTGACACTATACTGCTGTCGTGAGTAAAGTCTATTAAATGGATTGGCAGTTGGATGCTGTGTGGCAGTTCCCTGACATGGAACGCATTGTTACAAGGTTGAAACAGAGATGGTCGTCCTTTTTCCAATGTATTTGTCAGCATGCTTGTCACAGAAGATGGGGCGTGCATGCGTCACAAGCATACGTTGCCAATTATGACCCATCCTAGGTCTAGCTTTTGGGCATAGGGAGCATTGTGGAGTCCATTGATATGATGTCTCACTTTATAAACCTGCAGGATATCTCTCCCCAACCTCAGAATTATCTGGGCCTGATGGTCGAGTTCCGGTATAAGGTGTGCTATTCGTTTCAAGTGAGCGTGATGGATTGCTACATCTGGCGTAGGTATTTCAGATCTGTTGTCTGGGATCTGATTACATTCGATGATCGTAGGTAGCGGTAGGCAGACTTGTCCGTCTAAGGACTTGATTTGGTAGTCAGTAGCTTTCCTGCCTGCTGTTGTCACAGTACCTGCACACGTCTTTAATGAGTAGGGGGTGCTTGGCCCTTTGATGTTGAATAGGTCAAAATGTTGATCTAGCCAAGGATCGATTACTTTGATCATCCAAGATAGCATAGAGTCTTAAGGCCCCGTCTCACATAGCGATTTACCAACGATCACGACCAGTGATACGACCTGGCCGTGATCGTTGGTAAGTCGTTGTGTGGTCGCTGGGGAGCTGTCACACAGACAGCTCTCTACAGCGACCAACGATGAGGGGAACGACTTCGGCATCGTTGAAACTGTCTTCAACTATGCCGAAGTCCCCCTGCAGCACCCGGGTAACCATGGTAAACATCACCGTACAGTGAGAGCAGAGCGCAGCGGTGACGTCACTGCTGTGCTGTGCTCTCACTGTATGGCGGCACTCAGTCAGAGCAGGAAGCAGACGGCAAGGGACCTGACGGACACCGAAAGGTGAGTATGTACTGTTTTTTTTTTTTTTACATTTACGCTGGTAACCAGGGTAAACATCGGGTTACTAAGCGCGGCCCTGCGCTTAGTAACCCGATGTTTACCCTGGTTACCAGTGAAGACATCGCTGGATCGGTGTCACACACACCGATTCAGCGATGTCAGCGGGACCTCAACGACCAAAAAAAGGTCCAGGCCATTCCGACACGACCAGCGATCTCACAGCAGGGGCCTGGTCGCTGGTACGTGTCACACATAGCGAGATCGCTACTGAGGTCGCTGTTGCGTCACAAAACTTGTGACTCAGCAGCGATCTCGCTAGCGATCTCGCTATGTGAGACGGGGCCTTTACAGCTTGGTCTCTATGGTCTTTTGGGTATACTCTGACAAGGCATATTTTTGAACAGGACCTACTGTCTATTGTCCCTTTGCAGACTTCTGTACATTGTGAAGTGATCTCTGGTGTAGATGTATCAGTGTTCCTTTCCTCCCCGCCATGCTCACTGTCAGCTGGCGTGTTTTGTGTACTCCATGGCGCTGGGCCAGGGTGTAGAGCAGTGTTATGGTCTGTGGTGCCACATTCTGTGCATTTTACACTGACCTTGTAATCCTTGGCGAGATGAGTTGTGGACGAACAGCACTTGTAGCAGATACCGTTTTCTTTCAGGAAGCTTCTGCGATCTGGCATAGATTTTCCTCTGAAGGCTCTGCATTTCAGGAGAGGGTGAGGCTTCTGATGAAGTGGGCACTGCTTGTCAGGGTCCTGCACCTTTGTCTCTCATTGGGAGCAGCCAGCAGACCTGTAATTAGAACCTGGAGAAGAAACATAGGTCTTGTGTACTGCCACAGATGTTCGGCGTGGATTTGCAGGTGGTGACGGTGTGGCATATGGCATTGCAAAGTCAAAGCTGGGATCATTTCTAATTCTTGCTTGTTGGTGTATAAAGTCTACAAAAACGGAGAAGGGAGGAAATGGAACACTGTGTTTGTATTTGTACGTGGAACCATGTGTGAGCCATCTCTCCTGTAGGGCAACTTTTGGACTATAGGGTTAACACCTCTGGCTGTGTCGAGGAATGTAAGTCCCTGTAGGTCGTCTTCATATTTGGCAACTTGGACTTCCATTAGCAGGTCGCTTAGTTCTCTAAGTTTCTGGAGACCTTTGTTAGATATTTTAGGGAAGTCGTCGATTCTTTTGAACAAGGCTCGTTCTATTACCTCTGCTGAGCCATAACACTCATCCAGTCTCTTCCAGATCTCTTTGAGGCCAGTCTCAGGACAGTTTATATTAATGTCTCTGATTCTTACTGCGTGTTTGACCGACTTTTCTCCCAGGTATTTGACTAACAGGTCTATCTCCTCCCTGTGTTGTAGCCCCAAGTCTCTAATGACATTTTGGAAGGAAGCTTTCCAAGCTCTTTAACCTTCAGCTTGGTCAGTGAATTTCATGAGTCCCTTGGCAACCAGTTCACGTCGTGTGAAGAACTTGGCAAATTCTGTCATGAACCGGTTATCAGCGGAGTACACTGGTGATGGGTTGCCCTGATAGTGATGTGAGGTGCGTTCGTACCTGTTAGTATCCTCAGGGTGGTGCTAGCCGGTGTTATATTGCTTCGGTCTGACGTATAGTGTGTCAGCAGGGTGATCCACGTTGGTTACCTGGTGAGGGGCAAGGTAGTCATTAGCAGAGTTGTTTTGCCTCACATTTTCGAGTTTGTTTCTGTCCTGGAGCTGAGCCTCATGATGACTCTCGCTCACTTCGCTGGAGACGTTGTATTCTTGTTTTGGTACTGGTTCAGGGTTATAGTTTGGATCAGGAAGTTCATTAACATACTGAGATGTGCATTGTGGTGAGTCTTGCAGTGGAAACTCCAGACTCGACATACTGCTTCGGCTATGCAGCTTGGGGTTTTGCACGGCTTCTAGCGATTCTGCTTCGGTGAGGACTGCGGAAGCTTCCCTTTTTGTTGCTAGGCTTTTTAAGGTGGCATCCACTCGTGCCTTTTCTAACTGCGACCTTCTCTCTTGATTGGCTCTCTCCTCATGTATGCGTGCTTTTTCTAATTGCAACCTCTCTTGATCAGCTCTCCTCATCTGTGCGTGCTTTCTCTAATTGCGACCTTCTCTCTTGATCAGCTCTCCTCATCTATGCGTGCTTTCTCTAATTTAAGTTGCATCTCTTGGTCAGCAAAGCTCACTCGCATTTTGGCGGCTTCAGCATTTGCACGGGCAATGGCGACCGCGCTGCTGATGAATGTTGTCTTTGAGGAGACGGAAGTAACAGATCTTATCCTGTGTGATTTGTGAAACATGGTGTCTTGGGAAAGTGCTTGACTGTGCAGAGATTGCTCTAGCTGTATCTAGTCTCTGTGTAGCCGGTGACTTGAATCCCACTAGTTGGATGGCTGCCGTTTCACTGTTCTGTCCTCACTAAATAAGGCAGGCTCACGTAGCTATACAGGCAGCTAATCCGCTATACCGGAGTCCAATAAGGAGACTGTGGTTAAGTCTGTGCTTTATTAAACGTAGTGGTATATTGATGCTGTGAAACTGTAAACAATGATATACATACAATCAGTGCATGGTATAGAAGAAATACATATTACACATGATGTACATTATGCATAAACATTTAGAAAGCTAGTAACTGAACTAGGAGTACAACTAAGCTAGGCTAATATAGAGCAGAAATTATCTACAGAAAACATAAAGAAATACCGGCAATGCAATCGCAAGGGGGATGAAGTGCAGGCTTCTTTCCTTGAAGGCAGACTGAAGGAAGTGAAGAGAAAATGGAGGGAGATGTAGGCTGAGCTACCATAATGCTTTGCAAAGGGGAAGGAGAATCAGACATGGAAAAATTGGAAAAACAGAAATAGAATTGCGAACATGACTCTGACAACAAGAGGGAGACAAAACACTACAAACAAATAAAGGTATGAACAAATCAGATGGCGGAGACAATAGCACTAACTTGCAGTTTAATATATAAGGATCCACTGAACATGAAACTGCAAATGATTGGTAACAGGTGAAGTGAAACCATAACCTATAGAGAATGTGGCGTCAACAGAGAAGAGAAAATATTGAAAAGGCACAATCTGATGGCCTAACATCATAATCTACTAGTCCTTGGGTAGTAGTCTACTGTCTTTGTATGGAAATTATATAGATAATATTTCAATGCAGTGTTATTGACAAATAAAAATTTTATTCTTGGCAGATGACGGTACCAGGAGCTCAGAGGGTCATCTGATATTTTCTAAATTTGCAGCAGGGGATCAAGGTATCACATCAGATACATATGAAGAAGATATAATTATGACAGGTATACCTCAAGCCCTTCTTAGGAAAAATCTATTATCAGATCATTTTAAACAGGTCTTTTCTTTGACTTCGTTAAAGGAAAATCTGAAAAGCAAAAACCACAACAGTTCTGATGAACATGAAGTAGCTCACACAGTGGAGACGCCATTTTCATGCTCAGAATGTGGGAAATGTTTTAGTAAGAAAAAAATTCTTGTTAAACACCAGATAACTCACACAGGGCAAAAGCCATTTTCATGTTCAGAATGTGGTAAATGTTTTATGGATAAAACACATCTTGTTACACATCAAAGAACTCACACTGGTGAAAAGCCATTTTCATGCTCAGAATGTGGGAAGTGTTTTAGTGAGAAAAAAGCTCTTGTGACACATCAAATAACTCACACAGGGGACAAACCGTTTTTATGCTCCGAATGTGGGGATTTTTTTAATCTTAAATCAAATCTTGTTAGACATCAGAGAACTCACACTGGTGAAAAGCCATTTCCATGTTCGGAATGTGGGAAATGTTTTAGACGTAAATTCGATCTTATTACACATCAGAGAAGTCACACAGGGGAAAAGCCATTTTCATGTTCAGAATGTGGGAAATGTTTTATAGATAAATCATATCTTGTTAAACATCAGAGAACTCACACAGGGGAAAAGCCATTTTCATGTTCAGAATGTGGGAAATGTTTTATAGATAAATCACATCTTGTTATACATCAGAGAACTCACACAGGGGAAAAGCCATTTTCATGCTCCGAATGTGGGAAATGTTTTAGTAAGAAAAAAAATCTTGCTAAACATCAGAGACCTCACACAGGGCAAAAGCCATTTTCATGTTCAGAATGTGGGAAATGTTTTATGGATAAAACACATCTTGTTGTACATCAGAGAACTCACACAGGGCAAAAGCCATTTTCATGTTCAGAATGTGGTAAATGTTTTATGGATAAAACACATCTTGTTACACATCAAAGAACTCACACTGGTGAAAAGCCATTTTCATGCTCAGAATGTGGGAAATGTTTTAGTGAGAAAAAAGCTCTTGTGACACATCAAATAACTCACACAGGGGACAAACCGTTTTTATGTTCCGAATGTGGGGATTTTTTTAATCATAAATCAAATCTTGTTAGACATCAGAGAACTCACACTGGTGAAAAGCCATTTCCATGTTCGGAATGTGGGAAATGTTTTAGACGTAAATTCGATCTTATTACACATCAGAGAAATCACACAGGGGAAAAGCCATTTTCATGTTCAGAATGTGGGAAATGTTTTATAGATAAATCAAATCTTGTTAAACATCAGAGAACTCACACAGGGGAAAAGCCATTTTCATGTTCAGAATGTGGGAAATGTTTTATAGATAAATCACATCTAGTTATACATCAGAGAACTCACACAGGGGAAAAGCTATTTTCATGCTCAGAATGTGGGAAATGTTTTAGTGAGAAAAAAACTCTTGTTAAACATCAGAGAAATCACACAGGGGAAAAGCCATTTTCATGTTCAGAATGTGGGAAATGTTTTATAGATAAATCAAATCTTGTTAAACATCAGAGAACTCACACAGGGAAAAAGCCATTTTCATGTTCAGAATGTGGGAAATGTTTTAGGGATAAAACACATCTTGTTACACATCAGAGAACTCACACAGGGGAAAAGCCATTTTCATGTTCAGAATGTGGGAAATGTTTTATAGATAAATCAACTCTTGTTACACATCAGAGAAATCACACAGGGGAAAAGCCGTTTTCATGTTCAGAATGTGGGAAATGTTTTAGTGCAAAAAAAACTCTTGTTAAACATCAAATAACTCACACAGAGGAGAAACCGTTTTTATGTTCCGAATGTGGGGGTTCTTTTAAACAGAAATTAAATCTTGTTCTACATCAGAGAACTCACACTTATGAAAAGCCATTTTCGTGTTCAGAATGTGGGAAATGTTTTTTATTTAAATCAAATCTTGTTAGACATCAGAGAACTCACACTGGTGTAAAGCCATTTTCATGTTCGGAATGTGGGAAATGTTTTTTAGATAAATCATATCTTGTTAAACATCAGAGAACTCACACAAGGGAAAAGCCATTTTCATGTTCAGAATGTGGGAAATGTTTTACCCAGAAATTCGATCTTGTTAAACATGAAATAACTCATACAGGAGAAAAGCCACTTTTGTTTTAAATCATTACATTGTCACCATGTAACAGAAAAATTACAAGTTATAATCAAGTAAAGTCAATTTTTCTACAAGAGAAAGGAAAATCAACTCAGATCACTAACTGATTAATAGAAAATGTATATAATTATCATTGACCATTTGTTTTATAAAGTAAGTACAATCCTAATTTCTATAAAATATTTACCATATTTTCTGGTGTATAAGATGACTGGGCGTATAAGACGACCCCCAACTTTTCCATATAAAATAGAATTTTGATATACCCGCCGTATAAGACGGGGGTCATCTTATACGCCCAGTCATCTTATACGGCGTGTGGTTCCCAGGGTCTGGAGGAGAGGAGACTCTCCTTCAGGCCCTGGGATCCGTATTCATGTAAAAATAAAGAATAAAAATAAAAAATATGGATATACTCACCCCTCCGACGAACCCTGGCTGTCACCGCTGCAAGCGTCTGCCTCCGTTCCTAAGAATGCAGACAGTGAAGGACCTTCGATGACGTCGCGGTCACGTGAGCGGTCAGATGACCGCGACGTCATCGAAGGTCCTTCACTCTCTGCATTCTTAGGAACGGAGGCAGACGCTTGCAGCGGTGACAGCCAGGGTTCGTCGGAGGGGTGAATATATCCATATTTTTTATTTTTATTCTTTATTTTTTTACATGAATATGGATCCCAGGGCCTGAAGGAGAGTCTCCTCTCCTTCAGACCCTGGAAACATCCAGGATCGCTCCCTGCACACGCCGTACCCGGCATATAAGACAACCCCCGACTTTTGGGACAATTTTTAGGGGTTACAAAGTCGTCTTTTACGCCGGAAAATACGGTAATATTTCTATGTATAATTTAACCTTTCGTCACGTGGACTCCACTGGACCCCAATCAAGTTTGTTTTTGTCATATTTCCACAAGTATGAAAGGCAGTTGAGGCTACGTTCACATTTGCGTTGTGCGCCGCAGCGTCGGCGCCGCAGCGCACAACGCAAACAAAAACGCGGCAAAACGCACGCTAAAACGCTGCGTTTTGCGCCGCATGCGTCGTTTTTGCCCGCAAGTTGGACGCAAAAAAAATGCAACTTGAAGCGTTTCTTGCATCCAACGCTTGCGGCCATGCGGCGCAAAACGCAGCACAACGCATGTCCATGCGCCCCCATGTTAAGTATAGGGGCGCATGACGCATGCGGCGCCGCTGCGGCGCCCGACGCTGCGGCGCTGACCGCAAATGTGAACGTAGCCTAACTGTCTGTTTTGGTAGCTTCCTAGTACTTAATGACGCTGCATCGACTACATGTGCTACAGCAAAAAAAAAATCCCAAGGCATTTCTAGTATTTATTTTACTCACTTATATAGTGCCATTTATTCCATAGCGTTTTACAGACATTATTGGCACAATCTAAAATTCCTATCAGTCTATCTTTGAGTGTGGGAGGAATCCAAAGTACTTTGAGGAAACCCACGCAAACACAGGGAGGACATACAAACTCTTTGCATATGTTGTTCTTGGTTGGATTTGAACCCAGGACCATAGCGCGGCAAGGCTGCGGTGCTAACTACTGAGCCACCATACTGTCCACTGTGAATCATGATAAAGTTATGTGTGACGGTGATAACAAGAAGCTGGAAATAATAGACTTACCATAAAACCCAGGGTGGAACTGATACATATGTCAAACTGTGCGAAACTTAAAACGTTGCTCAAAACAATAAGAGATGGCCAATGGTCATATTTTTTATCTCTTCGATGTACATTATTTATAACATGATTAATAAGACTATAATTACCCCAAAAGAATTTCTGAAACTGTTTTTCCGATGTAATTTGTAAGAGATCATAAAAGTATGAAAGCATTAATGTAGAAATAACCAAGTTTACTGAAAAGATGACTCAATGATGACACTGAGCCTTCGTTTCTGTAATTAGGTCGATGTCAATTGTATGTGAGATCTAGTGCCCGAAAATAAACAAAACCAGATGTGATAATTGCAAGAAATTTATGTGCAATGAATTTTTTTCATAGTCTATAAGTAGCTGTTTACATTTTGTTGATTTACTAAAAATGTTATATTTTTCATTTAGCTAAGATGTTTTACCTTAAGTTCCTAATTAAAGTTAAAAATTCTTCTTTAATTTATTGGTGTGTTTTTTTTTTCAATATGAAAACTGAGGTCCAATGAACCCAACGCAAATAATAGGGTAAATATTTTGACACGACTAACTGAAGGTTAATAAAGTGCAAAACTTTAAAAAATATTGTCACCATTAGCAGTACCATATATATGTTGAGTAGTCCTGAAATCTGCAGAGAAACCGAGTCAGCTTCAGCAAGTGAATATAAAAATGAAAAAAGTTTTGCTGGATTTTTATAAAAAATCCTTAACATCCTTCTGCAGTACCACACTTCAAAGGCTGCTATTCTTCTTCTGTCTTTTTTTTTATTGTTTATGTTTGGGATCAGTATGTTACCACAAAAAGAATGAAAACTAAGTAAAAGCCTTGTCTATGTCGCCAGTGAAATGTTACTTGTGCAATTTGATTTCCTCCTGTTAGATAATATGGGTCATAACTTCTAAGGAACATTTTGATAATATGTTAGTCATGATTCTGTCTATCATTGTCCCTGTTGAAGGAGTTTGTCCCATCAGTGTTTTCTGACTTTTTTCTGCCTCCACCAGTTTATGTCAATTGAGGTTTGGAATATGAAGTGCACAGGATCATGGATTCTCGGAGGGTCAGAGACTCCAATATCTCGTTGATTGGAAGGGATATGGATCCGAGGAGGGATCTTGGGTTCAGGCTCATTTGATCTGGTCAGAGCCTTCTGTAGAAGGTTTGCTGGGAAACCTGGGGGTCTGGTGGCCCCCCTAAAAGAGGAGGTACTGTCATGATTCTGCCTATCAGTGTGTCTGGATGCAGTTAATTAGAGTTCTGCCATCCAATCTAGGATAGAGCGTGATGACTGTCAGTGTCTTGAGGGACAATTTAGCCATCCAATCAGGTCCACGGCGTGCCAAAGCTTCATCCATGTGCCCCCTGTTATGAATAATTATCTGGCTATTTAGTCAGCTCTGTTCCTTAAATTACGGCCAATTGTAGCTTTGCTCAACAGGGGTGTGTGGTCCTAGTCTTGTATTCTGATCTTTATTGCTCAACCTTCAATTTGCTTCTGACCTTGCATTTGACTTGCCCTTTGTTCATAATCCGCTACCTTCTTGGAATTCTGATCCAGTACTTCGGACTGTGACATGACTATGCCTTTGTTTCACCCCTCTGTCTGTGATGTACTCCCTGACTTTTGACCTTGAACCTCTAGACTACTCAGCGTAAGGGCTTCTCATTGAGCAGTGACTAGCGTCAGTTTATGTGTTCACATGCTCTGTGACCAAGTGGTAAACCTGACACAGATGATGCAGGATCTGGCCAAGTAATGCCAGAGTATTAAATCGTCACAATATCGATTGCAGTGTCAGATAATTAGTTTGATGAAAACTTCCCACTGCTCTCCACTACTGGCAGTGGCTGTGATGTCAGTATCCTCTAATTGTCATGTCAGATGCTGTTCAGACCAGGTCGTTCGACAGACAGCGGTAATTCCGCTTTTGTCCACTATGCGCTCATTGGCGTTGGCTAGATTTTATCTAGCTTGTCCGGGGTTAATTTACCTGGTGCTCGGATTGGAAGCTGGGCCATGCCCACTGCCTTTAAATAGTTCTCCTGAACATTGGGCGTCGCCGATTATAGCTTCTGTCTTGTGCGTGGTTATCTCGGTCTGGAGTGGTGAGCTAGTAGTTGGAGTATCGTTGCTGGTGGTGTATTTCCCTTTGTCTTATTTTCTCCTTCCCATATTTGTATTTGTTTTGCCCTATGCACTTATAGTGTATTCCTGAGTGACTGCGGCGTGGTGCTTATTTTTCCGTTATCCTTGTCTGTGCTAACTGTGGGTATTGGAGTGTGGTCTCTTCACTGGGTGGTGGGTGGTAGTTTCAGCCTAGGGTTGAAACAGGAGATAGGGCGAGGGTGGAGGCTCAGACATGCACACCATCAGTGTAAACTCTGGGAGAGGGTCAGTCAGGGTTTCCCTAGTCTGAGGGAAATCACAGGGGCCCGGGTTATTAGCTCTTTCCTACCTAGGTCTCCCGTGACATTATAATCAACCAACATTATTTCCATGGATCCCATGATTTCCATAACCCGCCAGTTGGAGGTGCTGTCCCTACAGGTCACTGAGTTGAGGGGGGCAGTGCAGCAACAGGCACTAGCAGTATCTAATGTGCAAGCCGGAGTTACAGGTAAAGTTGCTGAGCCTAAGTTTCCTTTGCCTGAAAAGTTTGCTGGGGAACGTAGTAAATTTGTTTCTTTTCGTGAAGCTTGCAAACTGTATTTCCGTATGCGCCCAATCTCCTCCGGTAATGAGGCTCAGCGTGTGGGCCTGGTGTTGTCATTATTAGGCGGGGATCCCTGTTGTGAATCCGCTTTTTGGGCTCCCCTGGTGGTTGCTGGTGGTACTGGTGACTTGTGTGTGCTTTGCTGTCTCAGTTCACCTGCTCCCATCAGTGTTTGGGAGTTTCCTATTTAGCCTTGCTCTCCAGTCATTTCCTTGCCGGTCATCATTGTAACCAGAGCCTTCGGTTGCATGTTCCTGCTACTAGTCTGCTGATCAGCTAAGTGGACTTTGTCCTTTTGTTTTGTATCTTTTGTCCAGTTTGCAGTTTTTGTTATTCTCTGTAGCTGGAAGCTCTTGCGGGCTGAAATTGCCACTCCTGTGTCATGAGTTGACACAGGAGTCTTAAAGTAATTTCAGGATGGTTTTTTGAAAGGGTTTTCAGTTGACCGTGAAGTCCTCTTTTGTATCCTTCTGCTATCTAGTAAGTGGACCTCTCTTTGCTAAATCTACTTTCATACTGTGTATGTCTTTTCCTCTTAACTCACTGTTATTACATGTGGGGGGCTGCTATCATCTTTTGGGGTATTTTCCTAGAGGTAAGCCAGGTCTGTTCCTTCCTCTACCAGGCGTAGTTAGTCCTCCGGCTGGCGCGTGGCATTTAGGAAGTCGTAGGTGTGCTCCCTGGCTACTATTAGTTGTGTGGTAGATTCAGCTCACGGTCAGCTCGAGATTCCATCACCCAGAGCTCGTCCGTTATTTTTGTGTTCTGATGTTTCCTTGCCATTGGGAATCATGACAGTATGACCGGCCTGTGTTAAAGTTATTGGCAGAAGAAAGGAGAGAAAAAAGAAGTCTGTAGATTTTTATTTTTTTTTTTCCCCTATGCTTGGTCCATAGTTGGATCAGTTGTATTTCAGCTCTAATTACAGCCTTTGCCTTTCTCTCCTTATAATCCGTGAATGGCTCTGAGCTCACATGTTTAAAGATGGATCCTCAGAGTTTGGCTGCAGGTTTAAATAATCTTGCTACGAAGGTTCAAAATTTACAAGATTTTGTTATACATGCTCCTATTTCTGAACCTAAAATCCCTACACCAGAGGTGTTTTCCGGTGATAGATCTCGGTTTCTGAATTTCAAATATAATTGTAAATTATTCCTTTCTCTCAGACCTCACTCCTCAGGAGATCCTGTCCAGCAGGTTAAGATTGTAATCTCTTTGCTGCGAGGTGACCCTCAAAATTGGGCATTTTCATTGGCACCAGGGGATCCTGCGTTGCTCAATGTGGATGCGTTTTTCCTGGCTTTAGGGTTGCTTTATGAGGAACCTAATTTGGAGATTCAAGCTGAAAAAGCTTTGATAGCCCTATCTCAAGGGCAAGATGAAGCTGAGATATACTGCCAAAAATTTCGTAAATGGTCTGTGCTTACTCAGTGGAATGAGTGCGCCCTGGCGGCAAATTTCAGAGAGGGCCTTTCTGATGCCGTTAAAGATGTTATGGTCGGGTTCCCTGCGCCTACAGGTCTGAATGAGTCCATGACAATGGCTATTCAGATTGATCGGCGTTTGCGGGAGCGCAAACCCGTGCACCATTTGGCGGTATCTTCTGATGAGACGCCAGAGAAAATGCAATGTGACAGAATTATGTCCAGAAGCGAGCGGCAGAATTATAGGCGTAAAAACAGGTCTTTTCTTTGACTTCGTTAAAGGAAAATCTGAAAAGCAAAAACCACAACAGTTCTGATGAACATGAAGTAGCTCACACAGTGGAGACGCCATTTTCATGCTCAGAATGTGGGAAATGTTTTAGTAAGAAAAAAATTCTTGTTAAACACCAGATAACTCACACAGGGCAAAAGCCATTTTCATGTTCAGAATGTGGGAAATGTTTTAGTGAGAAAAAAGCTCTTGTGACACATCAAATAACTCACACAGGGGACAAACCGTTTTTATGTTCCGAATGTGGGGATTTTTTTAATCATAAATCAAATCTTGTTAGACATCAGAGAACTCACACTGGTGAAAAGCCATTTCCATGTTCGGAATGTGGGAAATGTTTTAGACGTAAATTCGATCTTATTACACATCAGAGAAATCACACAGGGGAAAAGCCATTTTCATGTTCAGAATGTGGGAAATGTTTTATAGATAAATCAAATCTTGTTAAACATCAGAGAACTCACACAGGGGAAAAGCCATTTTCATGTTCAGAATGTGGGAAATGTTTTATAGATAAATCACATCTAGTTATACATCAGAGAACTCACACAGGGGAAAAGCTATTTTCATGCTCAGAATGTGGGAAATGTTTTAGTGAGAAAAAAACTCTTGTTAAACATCAGAGAAATCACACAGGGGAAAAGCCATTTTCATGTTCAGAATGTGGGAAATGTTTTATAGATAAATCAAATCTTGTTAAACATCAGAGAACTCACACAGGGAAAAAGCCATTTTCATGTTCAGAATGTGGGAAATGTTTTAGGGATAAAACACATCTTGTTACACATCAGAGAACTCACACAGGGGAAAAGCCATTTTCATGTTCAGAATGTGGGAAATGTTTTATAGATAAATCAACTCTTGTTACACATCAGAGAAATCACACAGGGGAAAAGCCGTTTTCATGTTCAGAATGTGGGAAATGTTTTAGTGCAAAAAAAACTCTTGTTAAACATCAAATAACTCACACAGAGGAGAAACCGTTTTTATGTTCCGAATGTGGGGGTTCTTTTAAACAGAAATTAAATCTTGTTCTACATCAGAGAACTCACACTTATGAAAAGCCATTTTCGTGTTCAGAATGTGGGAAATGTTTTTTATTTAAATCAAATCTTGTTAGACATCAGAGAACTCACACTGGTGAAAAGCCATTTTCATGTTCGGAATGTGGGAAATGTTTTTTAGATAAATCATATCTTGTTAAACATCAGAGAACTCACACAAGGGAAAAGCCATTTTCATGTTCAGAATGTGGGAAATGTTTTACCCAGAAATTCGATCTTGTTAAACATGAAATAACTCATACAGGAGAAAAGCCACTTTTGTTTTAAATCATTACATTGTCACCATGTAACAGAAAAATTACAAGTTATAATCAAGTAAAGTCAATTTTCTACAAGAGAAAGGAAAATCAACTCAGATCACTAACTGATTAATAGAAAATGTATATAATTATCATTGACCATTTGTTTTATAAAGTAAGTACAATCCTAATTTCTATAAAATATTTACCGTATTTTCTGGTGTATAAGATGACTGGGCGTATAAGACGACCCCCAACTTTTCCATATAAAATAGAATTTTGATATACCCGCCGTATAAGACGGGGGTCATCTTATAAGCCCAGTCATCTTATACGGCGTGTGGTTCCCAGGGTCTGGAGGAGAGGAGACTCTCCTTCAGGCCCTGGGATCCGTATTCATGTAAAAATAAAGAATAAAAAAAAAAAATATGGATATACTCACCCCTCCGACGAACCCTGGCTGTCACCGCTGCAAGCGTCTGCCTCCGTTCCTAAGAATGCAGACAGTGAAGGACCTTCGATGACGTCGCGGTCACGTGAGCGGTCAGATGACCGCGACGTCATCGAAGGTCCTTCACTCTCTGCATTCTTAGGAACGGAGGCAGACGCTTGCAGCGGTGACAGCCAGGGTTCGTCGGAGGGGTGAATATATCCATATTTTTTATTTTTATTCTTTATTTTTTTACATGAATATGGATCCCAGGGCCTGAAGGAGAGTCTTCTCTCCTTCAGACCCTGGAAACATCCAGGATCGCTCCCTGCACACGCCGTACCCGGCGTATAAGACAACCCCCGACTTTTGGGACAATTTTTAGGGGTTACAAAGTCGTCTTTTACGCCGGAAAATACGGTAATATTTCTATGTTTAATTTAACCTTTCGTCACGTGGACTCCACTGGACCCCAATCAAGTTTGTTTTTGTCATATTTCCACAAGTATGAAAGGCAGTTAACTGTCTGTTTTGGTAGCTTCCTAGTACTTAATGACGCTGCATCGACTACATGTGCTACAGCAAAAAAAAAATCCCAAGGCATTTCTAGTATTTATTTTACTCACTTATATAGTGCCATTTATTCCATAGCGTTTTACAGACATTATTGGCACAATCTAAAATTCCTATCAGTCTATCTTTGGAGTGTGGGAGGAATCCAAAGTACTTTGAGGAAACCCACGCAAACACAGGGAGGACATACAAACTCTTTGCATATGTTGTTCTTGGTTGGATTTGAACCCAGGACCATAGCGCGGCAAGGCTGCGGTGCTAACTACTGAGCCACCATACTGTCCACTGTGAATCATGATAAAGTTATGTGTGACGGTGATAACAAGAAGCTGGAAATAATAGACTGTTACCATAAAACCCAGGGTGGAACTGATACATATGTCAAACTGTGCGAAACTTAAAAAGTTGCTCAAAACAATAAGAGATGGCCAATGGTCATATTTTTTATCTCTTCGATGTACATTATTTATAACATGATTAATAAGACTATAATTACCCCAAAAGAATTTCTGAAACTGTTTTTCAGATGTAATTTGTAAGAGATCATAAAAGTATGAAAGCATTAATGTAGAAATAACCAAGTTTACTGAAAAGATGACTCAATGATGACACTGAGCCTTCGTTTCTGTAAGTAGGTCGATGTCAATTGTATGTGAGATCTAGTGCCCGAAAATAAACAAAACCAGATGTGATAATTGCAAGAAATTTATGTGCAATGAATTTTTTTCATAGTCTATAAGTAGCTGTTTACATTTTGTTGATTTACTAAAAATGTTATATTTTTCATTTGGCTAAGATGTTTTACCTTAAGTTCCTAATTAAAGTTAAAAATTCTTCTTTAATTTATTGGTGTTTTTTTTTTTTCAATATGAAAACTGAGGTCCAATGAACCCAACGCAAATAATAGGGTAAATATTTTGACACGACTAACTGAAGGTTAATAAAGTGCAAAACTTTAAAAAATATTGTCACCATTAGCAGTACCATACATATGTTGAGTAGTCCTGAAATCTGCAGAGAAACCGAGTCAGCTTCAGCAAGTGAATATAAAAATGAAAAAAGTTTTGCTGGATTTTTATAAAAAATCCTTAACATCCTTCTGCAGTACCACACTTCAAAGGCTGCTATTCTTCTTCTGTCTTTTTTTTTATTGTTTATGTTTGGGATCAGTATGTTACCACAAAAAGAATGAAAACTAAGTAAAAGCCTTGTCTATGTCGCCAGTGAAATGTTACTTGTGCAATTTGATTTCCTCCTGTTAGATAATATGGGTCATAACTTCTAAGGAACATTTTGATAATATATTAGTCATGATTCTGTCTATCATTGTCCCTGTTGAAGGAGTTTGTCCCATCAGTGTTTTCTGACTTTTTTCTTCCTCCACCAGTTTATGTCAATTGAGGTTTGGAATATGAAGTGCACAGGATCATGGATTCTCGGAGGGTCAGAGACTCCAATATCTCGTTGATTGGAAGGGATATGGATCCGAGGAGGGATCTTGGATTCAGGCTCATTTGATCTGGTCAGAGCCTTCTGTAGAAGGTTTGCTGGGAAACCTGGGGGTCTGGTGGCCCCCCTAAAAAAGGAGGTACTGTCATGATTCTGCCTATCAGTGTGTCTGGATGCAGTTAATTAGAGTTCTGCCATCCAATCTAGGATAGAGCGTGATGACTGTCAGTGTCTTGAGGGACAATTTAGCCATCCAATCAGGTCCACGGCGTGCCAAAGCTTCATCCATGTGCCCCCTGTTATGAATAATTATCTGGCTATTTAGTCAGCTCTGTTCCTTAAATTACGGCCAATTGTAGCTTTGCTCAACAGGGGTGTGTGGTCCTAGTCTTGTATTCTGATCTTTATTGCTCAACCTTCAATTTGCTTCTGACCTTGCATTTGACTTGCCCTTTGTTCATAATCCGCTACCTTCTTGGAATTCTGATCCAGTACTTCGGACTGTGACATGACTATGCCTTTGTTTCACCCCTCTGTCTGTGATGTACTCCCTGACTTTTGACCTTGAACCTCTAGACTACTCAGCGTAAGGGCTTCTCATTGAGCAGTGACTAGCGTCAGTTTATGTGTTCACATGCTCTGTGACCAAGTGGTAAACCTGACACAGATGATGCAGGATCTGGCCAAGTAATGCCAGAGTATTAAATCATCACAATATCGATTGCAGTGTCCGATAATTAGTTTGATGAAAACTTCCCACTGCTCTCCACTACTGGCAGTGGCTGTGATGTCAGTATCCTCTAATTGTCATGTCAGATGCTGTTCAGACCAGGTCGTTCGACAGACAGCGGTAATTCCGCTTTTGTCCACTATGCGCTCATTGGCGTTGGCTAGATTTTATCTAGCTTGTCCGGGGTTAATTTACCTGGTGCTCGGATTGGAAGCTGGGCCATGCCCACTGCCTTTAAATAGTTCTCCTGAACATTGGGCGTCGCCGATTATAGCTTCTGTCTTGTGCGTGGTTATCTCGGTCTGGAGTGGTGAGCTAGTAGTTGGAGTATCGTTGCTGGTGGTGTATTTCCCTTTGTCTTATTTTCTCCTTCCCATATTTGTATTTGTTTTGCCCTTTGCACTTATAGTGTATTCCTGAGTGACTGCGGCGTGGTGCTTATTTTTCCGTTATCCTTGTCTGTGCTAACTGTGGGTATTGGAGTGTGGTCTCTTCACTGGGTGGTGGGTGGTAGTTTCAGCCTAGGGTTGAAACAGGAGATAGGGCGAGGGTGGAGGCCCAGACATGCACACCATCAGTGTAAACTCTGGGAGAGGGTCAGTCAGGGTTTCCCTAGTCTGAGGGAAATCACAGGGGCCCGGGTTATTAGCTCTTTCCTACCTAGGTCTCCCGTGACATTATAATCAACCAACATTATTTCCATGGATCCCATGATTTCCATAACCCGCCAGTTGGAGGTGCTGTCCCTACAGGTCACTGAGTTGAGGGGGGCAGTGCAGCAACAGGCACTAGCAGTATCTAATGTGCAAGCCGGAGTTACAGGTAAAGTTGCTGAGCCTAAGTTTCCTTTGCCTGAAAAGTTTGCTGGGGAACGTAGTAAATTTGTTTCTTTTCGTGAAGCTTGCAAACTGTATTTCCGTATGCGCCCGATCTCCTCCGGTAATGAGGCTCAGCGTGTGGGCCTGGTGTTGTCATTATTAGGCGGGGATCCCTGTTGTGAATCCGCTTTTTGGGCTCCCCTGGTGGTTGCTGGTGGTACTGGTGACTTGTGTGTGCTTTGCTGTCTCAGTTCACCTGCTCCCATCAGTGTTTGGGAGTTTCCTATTTAGCCTTGCTCTCCAGTCATTTCCTTGCCGGTCATCATTGTAACCAGAGCCTTCGGTTGCATGTTCCTGCTACTAGTCTGCTGATCAGCTAAGTGGACTTTGTCCTTTTGTTTTGTATCTTTTGTCCAGTTTGCAGTTTTTGTTATTCTCTGTAGCTGGAAGCTCTTGCGGGCTGAAATTGCCACTCCTGTGTCATGAGTTGACACAGGAGTCTTAAAGTAATTTCAGGATGGTTTTTTGAAAGGGTTTTCAGTTGACCGTGAAGTCCTCTTTTGTATCCTTCTGCTATCTAGTAAGTGGACCTCTCTTTGCTAAATCTACTTTCATACTGTGTATGTCTTTTCCTCTTAACTCACCGTTATTACATGTGGGGGGCTGCTATCATCTTTTGGGGTATTTCCCTAGAGGTAAGCCAGGTCTGTTCCTTCCTCTACCAGGCGTAGTTAGTCCTCCGGCTGGCGCGTGGCATTTAGGAAGTCGTAGGTATGCTCCCTGGCTACTATTAGTTGTGTGGTAGATTCAGCTCACGGTCAGCTCGAGATTCCATCATCCAGAGCTCGTCCGTTATTTTTGTGTTCTGATGTTTCCTTGCCATTGGGAATCATGACAGTATGACCGGCCTGTGTTAAAGTTATTGGCAGAAGAGAGGAGAGAAAAAAGAAGTCTGTAGATTTTTTTTTTTTCCCCCTATGCTTGGTCCATAGTTGGATCAGTTGTATTTCAGCTCTAATTACAGCCTTTGCCTTTCTCTCCTTATAATCCTTGAATGGCTCTGAGCTCACATGTTTAAAGATGGATCCTCAGAGTTTGGCTGCAGGTTTAAATAATCTTGCTACGAAGGTTCAAAATTTACAAGATTTTGTTATACATGCTCCTATTTCTGAACCTAAAATCCCTACACCAGAGGTTTTTTCCGGTGATAGATCTCGGTTTCTGAATTTCAAATATAATTGTAAATTATTCCTTTCTCTCAGACCTCACTCCTCAGGAGATCCTGTCCAGCAGGTTAAGATTGTAATCTGTTTGCTGCGAGGTGACCCTCAAAATTGGGCATTTTCATTGGCACCAGGGGATCCTGCGTTGCTCAATGTGGATGCGTTTTTCCTGGCTTTAGGGTTGCTTTATCAGGAACCTAATTTGGAGATTCAAGCTGAAAAAGCTTTGATAGCCCTATCTCAAGGGCAAGATGAAGCTGAGATATACTGCCAAAAATTTCGTAAATGGTCTGTGCTTACTCAGTGGAATGAGTGCGCCCTGGCGGCAAATTTCAGAGAGGGCCTTTCTGATGCCGTTAAAGATGTTATGGTCGGGTTCCCTGCGCCTACAGGTCTGAATGAGTCCATGACAATGGCTATTCAGATTGATCGGCGTTTGCGGGAGCGCAAACCCGTGCACCATTTGGCGGTATCTTCTGATGAGACGCCAGAGAAAATGCAATGTGACAGAATTATGTCCAGAAGCGAGCGGTAGAATTATAGGCGTAAAAATGGGTTGTGCTTCTATTGTGGTGATTCTGCTCATGTTATATCAGCATGCTCTAAGCGTACTAGGAAGGTTGACAAGTCTATTTCAATTGACACTTTGCAGTCCAAATTTATTTTGTCTGTAACCTTGATTTGTTCATTATCAGTTATTACCGTGGATGCCTATGTGGACTCTGGCGCCGCTCTGAGTCTTATGGACTGGTCCTTTGCCAGGCGCTGTGGGTTTGATTTAGAGCCTCTGGAAGTCCCTATACCTCTGAAGGGTATTGATTCTACACCTTTGGCTTGTAATAAACCACAGTTCTGGACGCAAGTGACTATGCGTATGACTCCAGACCATCAGGAGGTTCCTTGTGTTGTACAATTTACATGATGTTTTGGTGCTTGGATTACCATGGTTACAATCTCATAACCCAGTCCTTGACTGGAAAGCTATGTCTGTGTTAAGCTGGGGATGTCGGGGGGTTCATGGGGACATACCTTTGGTGTCCATTTCGTCATCTACTCCCTCTGAGATTCCGGCATTTTTGTCTGATTATCGTGATATTTTTGAAGAGCCTAAAATTGGTTCACTCCCTCCCCACAGGGATTGTGATTGCGCCATAGATCTGATTCCTGGCAGTAAATTTCCAAAGGGTCGTTTGTTTAACCTATCTGTACCTGAACATGCTGCTATGCGCGAGTATATTAAGGAGTCCCTGGAAAAGGGACATATTCGTCCTTCTTCATCACCTTTAGGAGCCGTTTTTTTCTTTGTCTCTAAAAAGGATGGCTCTCTGAGGCCTTGTATTGATTATCGACTCCTGAATAAAATTACAGTCAAATATCAGTATCCGTTGCCTTTGCTGACTGATTTGTTTGCTCGCATAAGGGGGGCTAAGTGGTTCTCTAAGATTGATCTTCGTGGGGCGTATAATTTGGTGCGAATTAAGCAGGGGGATGAGTGGAAAACCGCATTTAATACGCCTGAGGGCCATTTTGAGTATTTAGTAATGCCTTTCGGCCTTTCTAATGCACCTTCGGTCTTTCAGTCCTTAATGCATGATATTTTCCGTGAATATTTGGATAAATTTATGATTGTGTATTTGGATGATATTTTGATTTTTTCTGATGACTGGGAGTCTCATGTTCAGCAGGTCAGGAGGGTTTTTCAGGTTTTGCGGGAGAATTCTTTGTGTGTAAAGGGTTCAAAGTGTGTTTTTGGGGTTCAAAAAATTTCCTTTTTGGGGTACATTTTTTCCCCTTCTTCTATTGAGATGGACCCTGTCAAGGTTCGGGCTATTTATGACTGGACGCAGCCTACTTCTCTGAAGAGTCTTCAGAAATTCTTGGGCTTTGCTAATTTTTATCGTCGATTTATAGCTGGTTTTTCTGGCGTTGCTAAACCTCTGACGGATTTGACTAAGAAGAGTGCTGATGTTGCCAATTGGTCCCCTGCTGCGGTGGAGGCCTTTCGGGAGCTTAAGCGCCGCTTTTTGTCTGCCCCTGTGTTGCGCCAGCCTGATGTTTCTCTTCCCTTTCAGGTTGAGGTCGATGCTTCCGAGATCGGAGCGGGGGCGGTCTTGTCGCAGAAAAGTTCCGACTGCTCGGTGATGAGACCTTGCGCGTTCTTTTCTCGAAAATTTTCGGCCGCCGAGCGAAACTATGATGTTGGTAATCGGGAGCTTTTGGCCATGAAGTGGGCATTTGAGGAGTGGCGTCATTGGCTTGAGGGTGCCAGACATCAGGTGGTGGTTTTGACTGATCAGAAGAATCTGATTTATTTAGAGTCTGCCAGGCGCCTGAATCCTAGACAGGCACGTTGGTCGTTGTTCTTTTCTCGGTTTAATTTTGTGGTCTCGTACTTACCGGGTTCTAGGAATGTGAAGGCAGATGCTCTTTCTAGGAGCTTTGAGCCTGACTCTCCTGGGAATTCTGAACCTGCTGGTGTCCTTAAGGATGGGGTAGTTTTGTCTGCTGTCTCCCCAGATCTGCGACGTGCTTTGTAAGAATTTCAGGCGGATAGACCTGATCGTTGTCCGTCTGGTAGACTGTTTGTTCCTGACGATTGGACCAGTAGAGTCATCTCGGAAGTTCATTCTTCTACTCTGGCAGGTCATCCGGGAATTTTTGGCACCAGAGATTTGGTGCCTAGATCCTTCTGGTGGCCTTCCCTGTCATGATTCCCAATGGCAGGGAAACATCAGAACACAAAAATAACGGACTGGCTCTGGGTGATGGAATCTCGAGCTGACCGTGAGCTAAATCTACCACACAACTAATAGTAGCCAGGGAGCATACCTACGACTTCCTAAATGCCACGCGCCAGCCGGAGGACTAACTACGCCTGGTAGAGGAAGGAACAGACCTGGCTTACCTCTAGGGAAATACCCCAAAAGATGATAGCAGCCCCCCACATGTAATAACGGTGAGTTAAGAGGAAAAGACATACACAGTATGAAAGTAGATTTAGCAAAGAGAGGTCCACTTACTAGATAGCAGAAGGATACAAAAGAGGACTTCACGGTCAACTCATGAGTTGACACAGGAGTCTTAAAGTAATTTCAGGATGGTTTTTTGAAAGGGTTTTCAGTTGACCGTGAAGTCCTCTTTTGTATCCTTCTGCTATCTAGTAAGTGGACCTCTCTTTGCTAAATCTACTTTCATACTGTGTATGTCTTTTCCTCTTAACTCACCGTTATTACATGTGGGGGGCTGCTATCATCTTTTGGGGTATTTCCCTAGAGGTAAGCCAGGTCTGTTCCTTCCTCTACCAGGCGTAGTTAGTCCTCCGGCTGGCGCGTGGCATTTAGGAAGTTGTAGGTATGCTCCCTGGCTACTATTAGTTGTGTGGTAGATTCAGCTCACGGTCAGCTCGAAATTCCATCACCCAGAGCTCGTCCGTTATTTTTGTGTTCTGATGTTTCCTTGCCATTGGGAATCATGACAGATCCCCAAGCATGGGCGTTTTCTTTGCCATCTGATTCTGCTACATTTAACTCTGGAGAGTTTTTTTTTCTGCTCTAGGACACATTTACGATGATCCGGACAGAATGGCTCTAGCAGAATCTAAGATACGCATTATTCGCCAGGGGGAGCGTGTTGCAGAGGATTACTGTTCTGAATTTCGCCGCTGGGCGGTCGACACACAGTGGAATGATCCCACGCTGCGGAGTCACTTTATTCATGGAGCTTCTGATAGGGTTAAAAAAGCCCTCCTGATGTATGAGACTCCTGCTTCACTAGATTCCGCTATGAGTCTTGTTGTCCGCATTGATCGCCGTTTGCGTCGGGGATCATGAGACGCTGCCTGTGGGAGAAGGTTTAGGTTCACGTGAGGTTGCTGCAGGTGAGCCCACGGAACCTATGCAAATCGCAGGGGTATCACAGTTAAGCATCGAGCTCCTGTACTCAGGAAGCAGGGAGCCTGTTTTTACTGCGGTACAACTGGTCATTTTGTTAATGTCTGTCCTCTGCTGTCAAAGAAAAACGCAACGGCGGAAAACTTCTAAGCTCAGAGGGTGTGGAGGAGTCCAATCTGAGCTTATGTATATCCTCCATGATGGTTTCTCAGTGCATGCTCCCTGCCAAAGTTGTTGTCGCTGGCAGAGAGCTGCCAATCACTGTTTTTGTGGATAGTGGTTCTGCCACAAATCTGATTGATGAGGAGTTTGCGCGCACTGCTGGTTTTAGGATCGAAAAACTGCCTTATCCTATCCGCGTGGTCACCATCAATTCTTCTCCTCTCCCACAGGGGGAGATTACTGAGTTTGTGGCTGAGGTTGAACTCCACATTGGGGTTCTTCATTTCGAGCAGGTTACATGTAAGGTGCTCAATTGGTTCTGGGTTTTCCATGGTTGTCTACACACAACCCGGTTATTGACTGGAAAACTCAGGACATAATTTTACCTCTATACAAGTCACTAGTTCGACCACACTTAGAATACTGTGCACAGTTCTGGTCTCCGGTGTATAAGAAAGACATAGCTGAACTAGAGCGGGTGCAGAGAAGAGCGACCAAGGTTATTAGAGGACTGGGGGGTCTGCAATACCAAGATAGGTTATTACACTTGGGGCTGTTTAGTTTGGAAAAACGAAGACTAAGGGGTGATCTTATTTTAATGTATAAATATATGAGGGGACAGTACAAAGACCTTTCTGATGATCGTTTTAATCATAGACCTGAGACAGGGACAAGGGGGCATCCTCTACGTCTGGAGGAAAGAAGGTTTAAGCATAATAACAGTCGCGGATTCTTTACTGTAAGAGCAGTGAGACTATGGAACTCTCTGCCGTATGATGTTGTAATGAGTGATTCACTGCTAAAATTTAAGAGGGGACTGGATGCCTTTCTTGAAAAGTATAATGTTACAGGGTATATACACTAGATTCCTTGATAGGGCGTTGATCCAGGGAACTAGTCTGATTGCCTTATGTGCAGTCGGGAAGGAATTTTTTTTCCCCAATGTGGAGCTTACTCTTTGCCACATGGGTTTTTTTTGCCTTCCTCTGGATCAACATGTTAGGGAATGTTAGGTTAGGCTATGGGGTGAACTAGATGGACTTAAAGTCTTCCTTCAACCTTAATAACTATGTATAACTATATTTCAGTGGAGTGATTTCTGTCAGAAGAATTGCTTGGCCACATGTGTTTGTGCTGTGACTTCAAGCGTTCCTGAGTCACTTCTGGATTTTGTGGATGTGTTCTCTGAGAAGGGTTGTTCAGAGTTGCCACCACATCGCTCCTATGACTGTACTATCAGGTTTAAACAAGGGGCCAAATTGCCTAAAGCAAGGATGTTTAATATCTCCGGTCCGGAGAGACAAGCGCTAAAGGATTACATTGCTGAAAGTTTGAGCAAAGGGCACATCAGGCCTTCATCCTCACCAGTGGCAGCAGGGTTCTTCGTTAAGAAGAAAGATGGTGGACTGCGGCCGTGTCTGGATTTCAGGGAGTTAAACCAGATTACGGTTCATGATGATCCATACCCTATGCCATTGATACCGGATTTGTTCAACCAGGTGGCAGGTGCTAAGTGGTTTACCAAGCTTGACCTCAGGGGGGCGTACAACCTCATAAGAGTCCGTCAAGGTGATGAGTGGAAGACGGCTTTTAATACCCCTGAGGGTCATTTTGAAAATTTGGTGATGCCTTTTGGATTGACAAACGCACCTGCAGTGTTTCAACATTTCATAAATGATGTGATCTCGCATGTTTTGTGGAAATTCTTTATTGTGTACCTAGATGACATCCACACATATATGCTTGCGACCGTGATACTCATTTAGATCATGTCAGGCAGGTGTTACAGCTTCTCAGAGAGAATAAGCTATATGCAAAACTGGAAAAATGTGTATTTTCGGTACAGGAGTTGCCTTTCTTGGGCTATATTGTGTCTGCTTCTGGTTTTAAAATAGACACCGCTAAGGTGCAAGCGGTGTTGCATTGGGAACGGCCTGATAACCTAAAAGCATTTCAGCGGTTCCTTGGGTTTTCTAACTACTATAGGAAGTTTATCAAGGATTTTTCTATCATTTCTAAACCGCTAACTGACATGACTAAAAAGGGTACCAATTTCTCCGTTTGGCCTGAGGCTGCTGTGTGCGCATCTGAATCTCTTAAGAACAGGTTTGTTTTGGCTCCTGTTATGATCCTTAGTGGCTTAGGATCACAAATCTGACCAGCTAAGTAGACGAACAAAGGACGAGCTCTGGGGATGTGGTAACTGGACTGACCGCAATCCTGATCCTATCCAACACACACTAAAGGTAGCCGTGGAACGTGCCTAGAAAAATCCTAGACGTCTCTCACAGCCTGAGAAACTATCTACCCCTAGAGAGAAAGCAAAGACCTCACTTGCCTCAGAGAAATAACCCCAAAGATATAGAAAGCCCCCCACAAATAATAACGGTGAGGTAAGGGGAAAATACAAACGTAGAAATGAAACAGGTTTAGCAAAATGAGGCCCGCTAATACTAGATAGCAGAAGATAGGAAGGAAGCTGTGCGGTCAGTACAAAACCCTATACAAAAATATCCACACAGAGAATGCAAGAACCCCCACACCAACTAACGATGTGAGGGGAGAAACTCTGGACCCCAGAGCTACCAGCAAGCGAGGGAATCACATATTAGCAAACTGGACAGTACTCATCATATACTAAGAAACATATTGAAGACTGATGAGCAAAAAATGTACAAACAGAAACTTAGCTTCTCGTGAAGAGACTGATAACGAATGTAGTCAGGAGAGATCAGAACAGCACTGAATACATCGACAGCAGGCAACAAATGAAGGTCCAGGTGAGTTAAATAGGAAACCTAACTAGCAGGTGACGAGGCAGCTGATCCCAGCCACAGACCAAAAGAAAGACAAAAGAGCCACCAGAGGGAGCCCAAAGATACAACTCACACAGTACCACTTGTGACCACAAGAGGGAGCCCGAGAACAGAGTTCACAACAGTACCCCCCTTGAGGAGGGGTCACCGAACCCTCATCAGAGCCCCCAGGGCGGTCAGGACGAGCCACATGGAAGGCACGAACCAAATCGGCTGCATGGACATCGGAGGCGACAACCCAGGAATTGTCCTCCTGACCATAGCCCTTTCACTTAACCAAGTACTGAAGTCTCCGTCTTGAAATACGAGAATCCAAGATCTTCTCCACCACGTACTCCAATTCTCCGTCAACCAACACCGGAGCAGCAGGATCCACAGAAGGAACCACAGGCACCACATATCTCCGCAACAATGACCGATGGAACACATTATGAATGACAAACGATGCTGGAAGGTCCAAACGAAATGACACAGGGTTGAGGATTTCCAAAATCTTATAAGGACCGATGAAACGAGGCTTGAACTTAGGAGAGGAGACCTTCATAGGAACATAACGAGAAGACAACCATACCAAATCCCCAACAGTGAGTCGGGGACCCACACAGCGACGGCGGTTGGCAAAGCGCTGAGCCTTCTCTTGTGACAACTTCAAATTGTCCACCACATGGTTCCAAATCTGCTGCAACCTATCCACCACAGAATCCACCCCAGGACAGTCAGAAGGCTCCACCGGTCCCGAGGAAAAACGAGGATGAAAACCAGAATTACAAAAAAAAAAGGCTAAACCAAAGTAGCAGAACTAGCCCGATTATTAAGGGCAAACTCGGCCAATGGTAAAAAAGTCACCCAGTCATCCTGATCAGCAGAAACAAAACATCTTAAATAAGTTTCCAAGGTCTGATTAGTTCGCTCGGTTTGGCCATTCGTCTGAGGATGGAAGGCCGACGAAAAAGACAAATCAATGCCCATCTTAGCACAAAAGGACCGCCAAAATCTGGACACAAACTGGGATCCTCTGTCAGACACAATGTTTTCAGGGATGCCGTGCAAACGAACCACATTCTGAAAAAAGAGCGGAACCATATCGGAGGAGGAAGGCAACTTAGGCAAGGGCACCAAATGGACCATCTTAGAAAAACGACCACACACCACCCAGATGACAGACATTCTCTGAGAGACTGGAAGATCCAAAATAAAATCCATGGAAATATGCGTCCAAGGCCTCTTCGGAACCGGCAAAGGCAAAAGCAATCCACTGGCACGAGAACAGCAAGGCTTAGCCCGAGCACAAATCCCACAGGACTGCACAAAGGAACGCACATCCCGCGACAAGGAAGGCCACCAGAAGGACCTAGCCACCAAATCTCTGGTGCCAAAAATCCCAGGATGACCTGCCAACACCGAAGAATGAACCTCGGAAATAACTCTGCTGGTCCATCTATCTGGGACAAACAGTCTCTCTGGTGGACAACGGTCAGGTCTATCCGCCTGAAATTCCTGTAACACCCGTCGCAAATCTGGGGAAATGGCAGACAAAATCACCCCCTCTCTAAGGACACCAGCCGGCCCTGAAACTCCCGGAGTGTCAGGCACAAAACTCCTAGAAAGAGCATCAGCCTTCACGTTCTTCGAACCAGGAAGGTACGAGACCACGAAATCGAAACGGGAGAAAAACAACGACCAACTAGCCTGTCTAGGATTCAACCGTTTGGCCGACTCGAGATAAATCAAACTTTTGTGATCAGTCAAGACCACCACACGATGCTTAGCTCCCTCTAGCCAATGTCGCCACTCCTCAAATGCCCACTTCATAGCCAACAACTCCCGATTACCAACATCATAATTCCGCTCGGCAGGCGAAAATTTTCTTGAAAAGAAAGCACATGGCTTCATCACAGAGCCATCCGAGCTTCTCTGTGACAAAACAGCCCCTGCTCCAATCTCAGAAGCATCAACCTTGACCTGGAAGGGAAGAGAGACATCTGGCTGACGCAAGACTGGAGCCGAAGAAAACCGGCGCTTCAGCTCCTGAAAGGCCTCCACGGCCGCAGGAGACCAGTTAGTCACATCAGAACCCTTTTTGGTCAAATCCGTCAAAGGCTTAACCACACCAGAAAAATTAGCGATGAAGCGACGATAAAAATGAGCAAAACCCAAGAACTTCTGAAGACTCTTAACCGATGTAGGTTGAGTCCAGTCATGAATAGCCTGGACCTTGACTGAGTCCATCTCAATATTAGAAGGAGAAAAAATAAAGCCCAAAAAGGAAATCTTCTGGACTCCGAAGAGACATTTAGAACCCTTCACAAATAAGGCATTGGCACGCAGTACCTGAAATACCATCCTAACCTGTTTTACATGGGACTCCCAATCATCAGAAAAGACCAAAATATCATCCAGATACACAATCATAAATTTATCCAGATATTCTCGGAAGATGTCGTGCATGAAGTACTGAAACACAGAAGGGGCATTAGAAAGTCCAAAAGGCATCACCAAGTACTCAAAATGGCCTTCGGGCGTATTAAATGCTGTTTTCCATTCATCGCCCTGCTTTATACGCACAAGATTATACGCACCACGAAGATCTATCTTGGTGAACCAACTAGACCCCCTAATCCGAGCAAACAGATCAGACAAAAATGGCAAAGGGTACAGAAATTTGACCGTGATTTTATTTAGAAGGCGATAATCTATACAGGGTCTCAAAGAACCATCCTTCTTGGCCACAAAAAAGAATCCAGCACCAAGAGGGGACGAGGACGGGCGAATATGTCCCTTCTCCAAAGACTCCTTTACATAACTCCGCATAGCGGCATGTTCTGGCACAGACAAGTTAAACAGTCGTCCCTTAGGGAACTTACTACCAGGAATCAAATTTATAGCACAATCACAATCCCTATGAGGAGGTAGGGCACTGGACTTGGGCTCATCAAATACATCCTGGTAGTCCGACAAAAACTCAGGGACTTCAGAGGGCGTAGAGGAAGCAATTGATACCAAAGGAGCATCGCCATGACTTCCCTGGCAACCCCAGCTTAGCACAGACATTGCTTTTCAATCCAAGACTGGATTATGAGCCTGCAGCCATGGCAGACCCAACACGACCACATCATGTAAATTATGCAGCACAAGAAAGCGAATCACCTCCTGATGTGCAGGAGTCATACACATGGTCACCTGAGTCCAGTATTGAGGTTTATTTTTAGCCAATGGCATAGCGTCAATTCCCTTCAATGGAATAGGGAACTGCAAAGGCTCTAAAACAAAACCACAGCACCTGGCAAATGATACATCCATCAGATTCAGGGCAGCACCTGAGTCTACAAAAGCCATAACAGAGTAGGATGACAGAGAGAAAATCAAAGTAACAGACAAAATGAATTTAGGCTGTACAGTACCAATGGTGACAGATTTAGCGATCTTTTTTGTGCGCTTAGAGCATGCTGAGATAACATGAGCAGAATCACCACAGTAAAAGCACAGCCCATTCTGACGTCTATGATTTTGCCATTCAATTCTGGTCAGAATCCTGTCACATTGCATAGACTCAGGTTTCTGTTCAGAAAACACCGCCAGATGGTGCGCAGGTTTGCGCTCCCGCAAACGCCGATCAATTTGAATGGCCAAAGCCATTGACTCATTCAGACCCGCAGGCGTGGGGAACCCCACCATAACATTCTTAAGGGCTTCGGAAAGACCCTTTCTGAAAATTGCTGCCAGGGCACACTCATTCCATTGAGTAAGCACTGACTATTTCCTGAATTTCTGACAATAAACCTCTGCTTCATCCTGACACTGAGAAAGGGTCAGCAAAGCCTTTTCTGCCTGGTCCTCAAGATTAGGTTCCTCATAAAGCAATCCAAGCGCCAGAAAAAACGCATCCACATTCAGCAATGCGGGGTCTCCTGGCGCCAGGGAGAATGCCCAATCCTGAGGGTCACCACGTAACAAAGAAATAATAATTTTAACTTGCATAGCAGGATTACCAGAGGAACGAGGTCTCAAAGAAAGGAATAACTTGCAATTATTCTTAAAATTCAAAAACCTAGATCTATCTCCAGAAAACAACTCAGGAATAGGTATTTTAGGCTCTGACATAGGACTGTGAATAACATAATCCTGAATGCTTTGCACTCTTGCAGTAAGCTGATCCACACTAGAAGTCAAACTCTGAATATCCATGTCTGCAGCTGAATTCTGAGCCACCCAGAGATCAAGGGGAGGAGAGAAGCTAGACAAACTGCAGCAGAGGGAAAAAAAAAACACTCAGGACTTCTCTTATCCCGCTTCTGCGATGCATTTAACACTTTGTGGCCTGCTGTACTGTTATGATCCTTAGTGGCTTAGGATCACAAATCTGACCAGCTAAGTAGACGAACAAAGGACGAGCTCTGGGGATGTGGTAACTGGAACGTGCCTAGAAAAATCCTAGACGTCTCTCACAGCCTGAGAAACTATCTACCCCTAGAGAGAAAGCAAAGACCTCACTTGCCTCAGAGAAATAACCCCAAAGATATAGAAAGCCCCCCACAAATAATAACGGTGAGGTAAGGGGAAAATACAAACGTAGAAATGAAACAGGTTTAGCAAAATGAGGCCCGCTAATACTAGATAGCAGAAGATAGGAAGGAAGCTGTGCGGTCAGTACAAAACCCTATACAAAAATATCCACACAGAGAATGCAAGAACCCCCACACCAACTAACGATGTGAGGGGAGAAACTCTGGACCCCAGAGCTACCAGCAAGCGAGGGAATCACATATTAGCAAGCTGGACAGAACTCATCATATACTAAGAAACATATTGAAAACTGATGAGCAAAAAATGTACAAACAGAAACTTAGCTTCTCGTGAAGAGACTGATAACGAATGTAGTCAGGAGAGATCAGAACAGCACTGAATACATCGACAGCAGGCAACAAATGAAGGTCCAGGTGAGTTAAATAGGAAACCTAACTAGCAGGTGACGAGGCAGCTGATCCCAGCCACAGACCAAAAGAAAGACAAAAGAGCCACCAGAGGGAGCCCAAAGATACAACTCACACAGTACCACTTGTGACCACAAGAGGGAGCCCGAGAACAGAGTTCACAACAGGCTCCCATTCTTGTGCAGCCAGATGTATCGAAACCTTTTGTTGTAGAAGTCGATGCGTCAGAGGTTGGTGTGGGGGGGCGGTGCTGTCACAAGGCTCATCCTTGAGCGGTTTGCGTCCATGCGCCTATTTTTCCAAGAAACTGTCGCCCGCCGAATTTTAACTACGATATCGGCAACAGAGAGTTGTTGGCAAACAAATTGGCCTTTGAGGAATGGCGACACTTCTTGGAGGGGTCGGTTCATCAGGTTACTGTTATTACCGACCATAAGAATTTTTCTTTATTTGGAGTCTGCCAAGCGTCTGTCTCCCAGGCAGGCTCGCTGGGCATTGTTTTTCACGCGGTTCAACTTTGTTGTCACTTACAGACCTGGTTCTAAAAACACTAAGGCGGATGCTCTGTCCAGGTGTTTTCTGGGGGGAGAGCCTCGGGAAGATCCAGTACCCATCCTCCAAAAGGGTATTGTGGTTTCGGCTCTCACTACCGAGGTTGAGGCTGAGATTGCCGAGGCCCAGGAGGAGGTACCATCTGAGCTTCCCATCAACAAAACGTTTGTACCGCTTCATCTCCGCTTAAAGGTTTTGGCGGAGCATCATGATGCTGTCCTGGCTGGCCATCCAGGGGTTAGGGGTACCTTGGAGTTGGTGTCACGTCGGTTTTGGTGGCCCAAGATCCGACAGGACGTGGTCTCATACGTGTCAGCTTGCACCACGTGCGCTAGGACTAAGACGCCCCGCTCCCGTCCTGTTGGCACACTACTTCCTCTTGAGGTACCTAGTAAGCCATGGACGGAAATCTCCATGGATTTTATCACTGACTTGCCCTCCTCAGCTGGGAACACGGTCATCTTGGTGATTGTTGATCGGTTCTCAAAAATGTCGCACTTTGTGTCTTTGCCTTCGTTGCCTAACGCTAAGACTCTGGCTCAGGTATTTGTGCAGGAGGTGGTCAGACTTTATGGGGTTCCGTCTGACATCGTTTCTGATAGGGGTCTCCGTTTGTGGCAAAATTTTGGAAAGCATTTTGTTCACGGCTGGGGATCAAGTTGTCTCATTCTTCAGCGTTTCATCCTCAGTCAAATGGTCAGACCGAGCGTATGAACCAACATTTGGAACAGTACTTACGCTGCTTTGTTTTGGATAACCAGGAGGAGTGGTCGAAGTTCCTTCCTTTGGCTGAGTTTTGCCATCAATAATCACCGCCAGGAGTCGTCTGGGGAGTCTCCTTTTTTTGTGTTTACGGGCTTCATCCTCAATTTTGTACTTTGAGTCAGGCGGGCTCTTCCGGCGTCCCAGAGGAAGACCAGTTAGGAGCACAATTATCATCAGTCTGGAGGAGAGTTAAACAGCGCCTGTTGAGTGTGGGTGCTAGGTACAAACGTGTGGCTGACAGTAGGCGTGTGACAGGTCCGGACCTGAGTGTGGATGACTGGGTGTGGTTATCCACAAAAAACATAAGACTCAAGATACCATCCCTTAAATTGGGTCCACGGTTTATTGGTCCATTTAGGGTCGCCGCTGTCATTAACCCAGTAGCGTACCGGTTGGAGCTTCCTTCGGTGTATAAAATACACAACGTGTTCCACAGATCATTGTTAAAGAAGGTGGTGGGTCTTGTGGACGCGACACCAATGCCTTCTCCAGTCTTGGTGGATGGTAATTTGGAATTTGAAGTCTCCAAGGTGGTTGTCTCTCGTGTAGTGCACCGCACTTTACAGTACTTGGTACACTGGCGAGATTATGGGCCTGAGGAGAGGTCCTGGGTACCAGCCTCGGACGTTCATGAGGATCGGCTGGTCAGGTTGTTTCACCGCCGCCATCCGGACAAGCCGGGTCCTATAAGCTGTGAGGGCCCTGGGGTCCCTCGTAGAAGGTGGGGTACTGTCATGTCGGACGCTGTTCAGACCAGGTCTTTCGACAGACAGCAGTAATTCCGCTTTTGTCCACTATGCGCTCATTGGCGTCGGCTAGATTTTATCTAGCTGGTCCGGGGTTAATTTACCTGGTGCTCGGATTGGAAGCTGGGCCATGCCCACTGCCTTTAAGTAGTTCTCCTGAACATTGGGCGTCGCCGATTATAGCTTCTGTCTTGTGTGTGGTTATCTCGGTCTGGAGTGGTGAGCTAGTAGTTGGAGTATCGTTGCTGGTGGTGTATTTCCAATTGTCTTATTTTCTCCTTCCCATATTTGTATTTGTTTTGCCCTTTGCACTTATAGTTTATTCCTGAGTGACTGCGGCGTGGTGCTTATTTTTCCGTTATCCTTGTCTGTGCTAACTGTGGGTATTGGAGTGTGGTCTCTTCACTGGTTGGTGGTTTCAGCCTAGGGTTGAAACAGGAGATAGGGCGAGGGTGGAGGCCCAGACATGCACACCATCAGTGTAAACTCTGGGAGAGGGTCAGTCAGGGTTTCCCTAGCCTGAGGGAAATCGCAGGGACCCGGGTTATTAGCTCTTTCCTACCTAGGTCTCCCGTGACACTAATATGCAATTGGTTTTTCCCTAATTAATAATAGCCTTTCCTGACAAATTTTCAGGGGCAAAAAAACCTGTTTTGGGTGTTCAGGGAGAACTATTTTTTACCCTGCAACCCTGCTCATCAGAGAATAAGTCCCAGTGGGTGGGAATAATTATGTCCTTACTGCGAGGGGGTCTCCAGATTTGGGCATTTTCTTTGTCTTCCCAAACCACAAAATGGTCATCTGTTGATGCATTTTTTTATGCCTTTTGGTTAATCTACAATGAACTTGACATAATCCTGGTTGTGGAGGCAGGGATAATAAACCTAATTATAGTACCAAATTCTGGCAATAGTCTTCTGAAGTTCTGAATGATGCAGTTCTCAGGTGTCAGTTCCGCTGTGGCCTTTCAGATACACTTAAGGAAGCTTTATTCTGATGGTCTCCATGGAGACTCCCTGCACCAAGATGGCTGCAGGGTCCTGCAGGGAAGTGGCTTGTCAGTGCCTGCTAAGAGCAGAACCTGAGAAGCCTCCTTCCCTGCCTGTCAGATCACTGATCTGATACTCAGCAGTGCTAAGTGTCAGATAAGTGATCTGACATTATATAGTAATGTCCCATACTGGGAAAATGTAATAAAGTAAAAAAAAAAATATTTACAGTGTGTAAAAATATTTTTCTTTAAAATCTCCAAATTAAGAAAAAAATAAAAGTACATATATTTGGTATTGCTGCATCCATAACGATCGGCTCTATTAAACCTTGCCATTAATTAACCCCGTCAGTGAACACCGTAAAAAATAAATAAAAAAATGAGGCAAAAAAACAATGCTTTATCATCATACTGATGAACAAAAAGCGCAATAAAACGCGGTCAAAAAGATGTATGTAGATAAAAATGGTACTGATGAAAACGTCATCTTGTCCCGCAAAAAAACAAGCCACCATACAGCTCTATCAGAAAAAAAATAGAAAAGATTTAGCTTTCAATATAAAGCGATGCAAAAATAATTATTTTTTCTATAAAATAGTTTTTATTGTGTAAAAGCGCCAAAACAAAAGAAAATGATATAAATGAGGTATCGCTGTAATCGTATTAACCCAAAGAATAAAGCTGCTTTATCAATTTTACCACATGCGAAACGGTATAAAAAAAGCAATTCCTGATTTGCTGGTGTTTGTTCATTCTGTCTCCCAAAAATCGGAATAGAAAGTGACCAAAAAATGTCATGTGCTTGAAAATGGTACCAATAAAAATGTCAGCTCGTCACGCAAAAAACAAGCCCTCACATCACTGTCAGCCAAAATATGAAAAAATTATAGCTCTCAAAATATGGTGATGCAAAAACTAGTTTTCGCAATGAAAAGCCTCTTTTAGTGCATGACAGCAGCCAAACGTAAAACCCTGATATGAATCTGGTATCGCTGTAATCACACCGACCCAAAGAATAAAGTCGCCTAATCACTTATACCGCATAAGGAACGGCGTAAAAAATAAATAAAACCAATTCTTAACATCCTGTTGATTTTTTTCATTTGGTCTCCAAATGATCACAGTAAGGCTCGGCACACATTTATTCTGCGCTGAGCGCTTACACCGGGGTTTCCATGTAAATCTCTGAAATACATGATACAGACAGAACCCCTGGCGGAAAACTCCCTATAATGAGGCAGATGGACGCCATAGGACCTGTGATCCGGCGGTGTCCATCTTTTTAGGACTGCATAAAAGTGCTGTCGGACACAGTTTTGTGCACTTCTGGAAAAAAAAGGAAACGGTGGAACAGAGGCCAGACGGAGTCCAGAGTAACTCTGCTACCTCATTATAGAGAATGGATCCCTTGGGGGTTTCATTTGTCAAGTCATTCAGAGATTTAGATGGAAACCCCAAAATGAGTGCTCAACGTAGAGCGTCGGTTAAATGTGATCCCAAGCGTTATGTAAAATGTTCACAATAAAAGCTTCCACTCAATCCACAAAAAAAGCAAGTCCCCACTCAGATCTGTCATCTGTTAGCTGAAATATAAGGGGCTGCCACATTACTAGTGGTACAAATGCTCTGGAAAAGCGAAATGACTCCTCACTTGCCAAAAGAAATTCAGCAAATTCTTTGCTCCCAAATCCAAATGCTCCCTCCCTTCTGAGCCCCAGTGTGCCTAAACTACATATAGCGCAACATGTTTGGCATTTCTGCAGTGATGAGAGCCTGCCTAATTTACAGGTGCCTGGATGCCTGGTGCGAGAATGCGATTTTCTCACATGTAAGCATCCGTGTGACACCCATATGGCAAGATTTTCTCACCGGCTAGCAAAATGGACATACAATGGATCCATGGGCTCAAATATTTATTATATATATATATATATATATATATATATATATATATATATATATATATATATACAGTATATATATATATACAGGTCCTTCTCAAAAAATTAGCATATAGTGTTAAATTTCATTATTTACCATAATGTAATGATTACAATTAAACTTTCATATATTATAGATTCATTATCCACCAACTGAAATTTGTCAGGTCTTTTATTGTTTTAATACTGATGATTTTGGCATACAACTCCTGATAACCAAAAAAAACCTGTCTCAATAAATTAGCATATCAAGAAAAGGTTCTCTAAACGACCTATTACCCTAATCTTCTGAATCAACTAATTAACTCTAAACACATGCAAAAGATACCTGAGGCTTTTAAAAACTCCCTGCCTGGTTCATTACTCAAAACCCCCATCATGGGTAAGACTAGCGACCTGACAGATGTCAAGAAGGCCATCATTGACACCCTCAAGCAAGAGGGTAAGACCCAGAAAGAAATTTCTCAACAAATAGGCTGTTCCCAGAGTGCTGTATCAAGGCACCTCAATGGTAAGTCTGTTGGAAGGAAAAAATGTGGCAGAAAACGCTGTGCAACGAGAAGAGGTGACCGGACCCTGAGGAAGATTGTGGAGAAGGACCGATTCCAGACCTTGGGGAACCTGAGGAAGCAGTGGGCTGAGTCTGGTGTGGAAACATCCAGAGCCACCGTGCACAGGCGTGTGCAGGAAATGGGCTACAGGTGCCGCATTCCCCAGGTAAAGCCACTTTTGAACCATAAACAGCGGCAGAAGCGCCTGACCTGGGCTACAGAGAAGCAGCACTGGACTGTTGCTAAGTGGTCCCAAGTACTTTCTTCTGATGAAAGCAAATTTTGCATGTCATTCGGAAATCAAGGTGCCAGAGTCTGGAGGAAGACTGGGGAGAAGGAAATGCCAAAATGCCTGAAGTCCAGTGTCAAGTACCCACAGTCAGTGATGGTGTGGGGTGCCATGTCAGCTGCTGGTGTTGGTCCACTGTGTTTCATCAAGGGCAGGGTCAATGCAGCTAGCTATCAGGAGATTTTGGAGCACTTCATGCTTCCATCGGCTGAAATGCTTTATGGAGATGAAGATTTCATTTTTCAGCACGACCTGGCACCTGCTCACAGTGCCAAAACCACTGGTAAATGGTTTATTGTCCATGGTATTACTGTGCTCAATTGGCCTGCCAACTCTCCTCACCTGAACCCCATAGAGAATCTGTGGGATATTGTGAAGAGAAAGTTGAGAGACGCAAGACCCAACACTCTGGATGAGCTTAAGGCCGCTATTGAAGCATCCTGGGCCTCCATAACATCTCAGCAGTGTCACAGGCTGATTGCCTCCATGCCACGCCGCATTGAAGCAGTCATTTCTGCCAAAGGATTCCCGACCAAGTATTGAGTGCATAACTGAACATTATTATTTGTTGGTTTTTTGGTTTCTTATTAAAAAACACTTTTATTTGATTGGACGGGTGAAATATGCTAATTTATTGAGACAGGTTTTTTGGGTTATCAGGAGTTGTATGCCAAAATCATCAGTATTAAAACAATAAAAGACCTGACAAATTTCAGTTGGTGGATAATGAATCTATAATATATGAAAGTTTAATTGTAATCATTACATTATGGTAAATAATGAAATTTAACACTATATGCTAATTTTTTGAGAAGGACCTGTACAGTGTATATATAGTGTGTGTGTGTATGTGTATATACAGTGGGGCAAAAAAGTATTTAGTCAGTCAGCAATAGTGCAAGTTCCACCACTTAAAAAGATGAGAGGCGTCTGTAATTTACATCATAGGTAGACCTCAACTATGGGAGACAAACTGAGACAAAAAAATCCAGAAAATCACATTGTCTGTTTTTTTATCATTTTATTTGCATATTATGGTGGAAAATAAGTATTTGGTCAGAAACAAAATTTCATCTCAATACTTTGTAATATATCCTTTGTTGGCAATGACAGAGGTCAAACGTTTTCTGTAAGTCTTCACAAGGTTGCCACACACTGTTGTTGGTATGTTGGCCCATTCCTCCATGCAGATCTCCTCTAGAGCAGTGATGTTTTTGGCTTTTCGCTTGGCAACACGGACTTTCAACTCCCTCCAAAGGTTTTCTATAGGGTTGAGATTTGGAGACTGGCTAGGCCACTCCAGGACCTTGAAATGCTTCTTACGAAGCCACTCCTTCGTTGCCCTGGCGGTGTGCTTTGGATCATTGTCATGTTGAAAGACCCAGCCACGTTTCATCTTCAATGCCCTTGCTGATGGAAGGAGGTTTGCACTCAAAATCTCACGATACAAGGCCCCATTCATTCTTTCATGTACCCGGATCAGTCGTCCTGGCCCCTTTGCAGAGAAACAGCCCCAAAGCATGATGTTTCCACCACCATGCTTTACAGTAGGTATGGTGTTTGATGGATGCAACTCAGTATTCTTTTTCCTCCAAACACGACAAGTTGTGTTTCTACCAAACAGTTCCAGTTTGGTTTCATCAGACCATATGACATTCTCCCAAAACTCCTCTGGATCATCCAAATGCTCTCTAGCAAACTTCAGACGGGCCCGGACATGTACTGGCTTAAGCAGTGGGACACGTCTTGCACTGCAGGATCTGAGTCCATGGTGGCATAGTGTGTTACTTATGGTAGGCCTTGTTACATTGGTCCCAGCTCTCTGCAGTTCATTCACTAGGTCCCCCCGCGTGGTTCTGGGATTTTTGCTCACCGTTCTTGTGATCATTCTGACCCCACGGGGTGGGATTTTGCGTGGAGCCCCAGATCGAGGGAGATTATCAGTGGTCTTGAATGTCTTCCATTTTCTAATTATTGCTCCCACTGTTGATTTCTTCACTCCAAGCTGATTGGCTATTGCAGATTCAGTCTTCCCAGCCTGGTGCAGGGCTACAATTTTGTTTCTGGTGTCCTTTGACAGCTCTTTGGTCTTCACCATAGTGGAGTTTGGAGTCAGACTGTTTGAGGGTGTGCACAGGTGTCTTTTTATACTGATAACAAGTTTAAACAGGTGCCATTACTACAGGTAATGAGTGGAGGAAAGAGGAGACTCTTAAAGAAGAAGTTACAGGTCTGTGAGAGCCAGAAATCTTGATTGTTTGTTTCTGACCAAATACTTATTTTCCACCATAAAATGCAAATAAAATGATAAAAAAACAGACAATGTGATTTTCTGGATTTTTTTTTCTCAGTTTGTCTCCCATAGTTGAGGTCTACCTATGATGTAAATTACAGACGCCTCTCATCTTTTTAAGTGTTGGAACTTGCACTATTGCTGACTGACTAAATACTTTTTTGCCCCACTGTGTATGTGTATATATATATATATATATATATATATATATATATATATATATATATATATATATATTGTAAGGTTTCTCTTACTGAGATTGTTGGGGGACACTCACTTGGCCGCGATATTCAAGCACACGGGCACGGGTTTATAAAACAACGCAGTCCATGCGGTTTATTAAGCCTCATAAACCGGGTTACGCACAGTTCATAACATGAAACACAACAGGCACCAACTGGTGATATTTACTTGCAGCTTCTAACACTTCAGTGTACGGCTTTGCCTCATGGCCACTAACACGCTGGTCCTCCCTTAACCAGTTCCCAAGGGAGACCACATAGTTCATAGAACTTCACAAGCACTACCGGCCTGTACGATACCTGACGGGAGCTCCGGCTCCACCTGCTGACTCCTTGCCAGTCCACACCTCCGGGTAAGCTGCCTAACGGGGATCACCAACTTGCCTGGCCGGCACACATTAGTCAGTCCAGACCTCACTGAAGGACTCCAGCTTCTCCAGTTCCACTGTGCACTGCTCCGGGATCCGGTCCTCCTACTAGGACCTCCCACGCCAGCAGGTGCTTTCCAGGAAGCCTCCTCTCAGGCTTCCAACACAGGAACACACCGAGCCCTCAGGAACTCCCTCAGGGATTTTGCACTTGGACCCTTCAGGTCCAAACACTGGAACCACACAGGAACATGTGACCCACACTCTGGTCACGTTATGTACCTGTAACCACACCCACAGTAATGGATCACATGGGCTGGTCACGTGACCCTGACATCACTGCAGGTCAATTCTCACGGCCTCAATACAACTCCGTGCACATCCCGGGGAGACCATGCAGCGCCCCCTACCTGTTACAGGGGTTACTGCATCACATATATCACAATATATACACTGTGTTCTAAATTATTATGCACATAGAGTTTAGGAGTGATAAGGTTAGAATTTTTTTGTTTGTCATTTAAACTCATTGATGGTGATGTGTGTCAGGGCTCTTTATATCACTGAAAGCAATTGCAGATACCTGTGCAAATTAGTTTGGCAGGTTTGTCCAAATAAAGGCAAAACTACTTAAGAAGGCTGTTCCACATTATTAAGCAGCCTACATTTTTTGCCAACATGGGAAAGAAAAAGGATGTGTCGGCTGCTGAGAAGCAACAAATTGTGGAGTATTGAGGTCAAGGCATGACTACAATCAACATTGCCAAGACACTTCATCGTGATCATCAAGAGGTATGTAGCTGATTCCCAGCACACACGTGTGCGTACTGATAAGGAAAAATTGAGGACTCTTTCCAACAGGCAATTGTGTAAGGTTATAAGAGCAGCTGCAAAAATGCCTTGTCATAGCAGCAGACAAGTTTTTGAAGCTGCTGGTGCCTCCAACATCCCCAGAACAACAAGATGCAGGGTCCTTTGTTATGATTCCAATGGCAGGGAATCGCAAAGTCTGCAAACATAAGTACTAGCTCAATAGGGAAGTGGTAACTAGGCTGACCATATACCTGATCCTAGCACAAACACTAAACAGTAGCCGGGGAACGTGCCTACGTTGGTCCTAGACGTCTCGCCCAGCCGGAGAACTAACTAACCCTATCAGGGAAAATAAGACCTCTCTTGCCTCCAGAGAAAAGACCCCAAAGTAATACAAGCCCCCAACAAATAATAACGGTGAGGTAAGGAGAAAAGACAAACGTAAGAATGAACTAGATTTTAGCAAAGAGAGGCCCACTGACTAATAGCAGAATATAGTAAGATGGCTAATATGGTCAGCAAAAACCCTGCAAAATATCCACGCTGAATATCCAAGAACCCCCAAACCGACTGACGGTGTGGGGGGAGAATATCAGCCCCCTAGAGCTTCCAGCAATATCAGGAATCACATATTGTACAAGCTGGACAAAAAATAAGAACACTGCAAATGATCAAAAGTACGAAAGCAGGACTTAGCTTATCTTGCAAAGAACCAGGACCTGAAGACAGGAGCAAACAAGTGAACTGATTACAACGATGCCAGGCACTGGACTGAGAATCCAGGAAGTTTAAGTAGCAACACCCCGGACCTAACGAAGCAGGTGAGAATCAACCTGGGAAAGAACAATCAAGTGCCAACCCACTAGTGACCACAAGAGGGAGCCAAAAAGTATAGTTCACAACAGTACCCCCCCTTTAAGGAGGGGTCACCGAACCCTCACCAAGACCACCAGGGCGATCAGGATGAGCAGCGTGGAAGGCACGAACCAAATCGGCCGCATGAACATCCGAGGCGACCACCCAGGAATTATCCTCCTGACCATAGCCCTTCCATTTGACCAAATACTGGAGCCTCCGTCTAGAGAGACGAGATTCCAAGATCTTCTCCACCACGTACTCCAACTCGCCCTCAACCAACACCGGAGCAGGAGGCTCAACAGCAGGAACCACAGGCACAACGTACCGCCGCAACAAAGACCTATGGAATACGTTGTGAATGGCAAACGACACAGGAAGATCCAAACGAAAAGAAACCGGGTTAAGAATTTCCAAAATTTTATAAGGACCAATAAAGCGAGGCTTAAACGTAGGAGAGGAAACCTTCAGAGGTACATACCGAGAAGACAGCCAAACCAATTCCCCAACACGAAGTCGGGGCCCCACACCGCGGCGGCGGTTGGCAAAATGCTGAGCCTTCTCCTGTGACAACTTCAAGTTGTCCACCACATGATTCCAAATCTGCTGCAACCTATCCACCACAGAATCCACCCCAGGACAGTCAGAAGACTCAACATGACCCGAGGAGAAACGAGGATGAAAACCAGAGTTGCAGAAGAATGGCGAAACCAAGGTAGCGGAACTAGCCCGATTATTAAGGGCAAACTCAGCCAATGGCAAGAAGGTCATCCAATCATCCTGGTCCGCAGAAACAAAACATCTCAAATAAGCCTCCAGTGTCTGATTAGTTCGCTCCGTTTGACCATTAGTCTGAGGATGGAAGGCAGATGAAAACGACAAATCAATGCCCATCTTAGCACAAAAAGATCGCCAGAATCTGGACACAAACTGGGATCCTCTGTCGGACACGATATTCTCCGGAATGCCGTGTAAACGAACCACATTCTGAAAAAACACAGGAACCAGATCGGAAGAGGAAGGCAACTTAGGCAAGGGTACCAAATGGACCATCTTGGAAAAACGATCACACACCACCCAGATGACAGACATTCCCTGAGACACCGGGAGATCAGAAATGAAATCCATGGAAATGTGTGTCCAAGGCCTCTTCGGGACGGGCAAGGGCAAAAGCAACCCGCTAGCACGAGAACAACAAGGCTTAGCCCGAGCACAAGTCCCACAGGACTGCACAAATGACCGCACATCCCGTGACAAGGAAGGCCACCAAAAGGACCTAGCCACCAAATCTCGGGTACCAAAAATTCCCGGATGTCCTGCCAACACCGAGGAATGAACCTCGGAAATGACTCTGCTAGTCCATTTATCAGGAACAAACAGTCTGTCGGGTGGGCACGAGTCAGGTCTACCAGCCTGAAATCTCTGCAACACACGCCGCAAATCAGGAGATATGGCCGACACGATTACTCCCTCTTTAAGAATACCAGCTGGCTCTGAGACTCCAGGAGAGTCAGGCACAAAGCTCCTAGAGAGAGCATCAGCCTTAACATTCTTTGAACCAGGCAGGTATGAGACCACAAAGTCAAAACGAGAGAAAAACAATGACCAACGAGCCTGTCTAGGATTCAGGCGCTTAGCAGACTCGAGATACATCAGATTTTTGTGATCTGTCAGGACCACCACACGATGCTTAGCACCCTCGAGCCAATGACGCCACTCCTCAAAGGCCCACTTCATGGCCAACAACTCTTGATTTCCAACATCATAGTTCCGCTCAGCAGGCGAAAACTTCCTAGAGAAAAAGGCACATGGTTTCATCACAGAACAACCAGAGCCTCTCTGCGACAAAACAGCCCCAGCACCGATCTCAGACGCATCCACTTCAACCTGAAAGGGAAGTGAGACATCAGGTTGGCACAAAACAGGCGCCGAAGTAAACCGGTGCTTCAGCTCCTGGAAGGCCTCCACGGCTGCAGGAGCCCAATTAGCCACATCAGAACCTTTCTTGGTCATATCCGTCAAAGGTTTAACAGCGCTAGAAAAATTAGCGATAAAGCGACGGTAGAAATTAGCAAACCCCAAGAACTTCTGAAGACTCTTAACAGACGTGGGCTGAGTCCAATCATGAATAGCTCGGACCTTAACTGGGTCCATCTCCTGTTGTGAAATTGGATTTTGGGCTCCCCCGGTGGCCACTGGTGGAATTGAACTGGTGTGCATCATCCTCTCTGTTCACCTGTTTCCATCAGGATGTGGGAGTCGCTATTTAGCCTTGCTCCTCTGTCACTTCCATGCCGGTCAACATTGTAATCAGAAGCCTTTCTGTGCATGTTCCTGCTGCTAGACAACTCCCAGCTAAGTTGGACTTTAGTCCTTGTTTGTTTTTGTATTTTGTTCCAGTTCACAGCTGTAGTTTCGTTTCTGTGTCTGGAAAGCTCTTGTGATCTGAAATTGCCACTCTGATGTTATGAGTTAATACTAGAGTCTTAAAGTAATTTCAGGATGGTATTTTGATAGGGTTTTCAGCTGACCATGAAAGTGCCCTTTCTGTCTTCCTGCTATCTAGTAAGCGGACCTCAATTTTGCTAAACCTATTTTCATACTACGTTTGTCATTTCATCTAAAATCACCGCCAATATTTGTGGGGGCCTCTGTCTGCCTTTCGGGGAAATTTCTCTAGAGGTGAGCCAGGACTATATTTTCCTCTGCTAGGATTAGTTAGTCCTCCGGCCGGCGCTGGGCGTCTAGGGATAAAACGCAGGCTACGCTACCCGGCTACTGTTAGTTGTGCGGCAGGTTTAGTTCATGGTCAGTTTAGTTTCCATCCTTCCAAGAGCTAGTTCTTATGTTTGCTGGGCTATGTTCTCTTGCCATTGAGAACCATAACAGTTTGACCGGCCCGAAAAGGGTTAAATTAATTGACAGAGAAAGGAGAGAAAAGAGAAGTCTGCTGAAGATTTTTTTTTTTTTTTTTTCAGTTCTGAGTGTGCTTGTAATTGAATCTCTTGCAAGTCTGCCTATATTGCAGCCTTTCTCTCTCTCTCTCCTTCTAATCCTGGAATGGCTCTGTGTTCACCTGTTTAAAATGGATATTCAGAGTTTAGCTGCAGGTTTGAATAATCTCACCACGAAAGTTCAAAATTTACAAGATTTTGTTGTTCATGTTCCTATATCTGAACCTAGAATTCCTTTGCCTGAATTTTTCTCGGGGAATAGATCTTGCTTTCAAAATTTCAAAAATAATTGCAAGTTGTTTTTGTCCCTGAAATCTCGCTCTGCTGGAGATCCTGCTCAGCAGGTCAGGATTGTGATTTCCTTGCTCCGGGGCGACCCTCAGGATTGGGCTTTTGCATTGGCTCCAGGGGATCCTGCGTTGCTCAATGTGGATGCGTTTTTTCTGGCCTTGGGGTTGCTTTATGAGGAACCTCAGTTAGAACTTCAGGCGGAAAAGGCCTTGATGTCCCTATCTCAGGGGCAAGACGAAGCTGAAATATACTGCCAGAAATTCCGTAAATGGGCTGTGCTTACTCAGTGGAATGAGTGCGCCCTGGCGGCGAATTTCAGAGAGGGTCTCTCTGATGCCATTAAGGATGTTATGGTGGGGTTCCCTGTGCCTGCGGGTCTGAATGAGTCCATGACAATGGCTATCCAGATCGATAGGCGTCTGCGGGAGCGCAAACCTGTGCACCATTTGGCGGTGTCTACTGAGAAGACGCCAGAGAATATGCAATGTGATAGAATTCTGTCCAGAAGTGAACGGCAGAATTTTAGACGAAAAATGGGTTGTGCTTCTATTGCGGTGATTCAACTCATGTTATATCAGCATGCTCTAAGCGTACTAAGAAGCTTGATAAGTCTGTTTCAATTGGCACTTTACAGTCTAAGTTTATTCTATCTGTGACCCTGATTTGTTCTTTATCATCTATTACTGCGGATGCCTATGTCGACTCTGGCGCCGCTTTGAGTCTTATGGATTGGTCCTTTGCCAAACGCTGTGGGTATGATTTGGAGCCTCTTGAAACTCCTATACCCCTGAAGGGGATTGACTCCACCCCATTGGCTAGCAATAAACCACAATACTGGACACAAGTAACTATGCGGATTAATCCGGATCACCAGGAGATTATTCGCTTTCTTGTGCTGTATAACCTACATGATGTGTTGGTGCTTGGATTGCCATGGCTGCAATCTCATAACCCAGTCCTTGACTGGAAAGCTATGTCTGTGTTAAGCTGGGGATGTAAGGGGACGCATGGGGACGTACCTGTGGTTTCCATTTCATCATCTATTCCCTCTGAGAGTCCTGAATTCTTGACTGAATATCGTGACGTTTTTGAAGAACCTAAGCTTGGTTCATTACCTCCGCACCGGGAGTGCGATTGTGCCATAGATTTGATTCCGGGTAGTAAATACCCTAAGGGTCGTTTATTTAATCTGTCTGTGCCTGAACATGCTGCTATGTGAGAATATATAAAGGAGTCCTTGGAAAAGGGACATATTCGTCCTTCGTCATCTCCCTTAGGAGCCGGTTTTTTCTTTGTGGCTAAGAAAGATGGCTCTTTGAGGCCGTGCATTGATTATCGGCTTTTGAATAAAATCACGGTTAAATATCAATATCCGTTGCCACTGCTGACTGATTTGTTTGCTCGCATAAAGGGGGCCAAGTGGTTCTCTAAGATAGATCTCCGTGGGGCGTATAATTTGGTGCGAATTAAGCAGGGGGATGAGTGGAAAACCGCATTTAATACGCCCGAGGGCCACTTTGAGTATTTGGTGATGCCTTTTGGTCTTTCAAATGCCCCTTCAGTCTTTCAGTCCTTTATGCATGATATTTTCCGTGATTATTTGGATAAATTTATGATTGTGTATCTGGATGATATTTTGATTTTTTCGGATGACTGGAACTCTCATGTCCAGCAGGTCAGGAGGGTTTTTCAGGTTTTGCGGTCTAATTCCTTGTGTGTGAAGGGTTCTAAGTGCGTTTTTGGGGTTCAAAAGATTTCCTTTTTGGGATATACTTTTTCCCCCTCTTCCATCGAGATGGATCCTGTCAAGGTTCAGGCTATTTGTGATTGGACGCAACCCTCTTCTCTTAAGAGTCTTCAGAAATTTTTGGGCTTTGCTAACTTTTATCGTCGATTTATTGCTGGTTTTTCTGATGTTGTTAAACCATTGACTGATTTGACTAAGAAGGGTGCTGATGTTGCTGATTGGTCCCCTGCTGCTGTGGAGGCCTTTCGGGAGCTTAAGCGCCGCTTTTCTTCCGCCCCTATGTTGCGTCAGCCTGATGTTGCTCTTCCTTTTCAGGTTGAGGTCGACGCTTCTGAAATCGGAGCTGGGGCGGTTTTGTCGCAGAGAAGTTCCGATTGCTCCGTGATGAGACCTTGTGCTTTTTTCTCGCGTAAATTTTCGCCCGCCGAACGGAATTATGATGTTGGGAATCGGGAGCTTTTGGCCATGAAGTGGGCTTTTGAGGAGTGGCGTCATTGGCTTGAGGGGGCTAGACATCAGGTGGTAGTATTGACTGACCACAAAAATCTAATTTATCTTGAGTCCGCCAGACGCCTGAATCCTAGACAGGCGCGCTGGTCGTTGTTTTTCTCTCGGTTTAATTTTGTGGTGTCCTACCTGCCGGGTTCTAAGAATGTTAAGGCGGATGCCCTTTCTAGGAGTTTTGAGCCTGACTCCCCTGGTAATTCTGAACCTACAGGTATCCTTAAGGATGGAGTGATATTGTCTGCCGTTTCTCCAGACCTGCGGCGGGCCTTGCAGGAGTTTCAGGCGGATAGACCTGATCGTTGCCCACCTGGTAGACTGTTTGTTCCTGATGATTGGACCAGTAAAGTCATTTCTGAGGTTCATTCTTCTGCGTTGGCAGGTCATCCTGGAATCTTTGGTACCAGGGATTTGGTGGCAAGGTCCTTCTGGTGGCCTTCCCTGTCTCGAGATGTGCGAGGCTTTGTGCAGTCTTGTGACGTTTGTGCTCGGGCCAAGCCTTGTTGTTCTCGGGCTAGTGGATTGTTGTTGCCCTTGCCTATCCCGAAGAGGCCCTGGACGCACATCTCGATGGATTTTATTTCGGATCTTCCTGTTTCTCAGAAGATGTCTGTCATCTGGGTGGTGTGTGATCGTTTCTCTAAGATGGTCCATTTGGTTCCCCTGCCTAAGTTGCCTTCTTCTTCTGAGTTGGTTCCTCTGTTTTTTCAAAATGTGGTCCGTTTGCATGGTATTCCGGAGAATATCGTTTCTGACAGAGGTACCCAGTTCGTGTCTAGATTTTGGCGGGCATTCTGTGCTAGGATGGGCATAGATTTGTCTTTCTCGTCTGCTTTCCATCCTCAGACTAATGGCCAGACCGAGCGGACGAATCAGACCTTGGAGACATATTTGAGGTGTTTTGTGTCTGCAGATCAGGATGATTGGGTTGCTTTTTTGCCTTTAGCGGAGTTTGCCCTCAATAATCGGGCCAGCTCTGCCACCTTGGTGTCTCCCTTTTTCTGTAATTCGGGGTTTCATCCTCGATTTTCTTCTGGTCAGGTGGAATCTTCGGATTGTCCTGGAGTGGATGCTGTGGTGGAGAGGTTGCATCAGATTTGGGGGCAGGTAGTGGACAATTTGAAGTTGTCCCAGGAGAAGACTCAGCTTTTTGCCAACCGCCGGCGTCGGGTTGGTCCTCGGCTTTGTGTTGGGGACTTGGTGTGGTTGTCTTCTCGTTTTGTCCCTATGAGGGTTTCTTCTCCCAAGTTTAAGCCTCGGTTCATCGGCCCGTACAAGATATTGGAGATTCTTAACCCTGTGTCCTTCCGTTTGGACCTCCCTGCATCTTTTTCTATTCATAATGTTTTTCATCGGTCATTATTGCGCAGGTATGAGGTACCGGTTGTGCCTTCCGTTGAGCCTCCTGCTCCGGTGTTGGTTGAGGGCGAGTTGGAGTACGTTGTGGAAAAAATCTTGGACTCCCGTGTTTCCAGACGGAAACTCCAGTATCTGGTCAAATGGAAGGGATACGGTCAGGAGGATAATTCTTGGGTGACTGCCTCTGATGTTCATGCCTCCGATTTGGTCCGTGCCTTTCATAGGGCTCATCCTGATCGCCCTGGTGGTTCTGGTGAGGGTTCGGTGCCCCCTCCTTGAGGGGGGGGTACTGTTGTGAAATTGGATTTTGGGCTCCCCCGGTGGCCACTGGTGGAATTGAACTGGTGTGCATCATCCTCTCTGTTCACCTGTTTCCATCAGGATGTGGGAGTCGCTATTTAGCCTTGCTCCTCTGTCACTTCCATGCCGGTCAACATTGTAATCAGAAGCCTTTCTGTGCATGTTCCTGCTGCTAGACAACTCCCAGCTAAGTTGGACTTTAGTCCTTGTTTGTTTTTGTATTTTGTTCCAGTTCACAGCTGTAGTTTCGTTTCTGTGTCTGGAAAGCTCTTGTGATCTGAAATTGCCACTCTGATGTTATGAGTTAATACTAGAGTCTTAAAGTAATTTCAGGATGGTATTTTGATAGGGTTTTCAGCTGACCATGAAAGTGCCCTTTCTGTCTTCCTGCTATCTAGTAAGCGGACCTCAATTTTGCTAAACCTATTTTCATACTACGTTTGTCATTTCATCTAAAATCACCGCCAATATTTGTGGGGGCCTCTGTCTGCCTTTCGGGGAAATTTCTCTAGAGGTGAGCCAGGACTATATTTTCCTCTGCTAGGATTAGTTAGTCCTCCGGCCGGTGCTGGGCGTCTAGGGATAAAACGCAGGCTACGCTACCCGGCTACTGTTAGTTGTGCGGCAGGTTTAGTTCATGGTCAGTTTAGTTTCCATCCTTCCAAGAGCTAGTTCTTATGTTTGCTGGGCTATGTTCTCTTGCCATTGAGAACCATAACAATCTCCACAGCAGAAGGGGAGAAAATAAACCCCAAAAAGGAAACCTTCCGCACTCCAAAGAGACACTTTCAGCCCTTCACAAACAAAGCATTATCACGCAAAACCTGAAACACCATCCTGACCTGCTTTACATGAGAATCCCAATCATCCGAGAAAACTAGAATATCGTCCAGATACACAATCAAAAATGTATCCAGATACTTCCGGAAGATATCATGCATAAAGGACTGAAACACTGAAGGGGCATTAGAGAGCCCAAAGGGCATCACCAAGTATTCAAAATGACCTTCGGGCGTATTGAATGCAGTTTTCCATTCATCTCCCTGCCTAATGCGCACAAGGTTGTACACACCACAAAGATCTATCTTAGTGAACCACTTAGGACCCTTAATCCGAGCAAACAAGTCTGACAATAGTGGCAAAGGATACTGAAACTTAACAGTGATCTTATTCAGAAGCCGATAGTCTATACAAGGTCTCAAAGACCCGTCTTTCTTGGCCACAAAAAAGAATCCCGCACCAAGAGGGGAAGAGGATGGACGAATATGCCCCTTCTCCAAAGACTCCTTGATATAAGAACGCATCGCGGCATGCTCGGGTACAGACAAATTAAATAATCGTCCCTTAGGAAATTTACTGCCAGGAATCAAATCTATAGCGCAGTCACAGTCCCTATGAGGAGGAAGAGCACTGGACCTGGACTCACTGAATACATCCTGATAGTCACACAAATACTCAGGAACTTCTGAAGGAGTAGAAGTAGCAATAGACACCGGCGGAGAATCGCAATGAATTCCCTGACAACCCCAACTTGACACAGACATAGCTTTCCAATCCAAAACAGGATTATGGGTCTGTAACCATGGCAAACCTAAAACGACCAAATCATTCATTTTATGCAGAACAAGAAAACGAATCACCTCCCGATGTTCAGGAGTCATGCACATGGTCACTTGTGTCCAATACTGCGGTTTATTTTCTGCCAGTGGTGTAGCATCAATTCCTCTGAGAGGAATCGGAATTTTTAAAGGCTCCAGGACAAAACCGCAGCGCTTGGCAAAAGACAAGTCCATAAGACTCAGGGCAGCACCTGAATCCACAAACGCCATAACAGGGTAGGAAGACAATGAACAAATTAAAGTCACAGACAAAATAAATTTAGGCTGCAAATTACCAATGGTGACAGGGCTGACAACCTTGGTTAGGCGTTTAGAGCATGCTGATATAACATGTGTAGAATCACCACATTAAAAACACAGCCCATACTGACGTCTATGATTTTGTCGTTCGGTTCTAGTCAGGATTCTATCACATTGCATTGCCGAATCGGAGTTTCTATCGCATTGCATTGAGAGAGGTGTCTGTTCAGACAACACCGCCAGAGGTTTAGCGGTTTTGCGCTCCCGCAAACGCCGATCAATCTGAATAGCCAGCGCCATAGAATCATTCAGACTTGTAGGAATTGTAAAACCCACCATCACATTCTTAATGGCTTCAGAAAGGCCATTTCTGAAATTTGCGGCCAGAGCACATTCATTCCATCGAGTAAGCACGGACCATTTCCGAAATTTTTGGCAGTACACCTCAGCTTCATCCTGGCCCTGAGAGATGGCCAGTAGAGCTTTTTCTGCCTGAATTTCAAGATTAGGCTCCTCATAAAGCAATCCGAGCGCCAGAAAAAACGCATCAACATCTGCCAATGCCGGATCTCCTGGCGCTAACGAGAAAGCCCAATCCTGAGGGTCGCCACGCAAGAAGGAGATAACAATTTTAACTTGCTGAGCTGAATCTCCAGACGAACGAGGTTTCAAAGATAGAAACAATTTACAATTATTCCTAAAATTCCTAAATTTAAATCGATCTCCAGAGAACAGCTCAGGAATGGGTATCTTAGGCTCTGACATAGGACTGCTAACAACAAAATCTTGAATGCCCTGCACACGTGCAGCAAGCTGATCCACACTAGTAATCAAGGTCTGAACATTCATGTCTGCAGCAAAGCTTCAAGCCACTCAGAGATTAAGGGGAAGAAAAAAAAAACAAAAAAAAAACCTCAGAACTTCTTTTCTTTTAATCCCACTTCAGCAATGCATTAACTATTTAAGGCCTGGCATACTGTTATGATTCCAATGGCAGGGAATCGCAAAGTCTGCAAACATAAGTACTAGCTCAATAGGGAAGTGGTAACTAGGCTGACCATATACCTGATCCTAGCACAAACACTAAACAGTAGCCGGGGAACGTGCCTACGTTGGTCCTAGACGTCTCGCCCAGCCGGAGAACTAACTAACCCTATCAGGGAAAATAAGACCTCTCTTGCCTCCAGAGAAAAGACCCCAAAGTAATACAAGCCCCCAACAAATAATAACGGTGAGGTAAGGAGAAAAGACAAACGTAAGAATGAACTAGATTTTAGCAAAGAGAGGCCCACTGACTAATAGCAGAATATAGTAAGATGGCTAATATGGTCAGCAAAAACCCTGCAAAATATCCACGCTGAATATCCAAGAACCCCCAAACCGACTGACGGTGTGGGGGGAGAATATCAGCCCCCTAGAGCTTCCAGCAATATCAGGAATCACATATTGTACAAGCTGGACAAAAAATAAGAACACTGCAAATGATCAAAAGTACGAAAGCAGGACTTAGCTTATCTTGCAAAGAACCAGGACCTGAAGACAGGAGCAAACAGAAGTGAACTGATTACAACGATGCCAGGCACTGGACTGAGAATCCAGGAAGTTTAAGTAGCAACACCCCGGACCTAACGAAGCAGGTGAGAATCAACCTGGGAAAGAACAATCAAGTGCCAACCCACTAGTGACCACAAGAGGGAGCCAAAAAGTATAGTTCACAACAGTCCTTCAGAGGTTTGCAGCTGTGCGTAAGCCATGCTGTCGACCACCTCTATCTACTGCAACAAGCAGAAACTGCTCCAGTGGGCCAAACGATACATGAAGACTGACTTCCAAACTGTTTTGTTCACCGATGAGTGCCGTGCAACGCTCGATGGTCCAGATGGATGGAGTGGAGGATGGACACCCCATGAAAACACAGCTAAAGCGCCAACAAGAAGGAGGTGGAGTAATGTTTTGGGCTGGAATCATGGGGAGAGAGATTGTCGGCCCCTTTATGATCCCTGAAATGGTAAAGATGAACTCCATAATCTATGTGGAGTTTCTAAAACAACACTTCCTGCCATGGTTCAAGAGGAAGAACCGTGCTTTCCGCAGCAAGATAATTTTCATGCATGATAATGCACTGTCTCATGCTGCAAAAAACACATCTGCATCTCTGGCTGCTATGGGCATAAAAGAGGACAAACTTATGGTGTGGCCACCATCTTCCCCTGACCTCGACCACATTGAGAACCTCTGGAGTATCATCAAAAGGAGTGTCTATGATGGCGGGAGGAGGTTCACATCTAAGCAACAGCTCTGGGAGGGTATTCTGTCCGCATGCAAAACAATTGAAGCAGAAACCATCCAAAAACTGACAAATTCAATGGACGAGAGAGTTCAGAAGCTTCTTTCGAACAAGGGGTCCTATGTGCAAATTTAACATCACCTAGAATAAAGTTTTCACTTGAAAACTGTTTGATTTCATTTTGTAATAAGCTGATAATGCTTATAACTTCACAATTGACAATTTTTTTGTTCAAAATAAAAAAAAAGGTTGAAAACTCTGCTGTGCATAATAATTTGGAACATGCATTTTGAGTGTTTATTTTTTTTAAAAAGATACTGTTTTCATAGGCAGTTTTTTTTCCAAAACATTGCAATTATACTAGAATAGTAGATGACTGGAAAATAACAATGACTGCAATTCAGATAGGTAATTTAGAGAAAATATGAGGAAATATTATTTGCATAATAATTTGGAACACAGTGTATAGTATGTTTTGCGTTATAAGACGCACCTGATTATAAGACGCACCTAGATTTTAGAGGAGGAAAATAGGAAAAGTAATATTTTGAGCCAAATAGTGTGTAAAAAACTTTTATGAAATAACAAAATATTATTTTAACATAGTAGACTCTACAGCAGTTAACAGCAGCATTGTGGGTAACGTAAGAACAGTCCCGTGTACCGTAAGTAGCAGCAAGAGCCATGTTTTGGCTAACAAGTAAGGAGAAACTTTAATCCTCAGGCACTGCAATCTTCTAGTCAGAGAATCCCAGGAATTCCTCATCACTGCTGTCAGAGTCTAAGGCCTCTTTCACATTTCAGTCTTTCATTTTCCATCATAATGCGTCGTTTTGTGAAAAAAAAAAACTGATCCTGCAAATTTTCCCGCAGGATGCGTCTTTTTCTCATAGAGTTGTATTAGCGATGTATGGCCACACGCTTTGTTCGTCGTGCACTGGAGCCGTCAGAATTTGTTGATACGTCATCTGGAAAAAACGTCCAAAGAAACGTTTTTTGCCTGCGATGGAAAAACTTGCCACGACGGATCCTGCGGCATACGTCGTTGGCTAGAATGGAAGCCTATGGACGCAGGATCCGTCGTGGTTCGTCACATGACGGAATCCAGCGTTGGATTCCGATGTTTTACACTAAGCATGCTCCAAATCAGTATTCAGTAGCCAATTGGCCAGACAGCCCCAAATCTATATAAACCTGCCATGTGGCTTCATTCCTCAATGTGCCAGCAAGAAGCCTACATGCCAGCAACACTCCTGCCAGCCAGCAAGAGTCCTGCCAGCCAGAAGACTACCAGCCAGCCAGCGTCCTGCCATTTTTGTGTGTGTGTGTTTGTGCATGCGTGCAGCTGTGTTTTATTTTTTATTACTGTCATGTATTTCCAAAGTAGTGTGGCATGTGTGTGTAAAATGTGGTGTCTGTGTGTGTGTGGCGTGTGTGTAATGGCGGTGTGTGTGTGCTGCGTGTCTGTATGTCCATGCTTTTTTTACTTTTAAAATGTACATGTATTGGTTACAAAATTTGCATTTAATGTACTTTTATTTAAAATAAAGAGCATTGTTGCTCCTACCTGTGATGTTTAAAAAAAATAAAAATTTATCTTCAAACTGTACGTAGTATCATTTCACAAAGGTAAATTTTACAGTGTGGTGTATGTAAAACTGGAACACACAACATGCAATACAGAGCTGGTTGAGGGTATATTTTTTAAATAAAAGGTGTATGAAAATTTGCATAGCACAATTTGATTTTTTAAAGGGATGTTTAAAAATAGCATATGTGATCAATACATTTTCAACTGGGGTTTAGGCATTTAAACTTTGAAGGAGGGTATTTTTTGCAAGGTTTATTTTTTTTGGGGGGTAAGGGTTTGCCAGCTTGCGCATATTATGTAAGGAGGATATCAAGCTCAGACTTGTGTGCCTTTGGTATATTTTTAAGGGTTACAGAACGGTGTTTTTTTGCCTGCTTGCACATTGCTCAGATATAACATTTGAGCAGGGTGGTTTATAAATCTATTAAATTACTTAGCTTTTTCTTTGGTTGTGGGTCCTATAGGGATTATTTTATGAGGGAGGTGTTTAAATCATATTAGCTGTGGAGCGACTTTTTATGTTCTAATTCAGCTGCCTACACATAATTTTATAATTGTCTGTATACTTGCAGTACCAGGCCGAAGATAAAGGACCAACCAGGCCAGCCAAAAGAACTCCTGATGTAAGTATTAAAGAACTCAAAGCTTTGCTTATAATTTGTATAGTAGCTAACAAGTGTCTTTATACTTGCAGATAAAAAAAAAGCATGTCTACTTCTGGCCCTCCTTCACAGCGTAGGCGTATTGCGGTAATTTAAAAATTATTATTTTTTCTTTTTGTTCTTGTTAAAATTTTGGTTTAACACTATATGCATTAATTATGTTTTCACAGGAAGCTGAAGCAGCAGAGGGCCTAGCAGAAGGAGACGGGGTGGGTGGAGAAATGCCCGGAGCGGCCGCACAGAGTGTAAGTTGTGCAGAAAAGTTCCTTCAGACATCACAGTGCACCCAACACATAAAAAACAGATCATTGTACATCACAGTACACACAAAACATATGCCTACATCCAACATAATTTATTTATTTTTTTCTAGTCTCCTGCACGTTCTGGCCAACGCCGTCAAGGTCCTTCCAGCAGCTCCCAGGGTCGACGTCGTGATCACCGCAGCGGTCAGCCTCCAGTAAGTGCCTTTTTTTTAATTAGATGTGTATTTCAGTTTAATCATTTTTTTAAAATTTTTAACAGTCTTCACAGCGTGCTCTCGACTCGGACGTTGAGGACGGTGCTATCGATGTGGACCGCCTCATCGAAAAGGTATGCGAGCGGGAGCCGCTGTGGAACATGGCTGACCGCAGCTATGCTGATCAGTTCATCACCCGTCGGCTTTGGGAGCAAGTACACTTCATCGCTGTGGACAGCTGAGAGGACCTCAAACCTAGGCAGCAGACTCCAGCGTGTAAGTATTCACATTTCAGTAATTTCGGTTGCAGGACGGAATGTGTTGCAACCAATTTTATTTTCTCTTTACAGGTGAAAGGGTAATGAATCGGTGGCGGTCCCTCAGAGATCGTTTCAAGAGGGAGTTCAACAAGGAGATGCAGGCCCTGAGTAGATCGGGAGGACGCAAGAGCAGATACAAATATTGACTAGCCCTGTCATTCCTCCGGTCGACGATGGTTAGCAGAAGGTAAATATTCCACAGCCCATTTATTAAGTCACCATGTTTACCTGTCTAACCTTTTTTTTTTTTTTTCCAGCCTGGGCTATGTAATATCAATATACTAATTGTAGTTTTCTTTTCTCTCACAGCACCATCTGCAGCACTCGGGAGCCTGCTGCTACCTTGCACCCCTCTGGAGTGATCCCACAGGAGTCTGCCACCGGGGGGGCCACGTCGATACACCCCACCCCTCTGACCCTTTGTCTGACCCTTCCCTCACTTCTGGTCCCTTGGCCCCATCCACCAGCGCTGGAGCATCATCGCAGACTTCATCACATGAAGCTGCTGGTGACGAGTTAACTTTCCCTTTTCCCCACCCCTCTGATGCTGCCACCTCTAGAACACCTTTAGGTTGTGGGCGGCAGCAACAGAGCGGTCAGGAAAGGAGCTATGCACCCGAGTTCTTGCATCTGAATGCAGCCTTCCAGAACGCGATCAAGATTTTGGTCTAGCAAATGACTGCTGGGTTCAACATGTTGAATAAAAGCATAGTTGAACTCAGCAGTCGTCTGGATAGGATGCATTCAGATGCAAGTCAGTCTCTAAATAATATTTTTTTTCAGGCAGTACTCGTGCACATGGAAAATCTTACTCCTGACTAGCAGATGCATGTTATGCAAGGCTGCCATGCTGCTCTAGCGCAGGCCACCTCCCAAGCCCATTCACTTCCCCCGGTAGTTGCTCCCACACCTCCTCCCCAGCCACTGCCTCTCCTACCATTCCTTTCCAGTACCAAAATCCTTCCCTTCCCTTGCCGTTTCCAAACTCCGTCCCAGTTTCAAAATCCGTCCCAGGTCCAAAATCCTTCCCAGTTCCAAATGCCTTCCCCACTGTTTCCTTCCCCGTTACATATTCCTTCCCCTTCACAGCTGCCTGTACCTTATAATTTCTCACCTCCACCAACTCAACCCCCCCGCCCAACCTGTCCTCCCTGCTCAACCTCAAGTTTTCTCCCCCTTTTTCACTTCTGATCAACCTCAACCCAGTCGCCTTTCCCCCACTATCGACGTGGTCCGCCCTGCCAGCCCCTCCAATACTGTCTCCACCCCATAGTTTACAGATTTATAAATTTGTTTAATAAAAAATGTATTTTGTTTAAAACGATTTTATTGTCAAGTGTCTTCATATAAATATGTGTAAAAAAGGTACAAAAAATACAACTCTAGTTGTAAAGGTATAAAATGGTTGATTTATTACAAAACATACAAAACTTTAGGGAAAGGTATAAAACTTGGTGTAAAACAAAACGTGGTATAATCACAAGTGTAACTTCAGCAGGTATAATCAGAAGAGTGACTTCAGCAATAAGTGTTGTAATCAAATCATACATTATATAAAAACACAATACATATCAATCAATGTCATCCTGCCATTCAACTCTGCCTTGAGGTGACATAAAGTAATCCGCAAATTTGTCCCTTATTCTGGAGACTGCAACAGCGCTACAAAAGAAATACTTTGATAGTCACGCAAGGTGGTTTCAGACTCATTTTCCTCCAAAGCAATCGGTTCCTTGAAAATGACAAAATTATGCAGCACGACACAAGCCTTGACAACCTCATCCACAGTCTCAGTTTTATAGTGGTCAATAGAACTCGCCATTTTGCAGTTAAAGGGACTCTGTCACCTGAATTTGGAGGGCTATGTAAATGCCCTGTGTCCGGTCCGATGGGCGGTGTTTCCTCTTCTTTCATTCACCCCTTCCTTTCCCGCTGGCCACAATATTTTCAGGAATTTCAGTAGGTTTCCTCCTTAGTTTACGTGTGCGCAATGTAATCTTGCCTTGTGCACGCGCAGTATGCTTTGCCCAACTGCGCCGAAGCACTTTGTCCCAGAACACAGCGAAATTCTTCCGGGACATAGTGCGCTGGCACATGCGCACTAATGCTTTTCGGCTTTGCCCACAGTTGGGCAAAGCATACTGCGCGTGTGCAAGGCAAGATTGCATTGCGCACGCCTGAACTACGGAGGAAACCTACTGAAACTTCTGAAAATATTGCGTCCAGCGGAAAAGGAAGGGGTGAATGAAAGAAGAGAAAACACCGCCCATCGGACCGGACACAGGGCATTTACATAGCCCACCAAATTCAGGTGACAGAGTCCCTTTAAAATCCCGAAGGCATACCCCACCACTCGTCTTGCTCGAGTTAACCGATAATTAAATACTCTTCCTTAGTGTTAATCCACTACTTGAATATGGTTTGAGCAGGTGTGGTGAAAGCTGGAAGGCTTCATCACCAACACACACAAATGGCATTGGTGGGCCAGAGGTTCCAGGGAGTGGTCTTGAAGGTGGAAACTGATATGTGTCTCCGTATAAACAATGCCCCATTGCAGACATTTTAAAAACCTGCAAATCATTTGAGCGGCCATAGGCACCAATATCCACCGCTATGAATTTGCATTCGGCATCTGCTATGGCCATCAGCACAATAGAAAAATATTTATTATAATTGAAATATTCTGAGCCCGATCCTACAGGTTGTTAGTGATGAGCGCATATGCTCGTTACTTGAGATTTCCCAAGCATGGTCGGGTGACCTCCGAGTATTTTTTAGTGCTCGGAGATTTAGTTTTCATCGCCGCAGCTGAATGGTTTACAGCTATTAGCCTGCTTGATTACATGTGAGGATTCCCTAGCAACCAGGCAACCCCCACATGTACTTATGCTGGCTAATAGCTGTAAATCATTCAGCTGCGGCGATGAAAACTAAATCTCTGAACACTAAAAAATACTCGCAGGACACCCGAGCGTGCTCTTGAAATCTCAAGGAACGAGTATATTCGCTCATCACTATTAACAATCCTTAGGTGCTTGCCATCCACGACACCCAAGTAATTTGGGAAATGGCTAATCTTTTCAAAATTATCGTCAATCTCCAGCCACCTCTCCGTTTGGGATGTACTCCTCCTGTAAACAATCCCACAATGCCCAGCAGGTATGTTTTACTATACCTGATATTGTCGAAATCTCAAGCCGAAATTGATAAGGGAGAGAGGAAAGGGATTCTCCAGTTGCAAGGAATCTGTTAAAAAAGAAAAAAAGAAAAAATACACAGAAAGTAATTATTACAAGCTACCAGCAACAACATTACAGTTTAAGGCTATGTGCCCACATAGAAGAATATTTTGCTGATTTTTCCACACCTTTTTTGAAAAATCCACAGATTAAACGCACTTCGGATTACCTGCACATTTACCGTGGTTTTTTTTTTTTTTTTTTTTTAACCAATTAACTTTTTATTAGCAATAAAGAAATAAGTACATACAAAAATCCCCCGCAGGAGAAACAAGGCGGGAAAGGGAACAAGGGGAAAGGGAAATAATACACATTGTTCTAGAATCACAGCAATTCCAGCATAGAAATGCAAAATTAACCATAAGACAAAACACAGCATACAAAAGTTACTAAATGAGAGCCAGGGCAGACGGAGGTATGTGAACCGAGGAGACCCAAGGATCCCACCAGAAGAGCACTTTATTTTTCTTGGAGAGACTCTGAGCCATAATTGCTTCATAGGTAAAATGAAGGTTAATCTTGGAAATTAAAACAGTCATAGACGGAATATCTGAAGATTTCCAGTGACTCGCTATACATTGTCTGGCAGCAATCAGAATATTAGAGATTATCGGATGGAGAGGGGAGGGGAATCCTACGAGAGAGATACCCAAAATGGCCAGACACCCGCTTAAAACGAAAGGAATCTGGATGACCTCCGCGATCAAAGTCTCAACTTGACGCCAGAAGACCTGAATCCGCGGACAGGACCACCAGATATGGGAACCGGAACCAATAGCCCCACACTCCCTCCAGCAGAGAGGGGAAGAAGAGGGACCAAACCTGGCTAAGCGAGCAGGGGTTAGATACCATTGCAGCTGGATCTTTTTGGACTGCTCCAAGTGGCCTATACACGAGGAATATTTAGAGGGGTGCACCATTGCAAAGTGCCAGTCCTCCAAGGATGCATCAAAACCAAGAGAGGACTCCCAGGAAATCATAAAAGGAAGCTTAGCAGGAATATCATGGGATATAAGGGCCTTATAGATAATAGAGACTCCATGGGGTACTAAAGTGGCCGGCCTGAAGAACTGGTGTGCTGGGTCCTCCGACAGAGGCGGGGAGGCACCGAATAGCCGACGAGACCTGAGAAAACTGCGGAGTTGTAGATATTGGAAGAAGTCTCTACCAGAGAGAGAAAATCTACCTGCAAGGAGCTCAAACGACAACAAGCCATCCGAGCCAAACAGGTCAGCCACCCGGTGCACCCCCCGCAACTCCCAAGAGGAGAGAGAGGTGTGTCCAATAGCACATTCCAGGGCCCGTATGGAGACATAGTCATACATAAATAGGAATTGGGAAGAGCAAACTGACGTCCACATTTTAGAGGCAGCCTTGATAGAGCGAAGAGTAGGGCCACGAGGAGAGACCTGAAGCAGCCGAAGCTCCAAAAGTAATTTGAGAGAGTTTCTGGGGGCGAAATGAGATTCAATGAGCACCCAGGGTAACCGCGAGTTCCCCTACCACCAAAGCTTAAGAGGCTCCAAGATCGCCGCCCTATAGTAAAACTGGATTGAGGGAACACCCAAACCACCCATAAAGTACGGAAGGGACATGATTTGGCGCTTAATCCTGTGTGGCTTGTTTTTCCAAATAAACCGATCTATGATCGATTGGAGAGCCGAGATAAATTTGGAAGGTATGGAGAGGGGAAGGCACCGAAATAAATAGATAATCTTGGGGAGAAATAGCATTTTAACCCTTTGTATACGGGCCATCCATGAGAGCGAAGAGCTCGATAGCTGATCGATGCCCCTCCTAATTTCGGCAATAGTTTCCTCGCAGTTAGAACGAACGATGCTATCTAACCTAGTTATCCGGACGCCCAGGTACGAAAAGCCCATAGGGGCCCAAATAAACGCAAATTTAGATTGAATTTGAATTTGGAGATCAGCCGAGAGGAAAAGGGGGAAAATAATGGATTTAGTCAGATTAAGTTTATAGTATGAAACCGCGGAGAATTGGGATAAAATTGAGGTGATCGCGTTCAGTGAGGTTAAGGCCGAAGTACAAGTCAACACTACATCGTCAGCGTAAAGTCCAATTTTATGTTCAGTCTCCCCAACCCACACCCCCCTAATATCAGGACACTGTCTAATTAAGGCAGCCATAGGCTCCATGATTAGAGCAAAAATAACGGGGGAGAGGGGTCAGCCCTGACGGGTCCCGTTCAAAATCGGGAATGTCCGAGATTTAAAGCCGCCTCAGCAAACCGACGCGCAGGGATTAGAATATAAAGCCATAATGGCCCTGGAAATCAAACCTGTAAGCCCAAATTTCCCGAGCGTGAGCTCGATATATCCCCAGTGCACCCTGTCAAACGCCTTTTCGGCATCAAGAGACAGGAATACACTGGGGAGACCCTCCCTCTCCACCACATCCAGGAGATCGATCAGTCGTCTTGTGCCATCTCTGGTCTGCCTGCCAGGGACAAACCCAACTTGGTCGGGGTATATAGGGCTGGGGAGCACCGCTATCAATCTATTGGCGCAGATTTTAGCATAGATTTTAACGTCGCAGTTCAGGAGCGCTATGGGGCGAAAATTTCCCGGGGACGTTGTGGGCTTCCCCGGCTTAGGAAGGGTCGCGATGGAGGCCTCCAACCCCTCTGCCCTGATGCTACCAACAGATGCCCAGTTGTTAAATAAGCGAAGGAGAAAAGGGGAGAGGACAGAAAGGAATTGTGCATAGTAAAGAAAAGGAAAACCATCCGGGCCCGGAGAAGAACACTTATTAGAATCTCTGACAATTTGGGAAAGCTCAGACTCAACAATAGGAGAATTCAGAAAGGAAAGCTGCTCCGCATTGACCGAGGGAAGATTAGCTTTCTCCAAGAACACCGTAATTAGCTCCGGCGAGGGCTGAGGGACTCCCGGTTCAGAACTAAGATCATAGAGAGAGGAGTAGTACGAAACAAACTCCTCAGCAATATGTATGGGGTTGTAGACACGGGAACCGTCAGACCCAAGCAGGAATGGAATCTTGGATTGAGCCTCTCTCTTCCTAACTCGCCTAGCAAGAACAGCGCCCGCTCGATCCCCCATTGCATAGAATCTGGCCTTGGTTTTCCTCAGGGCATTCTCAGCTTTATGTAGAAGTAATTGGCGAACACGCATGCGAGCTTTAGAAAGGTCAGAAAAGAGCGCCGGGCTAGGGGACATCTTATGTGCAGACTCAAGACGAGCTAGTTCGTCCAGGGCCGACTGAAGGGTCGAGTTGTATTTCCTCTTAGCTGTTGCAGCCATTTTAATAAAGCAGCCCCTAGCAACCGCCTTGTGAGCAAACCAGAGGGTATCATCCCGCACGTCTGGGGTATCATTGGAGGAGAAGAACTCCCGCAAGGCCCTCTCCATAAACTGGGAATTTAGTCGATCGGTAAGAAGATGGATATTGAGACGCCAGTGTGCGGGAGGCCTGATAGCAAGAGGGTCCTTCAGAGTAAGGGACACCGGGGCATGATCTGACCACGTGATACTACCAATATCTGCCGAGATGCAGTGAGGGAGAGCCACATCATTCACCAGCACATAGTCAATCCTACTATAGGAACCATGTCTGGGAGACATGAACGTGTAATCTCTCTCGCCACAATGCAGATACCTCCATATGTCATGCAGCTTATATGAGTTGATTAGCGGCCCCGCCTCCTTCCTTGACAGGGAAGCGGTCGAGCAATCCAAAATTTTAGACATTGGCACATTAAAATCCCCAGCAATCAGTTTGTGACCATGTTGGATGTCCTGCAAAGTTTGGAAAAAACCCTCTAAAAATTTAAGTTGACCGGTATTAGGAGCATAAACTGAAGCAATGGTATAGGGGGCATTATTGATCAAACAAAGGACTACAATGAACCTACCCATCGGATCCACAATGGAACGGATCAGTTGGAAGGCATTGGCTTTGCTAAAGAAAATCGCTACTCCTGCCTTTTTTGTCGGACCATTTGCAAAGAATTGGTGTGGATATAAACCTGAGTACATTCTGACATTATCACATTCCAATAAATGTGTTTCTTGAAGACATATGATGTCCCGACGAGATTTACCCAGATGCCTCCAGACAATCGACCTCTTGCTGTTATGACCCCAATGGCGAGGGTCTCAGAGATATCAGCAAGTCTGCGAAGTACAAAAATCCAGCTCATAGGGCAGTGGTAACTGGGTTGACCATATATCTACTCCTAACGCCAACACTAGAAGTAGCCGGGGAACATGCCTACGTTGGTCGCTAGATGTCTCGCGCCAGCCGGAGAGCTAACTACCCCTAGAAGAGGAAAACAAAGACCTCTCTTGCCTCCAGAGAAAAGACCCCAAAGGTAGGATAGAAGCCCCCCACAAATAATAACGGTGAGGTAAGAGGAAATGACAAACACAGAGATGAACTAGGTTTAGCAAAGAGAGGCCCACTTACTAATAGCAGAATGTAGTAAGATAACTTATATGGTCAACAAAAACCCTATCAAAAATCCACACTGGAGATTCAAGAACCCCCGAACCGTCTAACGGCCGGGGGGAGAACACCAGCCACCCTAGAGCTTCCAGCAAGGTCAGGATACAGATTATATACAAGCTGGACAAAAATGCAAACAAAAACAAATAGCAAAAAGCAAAAAAGCAGACTTAGCTTAATCACGCAGGAACCAGGATCAGAAGACAAGAGCACTACAGATTAGCTCTGATATCAACGTTGCCAGGCATAGAACTGAAGGTCCAGGGAGCTTATATAGCAACGCCCCTGACCTAACGACCCAGGTGAGCATACAAGGAATGAAAGACATACCTAGAGTAAAATCACTAGTAGCCACTAGAGGGAGCCAAAAGGTAAATTCACAACACTTGCCCAGGGAGTTGAGACCATTAACATTAATGGAGTACAACGAAACACTCATGGTAAAACAGTATAAATAGACTTAGCCCATATTGAGCACCAATGGAGTATGCATAAGAAGAAACAACATGAAAGCTGCAGACCAGAACATGCGTAGGGGGGAACCAGGAGGGTAGGAGGGGGGAGGGAGGGACAAACAAAACAAACAACACGAAAATTAGGACATCCAGGTCCATTCAGGCAAATCCTGAGCCCAGAAGGTGAAAATCAGAAAAAACAGTTCACCTATGGGGCATAAAATTGAAATGCTGCAATTACTCCAACAAGGAGATCAGCACAGCATATAGAATCAAAAAAGAAAAACCTCAAGAGAGGAGAGAAAAAAGAAAAACCAAAATAGTGCGGGAAATAGCCAGGAACCAAAAGTTGTAATATTCTTCAAGCGACCTCCCAGTCTGATGCAACACGGGCCTTGGGGTTACGGCCAGTCCCAGACCCAGAGGGACCCCTCGAGACTGGGGAACCAGGAGCCGACAGGCCCCATCCAGCCAATGCAGACGCCGCATGTGACGGGGTCAGGCAGGTGGTGATGGATCCATCTTTGCGGATGAGAAGCTTAGTGGGAAATCCCCAGCGATATGGAATGCCTTTTTCCCTGAGAACAGCAGTGTATGGTCCAAAAGCTTTACGGAGAGCCAGGGTACCCGGAGAGAGGTCCGGGAAAACGGTGACAGGCAAATCTTTCAGGTAGAGCAGGATTCTTCCTCAGAGCTTGGAGAAAGTTCTCTTTCATTTCATAGAAGTGTATGCGGGCGAGCACATCTCTTGGGACCGAAGGCCCCAGACCAGTCGGTTTAGGAATCCGGTGTATACGATCAATTATAATGTCCTTTGAGGCAAGGTGAGGGAGAGCAGCCACAATAAAGTCCTGCAAGAAAGCTTTCAAGTCTCCCGGCAGGATAGATTCTACAATGCCTCTAAGTTTAACATTGTTCCTTCTGGACCTATCTTCCAAATCCATAGTCTTGGCATGGGTTTTAGTGAGCAGATCTTGCAGGGACTCTTGAGCGTCCCATAATTCATTATGAGAGGAGATCATCTCCACCATCTTGCGCTCCAGACGATCCGTGCGGTTCCCCAGCTCCACCACCTCACCTTTCAGCTCTGCCAGCATGGTGCGGATGTCTTCCTGAATGGAGGCCCTGAGATCTCCAAGCAGATCCTTAAGTAAAGCAGCAGTGACTGGGCCGTCGGGAGAATGCGACGCTGCAGCGTCGGAAACCGCACCGCCCGGGAGTGATGAGGCGCCCGAAAGCGACGCTTGAGCGTTGCGTTGCGAGGAGCGGGAAGCTCTGGGTGAGGATGGCGCCATCTTGGGATCCTGCAGCAGCCGGGGGGAGGCCGCAAAGAAATCTATAATCTGCCTGGATGGGTCGCCTGCGCCGGCTCTGGATTTCCCCATGCACTCACCGCCGCACCAGGAAGCGATGCTGATATTATAGGAGACAGAGAGTCCGCCGGGAAGAAGATATGAGCCGCTTTAAGGTTCCTGGACATGGAGCTCCCACTCTGTGTGACCTACTCCATCTGCAGCCAGGCCACGCCCCTTTACCGTGGTTTTTGAGTGGATTTCAACCTGCGTTTTACACCAGCGGATTCCTATTATGGAGCAGGTGTTAACGATGTGGAATCTGCAATTGACATGCTGCAAAAAATGCAATGCAGCGTTTCTGCGCTGTATTTTCCGCAGCATGGTCACTGCGGACGTGGTTTTCCATAGGTTTACATGGTACTGTAAACACAAGGAAAATTGCTGCGAATCCGCAGCAAAATCCGCAATGTGTGCACATAGCCTTAAGTATAGAAAAAAAGGCTTACCGAAGTGTCACCATCAGATGCTCCGCCGGTGATATGGAAAAGCACAAATACGTGTCCTTTCTCCTGATTAGTTCTCCAACGCGCTCCACCAAAACATCGAAGTTTTCAGCTCTCATGCTTACGTAGTTGAAGAACTTCTCCAGGTTTTGCCTCAGTTCCATGTACAGCGTTGTATAGACGCCACGGCTCAATTGCTGTGCAGTGACCGGATGGATCCAAAGGCGCCGGCAACATCACTGATGAAGGATGTGCTCTCTTGCTTCCTCATTTTCCCGAACAATCACTGCCAACCTATTGGCCTCAAAAGAAAAAAATCCACATAGCTAGTAACAGTATTTGCTATAACTCCTTCCATTTCTGCTGCTTGCTTTAAAACCTCTCAAAGATGGGGTGTTAAAACACTCAATATATAGGTTTCCATTACTTTCCAGTAGCCAATCACATTTGGGAGCCTCCCATTTGGAGGTATGGAAAACGGATCCGTCAAAAAATCGGATGGAAAAAACTGATACGATGGATGTAACGAATCCAGTTTTTCAACAGAACCGTCATGCAGACCGGTTGAAAAACTGGATCCGTTGCATCCGTTTTACCCTATTTTTGACGCATCCATCGATACGCCGCGACGACGGATTGTGACGGCCACCAGACGACGGGAGTGTGAAAGAGGCCTAAGAAGCTCAGGTCCTCACAGTCATTAGTGTCACTTTCTCCACTGTCTTCATAAAGCAAACCATCTTCAGTGCCATCTAAGGCATTGCTAGTTCCACATTTTTTGAATGAACGTATAACCGTTTCATCCTTTACTGATTGCCATGATGTTTTCACCCACTCACAAACTTGAGTGAGAGTGGGCCTCTTCATGCGTCCAGTTGGTGTCAGGTCATAATTGCCAGCAGCCATCCATTTATTCCACTCTTCTCGCATGTAGACGGCTTGTTTATAGAATAATGGAGAGGTTGCAGCTGGCTGGTAACCCCCCCCCCCTGGAATTACCGCGAGATGGGTCTTCACTTCTTTAGACACCTTTTTTGTGTTTTCATTAATATGTGCTCTGAACAACTAACAGGGCTGTTTTTTTGCTCTGAACTGGTCTAGCACTAACAGGGCTGTTTTTTTCAGAAGCCCTCCAGGATGTTTGGACCACACTTTATCAACCCACAATCTCATTCCGTTCTCGTCCATCCATCCTTTTTCGTGAATGTGCACAACAACTCCTCATGGGATAGCTTCTTTGGGCATGTTCTTTCTTTTAAAAATTAACATTGGTGGCAGTTTCTTGCCATCGGCACAGCAGGACAACACAACTATGTAATGGTTTTTTTCATGTCCTGCAGTTTTTACCGTTATGGTTTTGGCACCCTTTTCCTCAACAGTCCTGTTGGATGGAACATCAAAGCTTAGAGGGACTTCATCCATATTCCCAATCTGGCCTAATTCATATCCATTTTTTTTTCTGCTGTCAATTACAAACTTGTGGAAAGACAGAATCTTAGCTTCATATTCTTGTGGCATTTTTTGCGCAATTCTAGTTTTGGTGGGCATAGCAAGGCCACATCTCTTCAAAAAAACGGAAGCACCATGATGGTGATCCAGTTAATTCATTGATGCTTTTCTCAGTAGCAATCCGCTTGGCTTTGCATATGATCATTTTCGTTGAGACCGAAAGGCCATTATTTCTGTGGCATCTGATCCACTCTTTTACGGCCATGTCTAACTCTGACCACTTCGCACCACGCCTATAAAGACCAGATCTGCTTTTTCCCACTTTTTGCAGCTCATCCTCCTGTTTCCTCCACTCACTTATAATTTTTTCAGTTGGAGGCGGTCCAAAATGTCTCTCTGCTGCTCTGTTCCCATGCTCTTTAGCGTATTTTATAACCTCCAGTTTAAAGGGAATTTTATATGCAAGCCTTTTTTGCTTTGACATTCTTTAAAAAATGCACAATAAGTAGCAGCCAACTGTACGGTATTTTACAACAACAAAAATACAGTATTGAAACAATTGTCAGCTCTGTCCTTCATAGTTATGGGGGTAACTGAGAGCAGGAATGAATACTATTGATGTAGAAAAGACATGGGCTGCACATCCAAAAATCACAAGTTGATCTAGTGGTGTTAGGCAAAAATGTACTGTATTCAAATGAACAAGATTTTAGTTTACCGCAACATTATGGTCAGACTTATGAAGCCTACTGCCAGGTCATGGCGAATTTCAGTGTGTCCATAAATAATGCAGCCTTAAAGGTGTGGAGTAATGTGCTGACCACCACCGCAGTGACAATGAACCAGCAGAGTGGGTACCTGGTGCTCCACAGCACCCATGTTGCAAGGCTAGAGACTGCAAGAGGGGTTCCGCCTATTTTTGCTCACTAAAGAGGTTTGCCGTCATGTGCTAGCTGCTTCATACAGTCAACTGGGCCACACATCTAAAATCATAATTTCATCTAATGCCACTTAGGCAAAATTAAACTGAACATGAGGTTCTTAGTTTACCGGTTCCCTGAAAAATGCCCACAGGAAAATTGCCCACATGAAAATTGCCCACACGGAAAATTGCCCACATGGAAAATTGCCAATTGCAGAATCACAAAGTTTCAGATCTATGATATTTGAGGTGAAAGGTGAGGATGTTCACATGATGTGTGATCAACTTGTGATTTACAGCTGACCTAGTGCAAAACTGCAAAAATGATGATCTGTGGTTTGTAGCAGTCTGTCATTATCAGCAATAGATAGATCTAGTCTGCTCTCTTCTCTCACTGACTCTGCCTTACTCCTCCCACCAGCCCAAAACAGCAGCACATGCAGAACCAGCAGCAGTGTGATCCAGAGGAGCCATCACTGCTATCAGTACCCACAAAAGAATCACTGTATTTTCTGTGGAGTTACATGGGACTGCAGGTCAGATCTAATACATTATCATCTCAGTGGGAGCCCACCAAAAGCAGGTCCAGCTGGCTGAGATAGATGGTCCTGGAAGCCCAGAAGGCCCCGCAGAAAAGCGAGAGTCAGAATCTGTCAGAGGAGCGGAAGTGCCATAGCAGCGCTGCTCTCCCATTGACTTCGGTGGCAGTGAATCTGGGGCCTGCACTTCCTTCCCTGTCCACTTATGACTACCAAGAGTAAGAGTGAACAGATCCTATGTAGTCATTATTATTATTATTATTATTTATTTATATAGCACCATTAATTCCATGGTGCTGTACATGAGAAAGGGGTTACATACAGAGTTATAGATATCATTTACAGTAAACAGGTTTACAGTGACACACTGGTACAGAGGGGAGAGGACCCTGTCCTTGCGGACTTACATTCTATGGGATAGTGGGGAAGAGACAGAAGGTAGGGGTGAGGCGGCGGCGGCTCTGGCGGTGGTGAGGCGGCGGCTCGGTTATTGTAGGCTGTAGGCTTTCCTGAAGAGATGGGTTTTCAGGTTCCGTCTGAAGGATCCGAGGGTGGTGGATAATCGGACGTGTTGAGGCATGGAATTCCAGAGGATGGGGGATATTCGGGAGAAATCTTGGAGGCGATTGTGTGAGGAACGAATAAGTGTGGAGGAGAGTAGGAGGTCTTGGGATGAACGAGGATTACGTGAGAGAAGATAGTGGGAGATTACTTCAGAGATATAGGGAGGGGACAGGTTGTGGATGGCTTTGTAGATCAGTGTTAGTAGTTTGAACTGGATTCGTTGGGGGATTGGGAGCCAGTGGAGGGATTTGCAGAGGGGAGAAGCAGGGGAGTAGCAAGGAGAGAGGTGGATTAGGCGGGCAGCAGAGTTGAGGACAGACTGGAGTGGTGCGAGAAAGTTAGCGGGGAGGCCACAGAGGAGGGTGTTGCAGTAATCGAGGCGGGAGATGATGAGGGCATGCACAAGAGTTTTGGTAGATTGTGGACTGAGGAAGGAACGGATTCTGGCAATATTTTTGAGTTGGAGGCGACAGGAGGTGGCAAGAGCTTGGACGTGAGGTTTGAAGGACAGGGCAGAGTCAAGAGTTACCCCGAGGCAGGGGATTTCAGGAGCGGGAGAGAGCGTGATGCTGTTCACCATAATAGATAGATTGGGTAGGGGGGATACGTGAGGTGGGGGAAAGATGATGAATTTGGTTTTGTCTACATTGAGCTTTAGGAAGCGAGAGGTGAAGAAGGAGGATATGGCTGACAGACACTTCGGGATTCTGGACAGCAGGGAGGTGACATCTGGGCCAGAGAGGTAGATCTGAGTGTCGTCTGCATACAGGTGGTACTGGAAGCCATGGGACTTTATGAGTTTTCCTAGGCCAAGGGTATAGATGGAAAAAAGTAGGGGTCCTAGGACAAAGCCTTGAGGGACTCCGACAGAGAGAGGGCGGGATGAGGAGGTAGTGTGGGAGTGGGAAACGCTAAATGTGCGGTTGGATAGGTATGAGGCAATCCAGGACAGGGCGAGGTCTTTGATGCCAAAGGAAGAAAGAATCTGTAGCAGTAGGCAGTGATCGACTGTGTCGAAAGCAGAGGACAGGTCAAGAAGGAGGAGGATGGAGAACTGTCTGTTAGCTTTGGCTGTGACTAGGTCATTAGTAATTTTTGTCAGGGCAGTTTCGGTGGAGTGGTGGGGGCGGAAGCCAGATTGGAGGTTGTCAAAGAGAGAGTTAGATGAGAGGTGGGAGGAAAGTTGACCATGGACATGCTGCTCAAGGAGTTTTGAAGCAAGCGGGAGCAGTGATATGGGGCGATAGCTGGGCATAGCAGTTGGGTCAAGGTTAGTTTTTTTGAGGATGGGTGTGGTGGTGGCATGTTTGAAGGCAGAGGGGAAGGTACCAGAAGAGAGCGATAGGTTGAAGAGATGGGTTAGGGCTGGAATAAGCATGTTAGTGATGTTGGGGAGCAGGTGGGAAGGCATGGGGTCAAGTGCACAGGTGGTGAGGTGTGATTTGGAAAAGAGGCGAGTAAGCTCTCCTTCAGTGATGTTGGAGAGGGAGGTTATTAGGGAAGGGCAGAGGTCTGGTATATGGAGTGGTTGGGGTGGTGGACAAGTAAAGGTTTGCCTTGTTTGGTCGATCTTGTTTTTGAAGTAGGTGGCAAAGTCCTCGGAAGAGATCAAGGGAGTTGGAGGTGGCAGTGGTGGGCGGTAGTCTTGTATCATACACATATACTGCAGGTGCAGGCAAGCATAGGATGGAAGGAAATGCAGAGTGGATTTGAATAAGGGTCTCTAGGCCCACATACACCATAATGAGAGTGGAATAAGGGTCTCTAGGCCCACACACACCACAATGAGAGTGGAATAAGCGTCTCTAGGCCCACACACACTACAATGAGTGGAATAAGGGTCTCTAGGCTCAGACACACCACAACGAGAGTGGAATAAGGGTCTCTAGGCCCAGACACAGCACACTGAGAGTGGAATAAGGGTCTCTAGGCCCACACACACCACAATGAGAGTAGAATTATTGTTAGCACAGTGGAATGACAACTCCTAAGAACAGAATCCGTACTCTGGGACTAGGGATGAGTGAACCGAACCTGGAGAAGTAAACTGGGCACTGAGACCTTTGTTGAAATCCATTCTGCATTTTCTTTGCTGCCTGTGTTGTGCTGTATTGTATTTCAATGGAGCCCATGGAAGTGAAGGACAATCACCCGGCAGCTAATTATTTGCAGGTGTGCAATGATTATTTAATAAACTTAAGTTATTGTTGTTATTAGAACGCCTTAATAAACTGTTCTTAATAAACTTGTCGGTAGTTTTTTATGTGGGCAATTTTCACCAACATTCTTCTGTGCTGCAAAGCATCTCACCTATAATTCTATACTATTCTCTGTTCTGCAGAGCATCTCACATATACCTGCACACTATCCCCCTGTCCTGCAGAGCATTTAACCTATAGATCTTGGCTCTTCTCTATCCTGTGGAGCAACTCACCTATAATTCTATATTATTCTTCTGCCCTGCAGAGAATCTCACGTATACCTGCATAATATCCCCCTGTCCTGCAGAGCATTTAACCTATATCTCTTTTCCATTCTCTGTCCTGCAGAGCTTCTCACCTATAATTCTATATTATTCTTCTGCCCTGCAGTGCATCTCACCTATAATTTTATATTATTCTTCTGCCCTGCAGTGCATCTCACCTATAATTCTATATTATTCTTCTGCCTTGCAGAGCATCTCACATATACCTGCATACTATCCCCCTGTCCTGCAGAGCATTTAACCTATATCTCTTTGCTATTCTCTGTCCTGCTGAGCATCTCACCTATAATTCTATATTCTTCTTCTGCCCTGCAGAGCATCTCATTAATACATGCATATACTATCCCCCTGTCCTACAGTGTATTTAACCTATAATTCAGCCTGTGGGCAATTTTCTGTGGGCATTCTTCACCTTGCACCTCAAATATCATGGATCTAAAACTTTGTGATGCTGCTATTGGCAATATTCCCTGTGGGCAATTTTCCGTGTGGGCAATTTTCCATGTGGGCAATTTTCCTGTGGGAATTTTTCCTGTGGGCAATTTTCCTGTGGGCATTTTTCCTGTGGGCATTTTTCTGGTCACCGTGTGGCCCAAGTCTTTTTCTACACCTATGATGAAGAAAAACATTTTTATGGGGGATCTGCATGGTGCACACTTATGGGGGGATCTGCGGATGATGCACTGCTATGGGGATCTGCAGGCTACACCCTTATTGGGTTATCTGCGGATGACATACTGTTATGGGGGATCTGTGGTGACGCACTTATGGGGGATCTGAAGGGTACACAATTATTGGGTGATCTGTTGCACCAAATATGGCTACAACCCCCATCATCCGTCAGAATACACCCATTGGTATAGTATATACTGAAGGATGATGGGGGTTGTTCTTCCCTTCAATGTGTGCTCACCTTTCCCAAGGATCTTGTGCTAGTGTAAATAACAACTGCAACACCATACATTGTGCAGGGACAGATATCTGATTGGTGGAGGCAGTTCTGCAACAGTTCCCTCCACCAGTCAATATCTATCCCTGCAGAGGAGGAGGAGAATCATGCTTCTTTCCCTCCTCTGCTTTAGGGCTCTGTATGCAGTAGAGCCCAGAATTCACCCTGCTGCCAGCTAGCATTTGCCGAGAACTACTGCAGCGCATGCGCAGATTGAGAGCTCAGTGACCGAGCGCTCCATCTGCGCATGCGCTGGTTCGGCCACCATTTTCTTGAAGTCCTGTACTGTAGGCACAGGCGCTTATTCCGGAAACTCTGGATACCGGAAGTGCAATGGCGCCGTCCTCCACTGTGCCACCCAAACACTGGAGAAAATTGCGCCGCCACCCCCAGCTCCAGTCCTGCTGCACTACCCCACCGGCGACCCTGTCTTCTGCCAGCACTCTGCCATGAGGATGGTCTGAGTGCCCGACATCCACAGATGGGTTTTGTGCTCACAGCCCAACACCGTGCATAACGCTTGGCTTTTCCCACAGAACACCAGAATTGGCAAATTTGCCTCTGGCGCTCTGTGCTCATCACAGATGAAAGCAGGTTCACACTGAGCACATATGACAGACGTGACAGAGTCTGGAGATGCCGTGGAGAGTGATCTGCTGCCTGCAACATCCTTCAGCATGACCGGTTTGGCAGTGGATCAGTAATGGTGTGGGGTGGCATTTCTTTGGAGGGACGCACAGCCCTCCATGTGCTCTCCAGAGGTAGTCTGACTGCCATTAGGTACCGAGATGAGATCCTCAGATACCTTGTGAGACCATATGCTGGTGCAGTTGGCCCTGGGTATCTCCTAATGCAGGACAATGCCAGACCTCATGTGGCTGGAGTGTGTCAGCAGTTCCTGCAAGATGAAGGCATTGAATCTATGGATTGGCCCGCTCATTCATGTTTATAATTATTGTTTATGAAACAGTGTGATCAGCAGTGCTAAATGGGTGTGGTTGGGGCGTGGATATGGGTGTGACTAGTTGTGATATCGATGGGGTCAGGGGCATGGCCTAAAATTTGCCCCTTTGTCCCTCTTTCCCTTCTTCAAAAGTTGGGAGGTATGAATATTAGGTATTGCCATGTTCAGCAGAAATTGTGGGACAAATTCTGGTGCCATTTTTACCCATTTCCCAGTGTGAAAATTTAAAACTAGCACACAATCTTGGTGGTAAAAATGTAAATTATTTTTTCTTCACTTCCCAATGGTAGAAAGGTTTGTGACACACCTGTGGTGTCAATATAATCACTGCACCCCTAGATTAATTCATTGAGAGGTTTAATTAGTAAAATGTGGTCACTTATGGGGGGGGGGGGGTTCTGCTGTTCTGGCACCTCAGGGGCTCTTCCAGTGTAACATTGCACCCTCAAACAAGTGCAGCAAAATCTGCACTGTAATACGGTGCTACTTCCCTTCTGAGCTTTGCACTGTGCCTCAAAAGTAGTTTTCTACCACATATGGGGTATTGGTGAACTCAGGAGAATTTGCACAACAACTTTTAGGGTGCATTTTCTCCTTTTGCCCTCATGAAAATGCAAAATAAAGATTTATTTGGTAAAAATTAGATTTTTTTTATTTCCATGGTTCTACGCTCTAAACTTCTGTGAAGCACCTGTGGGTTCAAGGTGCTCAATACACATATAGATAAATTCACTAAGGGGTTTAGTTTCCAAAATGGTGTCACTTGTGGGGGGTTTCCACTGTTTAGGCACATCAGGGTCTCTTCAAATGTGACATAGTGTCCGCTGTTTATTCCATCAAATTTTAAATTAAAAAATTCAAATGGCGTTCCTTCCCTTCCAAGCCCTGCCATGCGCTCAAAACAGTGGTTTTCCCCCACATATGGGGTATCGTTGTACTCAGGAGAAATGGCACAACAAATTGTATGGAGCAATTTCTCCTGTTAACCTATGAAAATGCAAAATACGGAGCTGAAAAAGATTTATTTGGGAAAAATGTGACTTTTTTTTATTTCCACGGCTCTACGCAATAAACTTCTGTGAAGCACCTGTGGGTTTAAGGTGCTCAATACACATCTAGATAAGTTCCATAACGGGTCTAGTTTCTAAAATAGTGTCACTTGTAGGAGGTTTCCTCTGTTTAGGCACATCAGGGTCCCTTCAAGCGTGACATGGCGTCCGCTCATTATTCCATCAAATTTTTCATTCAAAAAGTCAAATGGCGCTTCTTCCCTTCCGAGCCCTGCCGTGCGCTCAAACAATAGATTCCGCCCACATATGGGGTATCGGCATGCTCAGGAGAAATTGCACAACAAAATGTATGGTCCGTTTTCTTCTGTTACCCTTGGGCAAGCAAGAAAAATTAGGTCTAAACAAGAAATTTTGTGAAAGAAAATTAAATGTTTATTTTTCCCTTCTACATTCCAAAAATTCCTGTGAAGCACCTGAAGGGTTAACAAACTTATTGAATGTGATTTTGAGCACCTTGAGGGGCGCTATTTTTAGAATGGCGTCACTATTGGGTATTTTCTTTCATATAGACCCCTCAAAGTGACTTCAAATGTGATGTGGTCCCTAAAATAAATGGTTTTGTAAATTTTGTTGAAAAAATGAGAAATCGCTGTTCAACTTTTAACCCTTGTAACTTCCTAACAAGAAAAAAAATGTGGTTCCAAAATTGTGTTGATATAAAGTGGACATGTGGGAAATGTTATTTATTAACTATTTTGTGTGATATGACTCTCCAATTTTAGGGCACAAAAATTAAAAGTTGGAAAATTGCAAAATTTTCTAAATTATCGCCAAATTTCCTTTTTTCACAAATAAACACAAGTCATTTTGAAGAAATTTTACCACTATCATAAATTACAATATGTCACGAGAAAACATTCTCAGAATCGGTGGGATCCGTTGAAGCGTTCCAGGGACAGTGGGTCAGAATTGTAAAAATTGGCTGGATCGGAAAAGTGTAAACAGGCTGGGTCGTGAAGGGGTTAAACACTTCTAAACTGGTAACAATCACTTCTTATTACTATAATTTGCAGTGGTTTTAGTCTTAGACTAAATCAGATTATCTACAATAGGTAACAGATTTGAATATAACATACAGTAGCCAACCATTCCCCGGAACCAGCCAGCAGCATGGAGATGGGTCTTTATTTAATTGGTGGATATCTAATTGTGAGTATTTAGAGTCCTCTATCAGTTAATTGCAGCTTTGCTGTACACAGATTAGACCTGTAACCTCGGAGAGTAATATAACAGTAAGTGATCATTTTTCAGTGTGAAATCACATTAGACTGGGAATATTGAGCGCTTCAACAGCTAAGGCCTCAATTTTGAAAAACTCCGAACGTCAAGAAGATTTTTGTCAAAAGTGCAGAGAATGTTGTGAGGAATAAAATACAATGGAAAGAGATAATGTCGACGTAAACAACTCATCGAGGAAGTTATCAATAACTGTGCTGAGGAGCAGGTAGTGCAGTGTTGGAAATGTCAGCTGAATACAGAACTGGAGTCCAACTAACGTGTTAGAATCCAATCATTGGTCCTTACACAGGCGAACTATAACACCAGATGCCCAGTCCCAGTGCCGCCATTGTCTGAGGGAAATGGAGAGAAAAAACTTAACTGAACAATAATGACATCACTGAGCAGTGGAAACATTGTGCAGTCAGATGGCTCCGGATTTCTGTGCTGATTAGTGGGTCAGAATCTCATACAAGCAGCAGGAATCCATGTGTCCTTTCTGTCAGGTGCAGTAATGGCGGGAATGTGTTCTTGGCTCATCCTGGGCCCTTTATTATCTCTGGATGGATGTTTGGACATTAGGGCTTACAGGAGCATTTTGGCCAATCAGGTTCATCACTTCATGGCAGCTGTTTCCCCTACAGTAAAAGGACAATGCACCTTGTCACAATGGCCACTAGTCATAGAGGCCCCTGATCATGTGACCCCTGACTCCTCCCCTCCTGTGACCTCATCCCAGGTCCTGTGCGCACAGAACAGCCATATATGTGGTGTGCGGCTCTGCAGGTGGAGGTAGGTGCTGGAGATTCCCCATTACTGGGCGGGGGCAGGGGGCAGTAACCCCCTCAGTGCTGTGCCTGTGATAAATCCCTGTATGTGACTATAATGGGACTGTGTGTTATACCGGGGCAGGACGGGGCCGTGACTGGATGTAGTGATCATGTGACGCTGGTAACAGCTCCGGAGGTTTCTTACATGGGATCTTTATAATGTTACATCGTCATCTTCTTCCCATTCAGGTCCCTACAATATTGGATCCTCTCAGTGGAGATCTTCTATATAAGAGAATTCTCCTGAGTGACCCTACAAGGATGGATAGGGACAGGGACAAGATGGCGGAGAGGATATTACACCTCACCCTAGAGATCCTCTTCCGGCTTACTGGAGAGGTGAGAGATTCTGATGACGTCACATTATATCATTCTTATCTATGGGAATAACAGATGGACAGAACTGGAGAGGTGAGGACTCTGGGAATGTCTGTAGTGAGGTTTATTAATGTGTCTCTCCATAACCAGGATTACACAGTAGTGAAGAAGACCTCTAGTGAGCGCTGTCAGGCCCCTGTGTCTGAGGGATGGGGAAGAACCCTGAGCCCAATCACGGGGCCTCCACCTCACCCCCTGATACATGAGGACATCAATGACCAGAAGATCCTAGAACTCGCCTACAAGATGATTGAGCTGCTGACTGGAGAGGTGACACTGCTGGGAATGCTGGGACATTATACAGTAACGCTATGGAGGGATCGGGGGATGACGGTATCATTATATGTGTCAGGTTCCTATAAGGTGTCAGGATGTCACCGTCTATTTCTCCATGGAGGAGTGGGAGTATTTAGAAGGACACAAAGATCTGTACAAGGACGTCATGATGGTGGTTCCCAAGCCCCTCACATCACCAGGTAATAGACAGGACTAAATACACACGGCCTATAATTATCTGTATGTAAAGAATGAATTCAGTCCCTGTATGTGTTTCCTCCAGATCTTTCCAGTGAGAGGACAACACCAGAGAGATGTCCCCGTCCTCTTCTTCCACAGGACTGTAAACAAGAAGATTCCGATGTTCCTCAGGATCATCAGGTAGATGGAGAGAAGGTGTCATGAGATCTCCCCTATGATGTGTATAAGGCTGTGAAGGTCTTGTGTTCAGTCTTGTTTTATCCCCCAGTATTATACACTGAACTGCTAATTTATTAGAAACACTGACACTTTCTTTATTGAAACTTTTCTGTATAGAGAATACTAATAACTCGTGTAATATAAAATAAAGTGATCATTTTTGAGTCTGAAACCACATTAGAATGGGAATTTTGAGCACTTCACCTAGGCATGGTTGTCAGGGAAATTTTGAAAAATTCCTAACCTCTTCAGTTTTTCTTGTCAAAAGTATTAGTACTGAGAATATTGTGATTGAGGGAAAAAATACAATGAAGGGGATCCATAGAACATAATCGATTTGTTGAGGAAGATATTAATAATATGTGAGGCAGTGACCAGTGTTACATGTGAGGGTTGCTGTATGTTCCCCCCAGGATGTGCATGGAGGCGTATTGAGGCCATGGGAGTGCATTGCAGTCACAGGCGTAGCTGTGATTGCAACAAAAAATAAAAGTGAGTGTTAGTCTTGGACAAGCTATTTGTCCAGGGCAGATTTGAGAAAACCTGCTGGACTTTTGTTTTGAAACCGACTACAGAATGGTAGTGTGGCAGTCCGTTTCCTTCCTGGCCTGGTTTTCCATGTGGCTGAAGGCTCTAGGTTCTTTGGTTAAAAGCCCTGCAGTAAAGGGTTTGGGTGTATCAAGGTCACAGTTAGGCCTAGGTCAGACATGCGAGAAACTCGTACGAGTCTCGCATGTCAATACCTGGCACTTATTTAATCGTATGAACATATATTTAAACATCATATAAGAATAAATAAATGATAAACAGTGATTGAAAAGAACAGAAATCAGTCGGATATCGAGATTTTCTATGTATGCAATAACATTGTCATTTCCTGTATAGAAATCATTCTTGTCACCAGTATACGATTTGACAATGTGCTGAATTGTTTGATGGTCAGCTCCACAGTCACAGGCAGAAGAGTCAGATTTTCCCCACTTATGCATAAGATCTGCACAGACACCAAAGTTTGTTCTGATATGATTCAAAGTGACCCAGGTTTTCCTTGGCAGACTGAAGCCTGGTGGTGAGGAAACGTTTGAGGCTCACCGTCTACTGCACTGACCCAAAGTTCACGCCATTTCTCTTCTAAATTGAAATCATGGTCGCTGTATTTGAGCATCTTGGGTATTTTGATGTATTGGAAGATTTTCATTATTCACTACTTTGGTGTATTCTTTAAGTAGGAGCTTTTGTCTTCTCAGATTTGCAGGTGCGATATGGCTCAAGTCAGGTAACCAGTGGACGGGCGTAGGTCTGATAGCACCAGAAATTATGCGCATAGAGTTGTTTAACTGATTGTCTGAGAAACTCGAAGGAGTCTCGCATTTCAATACCTGGCACTGCTGTCGGCACTCTGGACCGGAGCATGCGGCTGCATAGAAGTACATTCAGCCGCACGCTCCTGTCCGAGTATTGAAATGCGAGACTCGTTCGAGTTTCTCGCATGTCTGACCCCTGCATTAGAGTCAGTCTGGTGTTTGCTAGTGTGTAATGCAGTCGGCTCTGCAGAGCTCCACCTGTGTGAGGCAACACAGGCAAGCGGAGCCAAACAGCCAGGGGAGCTGAGATGCCTGGCACCCACAGCATACATAGCGGTGCTGTCACCTACAGCAACTGGACTTGGAGGATATGGTTCTCGGCTGCTATCCAGAGGACATCATGTACTGTGTAATGCTGTGAGTTGGACATTAATGCTGTCAAGTAAACGCATTAAAGAGACTTTTGTTTGGAACTTTGCTGGGTCACTGCCTCATCACTGCATAGCGTGGATACCGCTGCACTACAAATTGTAGGTAGTGTACAGTGTTGTAAATTTTAACTGGCTATAGGACTGGTGTCCAACTAATGTGTTTGAAATCACTCATTTTTCCTTGGCACAGATGGGCTATAACATCAGATGAACAGTTCCTGTGCCACCATCTATCAGGGGTCATCATTTCAGGCTGGTGGAGGTAGAGTAATGGTGGGGGATTTTTTCTTGGCTCTTCCTGGATCCTTTGTTATCTGTGGATGGATGTTTGGACATTAGGGCTTACATAAGCATTTTGTCCAACCAAGTTCATCACTTCATGGCAGCTGTTTCCCCTACGGTAGAAGGACAATGCACCATGACACAATGATCCACTAGTCAAGGATTGATTCCAGGAACATTAGAGAGTTTTTGTTGCTTCCCTGGACTTCATAGTCCTCATGTTTTAATCCTATAGCGCATCTTCAGGATGAGATGAAAGAGACTGTTCACAACATATCAGTATCTCCATATTATTTGCGGATGGGCCAATAATCCCACAGAATTACTTCTTCATCTAGTGGAATCTATTACATTCTGAATTGCTGAGAATCTGAAAAGACAACGCGGGTGTCTCTAATAATGTGGCCATTCAGTGTGTGTTCTATACTTGGTGGAGATGACAGGGTAAAGCTGATCATAGACATTAAATGTTGTCTGGATCGTCTCACAATTTTCTGGTTATGATTTTGTCATCTCTCCGCTAACTCTTTACATTTTTGTTTCAGGGTAAATATCTGCCCCATATTAATACTACAGAGACATATATGAGAGGTGATGTGCAGTGTAAAGAGGAGATTCCCACAGATAACCGCACAGGTGAGTATAACCTAAAAAACAATCAGTGCCCGGAGCGCACATCGGGTTGGCTCCATCCCAGAGGGAACACAAATCCATTATGGGTATTTATTTATGTGCCATGATTGTGCATATAATAATATATGATTATTTTGTGACATGTTCGGACATTTCATCTCTTGCACATATCTGGTCAGTTTACATTATCTGTCTTGCAGCACATGATAATTATTATTATATTACATTATATGGTGATCTGCTGCAGACTTCTGCAATGTCTGGTATAACCCTGTTTTTTGTAAACCTACTACCATCCACTCTGATAATTACATAGTATATTTTTCCCCCTAATTAAAAACATTGATTATGTGTCTGTATTCCTAAATCTTAACCCTTTTACCCCCAAGGGTGGTTTGCACGTTAATGACAGGCCAATTTTTACAATTCTGACCACTGTCCCTTTATGAGGTTATAACTCTGGAACGCTTCAACGGATCCCGGTGATTCTGATACTGTTTTCTCAAGACATATTGTACTTCATGATAGTGGTAAAATTTATTTGATATTACCTGCGTTTATTTGTGAAAAAAATGGAAATTTGGCAAAAATTTTGAAAATTTCCCAATTTTCCAACTTTGAATTTTTATGCCCTTAAATCACAGAGATATGTCACACAAAATACTTAATAAGTAACATGTCTACTTTACATCAGCACAATTTTGGAACCAACATTTTTTTGTTAGGGAGTTATAAGGGTTAAAAGTTGACCAGCATTTTCTCATTTTTACAACACCATTTTTTTTTTTTAGGGACCACATCACATTTGAAGTCATTTTGAGGGGTCTATATGATAGAAAATAACCAAGTGTGACACCACTCTAAAAACTGCACCCCTCAAGGTGCTCAAAACCACATTCAAGAAGTTTATTAACCCTTCGGGTGTTTCACAGGAATTTTTGGAATGTTTAAAAAAAATGAACATTTAACTTTTTTTCACAAAAAATTTACTTCAGCTACAATTTGTTTTATTTTACCAAGGGTAACAGGAGAAATTTGATGCCAACAGTTGTTGTACAATTTGTCCTGAGTATGCCGATACCCCATATGTGGGAGTAAATTACTGTTTGGGCGCATGGCAGAGCTCAGAAGGGAAGGAGCGCCATTTGACTTTTTCAATGCAAAATTGACTGGAATTGAGATGGGACGCCATGTTGCGTTTGGAGAGCCCCGGATGTGCCTAAACATTGAAGCCCCCCACAAGTGACACCATTTTGGAAACTAGACCCCCTAAGGAACTTATCTAGATGTTTGGTGAGCACTTTGAACCCCCAAGTGCTTCACAGAAGTTTATAATGCAGAGCCATATAAATAAAAAAATCATATTTGTTCGCAAAAATGATCTTTTCGACCCCAATTTTTTATTCTCCCAAGGGTAAGAGAAGAAATTGGACCCCAAAAGCTGTTGTGCAATTTGTCCTGAGTACGCTGATACCCCATATGTGGGGATAAACCACTGTTTGGGCGCATGGCAGAAATCAGAAGGGAAGGAGCGCCGTTTGACTTTTCAATGCAAAATTGACTGGAATTGAGATGGGACACCATGTTGCGTTTGGAGAGCCCTGATGTGCCTAAACAGTGGAAACCCCCAATTCTAACTCCAACCCTAACCCAAACACACCCCTAATCCCAACCACACCCCTAACCCCAACCACACCCTTAACTCCAACACACCCCTAATCCCAACCATAAGCCTAACCACACCCCTATCCCTGACACACCCCTAACCCTAATCCCAACCGTAAATGCAATCCAAACCCTAGCCCTAACCCTAGCCCCAACTCTAACCCTAACCCTAGCCCTAACGCTAATGAGAAAATGGAAATAAGTACATTTTTTAAATTTTTTCCTAAGGGGGTGATGAAGGGGGGTTTGATTTACTATTTATAGCGGGTTTTTTAGCGGATTTTTATGATTGGCAGCCGTCACACACTAAAAGACGCTTTTTATTGCAAAAAATATTTTTTGCGTCACCACATTTTGAGAGCTATAATTTTTCCATATTTTGGTCCACAGAGTCATGTGAGGTCTTGTTTTTTGCGGGACGAGTTGACGTTTTTATTGGTAACATTTTCAGGCACTGGACATTTTTTGATCGCCTTTTATTCCTATTTTTGTGAGGCAGAATGACCAAAAACCAGCTATTCATGAATTTCTTTTGGGGGCGTTTATACCATTCCGGGTTTGGTAACATTGATAAAGCAGTACAATTACAGCGATACCTCATTTATATAATTTTTTATGTTTTGGCGCTTTTATACGATAAAAACTTTTATAAAAAAAATAATTATTTTTGCATCGCTTTATTCTGAGGAGTATAACTTTTTTATTTTTTCTTTGATGATGCTGTATGGCGGCTCGTTTTTTGCGGGACAATATGACGTTTTCAGTGGTACCATGGTTATTTATATCCGTATTTCTGATCGCGTGTTATTCCACTTTTTGTTCGGCGGTATGATACTAAAGCGTTGTTTTTTGCTTCGTGTTTTTTTTTTTTTTTTTTTTTTACGGTGTTCACTGAAGGGGTTAACTAGTGGGACAGTTTTATAGGTCGGGTCGTTACTGACGCGGCGATACTAAATATGTGTACTTTTATTGTTGTTTTTCTTATTTAGATAAAGAAATGTATTTATGGGAACAATATTTTTTTAATTTTTTTTACACATCTAAATATTTTTTTTTTACCCTATAACATTGCATCATGGGGCATCATGTTATAGTGTAAGATCGCTGATCAGACACTTTGCTGTGCACTGTGTCAGATCTGCAATCTGACTTACACTGCTGCAGGCTTACCAGCGCTTGCTCTGAGCAGGCGCTGGTAAGGCCACCTCCCTGCAGGACCCGGATGCAGCCCCGCAGCCATTTTGAATCCGGGGCCTGCAGGGAGGAGACGCTCGGTACAACGCGAGCACATCGCATTGTACCGAGGGTCTCAAGGAAGCCCGCAGGGAGCCCCCTCCCTGTGCGATGCTTCCCTATGCCCCCGGAACACTGCGATCATGTTTGATTGCAGTGTGCCAGGGGTTAATGTGCCAGGGGCGGTCCGTGACCGCTCCTGGCACATAGTGCCGGATGTCAGCTGTGATAGTCGCTATGACGTATTATCCCGTCGGTGGGCATATGGGCCCACCCCACCTCGACTGGATAGTACGTCACATGTCAGAAAGGGGTTAAACAGATTTTGGTTCCCTTCCTCAATTTTTGTACAATCATGTTCTTACATTCTGACATCTTCCCTCTTGCATCTAGTGATTTTTTTACATTACACTTGATCCATTTTTTTTACTTTATATTTTACATATGTGATAAAAGATATTGATGGTTTCTAATTCACTCTTTTACTTTTACTAGTGATTTTTTTTCAGTTATAGCTCTATACTCATGGCCTTTTTTTGGTACCATTGCATATCATGTACTTAACCTTTTTAGGTCCTTTTTGTTTTTGCCACTTTTGAAGCAGAAGAGATACTTCTGTATTCACAGTCCTGTTTAATACAGGACGCTCAGTGGATGTCTCTTAATATACTTTTGAAGCTTGTCAGCGCCAGGGATCCGAACTCAAGACCCCTGATATGGAAGGTAGAAACATTAATAATAATAATTAATAATAATTTTTATTTATATATCGCCAACATATTCCGCAGCACTTTACAATTAAGCGGGGACATGTACAAACAATAAATTCGGTACGAGTTAAGACAATTTAAACTGTGACATTAGGGGTGAGGTCCCTGCTCGCAAGCTTACAATCTACAAGTTAATGGGGGGACACAATAGGTGAAAAGTGCTTGTTATTTCAGGTCTGGCAATTATAATAAATAGGGATTTTCATACAAAGCTGCATGATCCAGTCATCAGCCCGTGTGTTTAAGTGCAATAGTCAAGTATCAAGTGCAGTTATCATGTGAATGAAGGGTGTGGAGACAGATGAATAGTAGGGTGCAGATTCAGAGTAATATTTGGAAGGAGGGAACAGGGCAAAGTTAGTTTACTGAGTAGTTGATGTGGTAGGCTTGTTTGAAGAGATGGGTTTTCAAAGCGCGCTTGAATAGGTCGGGGCTAGGTATCAGTCTGATCGTCTGGGGAAGAGCATTCCAGAGAGCTGGCGCAGCACGAGAGAAGTCTTGGAGACGGAGGTGTGAGGTTCGGATTACGGGGGATGTTAGTCTTAGGTCATTTGTAGAACGGAGGGCACGAGTAGGGAGACACAGGCTGTATTGTTCTTGAGAATTTTCTCAGCCTAAAAACCTCGAATGCATTCTTCTTTACATGCATAATATAATGTTATATACAGATATCATGCCAGAACATTATAAGTGCTGAAAAGTAATCATCAGAGATTTCTAACTATAGAATCATTTTCAAAAATTATACAAAATTATCACAGTAAACATGGACATATGATGTGTCCCTGTAATTGTAACAACATGTACAATATAGTGATTTATGGTGATCGGTAAATAGTGTGAATAAAAATGACACCTTTGTTTACATTCATATTATATAAATATATATTTTTTAACAACAAAAAAAGCTTATCACTCAGAACTTTGATTTCCATTCTAAAAAAGAACACATATTATAAACAATAATAAAGGAACCCAGACGGACCACAATTAACAGGCCCACTCGGCTTCTGTTTGCTTCAGTTGTGCAACAGATCTATTTTGGACATAAATTCCATTTTCCTGAAAAGAACAGTAAAAACTCAGAAATTCAGTTGTGAACACACTCCAAAGCTGTCCGGCAAAAAATGGAAAAATGGATACATGTCTCTGTTTGATCCGCTTGATTGAATTTGCCCAATCAAGGGAATGGGTCTGCATTTCCAGATCATACTCACATATCATCCAGAGTATTCTGGTTCATTAACTGACTCAGAATATTGTATGTTGACATTTCTTTCCTCATGATCCACCAGACTCCAATATTTTTACGGTGGAGAACTTCATAGTGTGAATATTTCCCATGGAGAGGGGAAGAATGATGGAGAAATCATATACCTGCCTGGCAGTAAGTGTGCTTGGGTGTCATGGTTCCCAATGGCAGGGGAACGTCAGGACACCTAAATAACGGACGAGCTCTTGGGTGATGGAATCTCGAGCTGACCGTGAGCTAAACCTACCACACAACAAATAGTGGCCGGGGGGCGTGCCTAAGTTTTATCCCTAGACGTCTCTCGCCAGCCGGAGGACTAACTAACCCTAGTAGAGGAAAAAACAGACCTGGCTTACCTCTAGGGAAATTCCCCCGAAAAGGAGACAGAAGCCCCCCACATATATTGACGGTGAGTTCAGAGGAAAAGATATACGCAGTATGAAGGTAGGTTCAGCAAAGCGAGGTCCGCTTACTAGATAGTAGAAAGATACAAAAGGGAACTGCACGGTCAGCTGAAAACCCTCTTAAAATACCATCCTGAAATTACTTTAAGACTCATGTGTCAACTCATGACACCGGAGTGGTAATTTCAGCCCACAAGAGCTTCCAGCTACAGAGAATGATATAACTGTAAACTGGAACAAAAAATGCAAACAAACTTAGGACTAAGAGTCCAACTTAGCTGATCAGTAGTCTAGGAGCAGGAACATGCAACAGAAAGGCTCTGGTTACATTGATGGCCGGCAAGGCAATGACTGAAGAGCAGGAATAAATAGGAACTCCCCACTACTGATGAAAACAGGTGAACTGAGAAAGAAAACACACCCGAGTCACCAGTACCACTAGCCACCACCAGAAGGAGCCCAAAAGCAGATTCACAACAGTACCCCCCCCTCAAGGAGGGGGCACCGAACCCTCACAAGAACCACCAGGGCGATCCGGATGAGCCCTATGAAAGGCACGAACCAAATCAGAGGCGTGAACATCAGAAGCAGTTACCCAAGAATTATCTTCTTGACCATAACCCTTCCACTTAACCAGATATTGTAGTCTCCGTCTGGAAATACGGGAGTCCAAGATTTTCTCCACAACATACTCCAATTCACCCTCAACCAGCACAGGAGCAGGAGGCTCGGTAGAAGGAACAACCGGCACCTCATACCTCCGCAACAACGACCGATGGAAGACATTATGGATAGCGAAAGATGCCGGAAGGTCTAAACGAAAGGATACAGGGTTAAGAATCTCCAAAATCCTATAAGGACCGATGAACCGAGGCTTAAACTTAGGAGAAGAAACCCTCATAGGGACAAAACGGGAAGACAACCACACCAAGTGCCCAACACGAAGACGAGGACCAACACGACGACGGCGGTTGGCAAAATGCTGAGTCTTCTCCTGGGACAACTTCAAATTGTCCACCACCTGTCCCCAAATCCGATGCAACCTATCCACCATAGTATCCACTCCAGGACAATCCGAAGACTCCACCTGACCGGAAGAAAAACGAGGGTGAAACCCCGAATTGCAAAAGAAAGGAGAAACCAAAGTGGCAGAACTAGCCCGATTATTGAGGGCAAACTCTGCCAATGGCAAAAAGGCAACCCAGTCATCCTGATCCGCAGACACAAAGCACCTCAAATAAGTCTCCAAGGTCTGATTAGTTCGCTCCGTCTGGCCATTAGTCTGAGGATGGAACGCAGACGAAAAAGACAAATCAATGCCCATCCTAGCACAGAATGCCCGCCAAAATCTAGACACGAACTGGGTCCCCCTGTCAGAAACGATATTTTCCGGAATACCATGCAAGCGAACCACATTTTGAAAAAACAGAGGAACCAATTCGGATGAGGAAGGCAACTTAGGCAAAGGTACCAAATGAACCATCTTTGAAAAACGGTCACACACCACCCAGATGACAGACATTTTCTGAGAAGCAGGGAGATCAGAAATAAAATCCATAGAGATGTGAGTCCAAGGCCTCTTCGGAATAGGCAAAGATAACAACAATCCGCTAGCCCGAGAACAACAAGGCTTGGCCCGAGCACAAACATCACAAGACTGCACAAAAACTCGTACGTCTCGAGACAGGGAAGGCCACCAGAAGGACCTAGCCACCAAATCCCTAGTACCAAAGATTCCAGGATGACCTGCCAACGCAGAAGAATGAACCTCCGAGATGACTCTACTGGTCCAATCATCAGGAACAAACAGTCTACCAGGCGGGCAACGATCAGGTCTATCCGCCTGAAACTCCTGCAAAGCCCGTCGCAGGTCTGGGGAAACAGCAGATAATATCACCCCATCCTTAAGGATACCTGTAGGTTCAGAATCACCAGGGGAATCAGGCTCAAAACTCCTAGAAAGGGCATCTGCCTTCACATTTTTAGAACCTGGTAGGTATGAGACCACAAAATTAAACCGAGAGAAAAACAACGACCAGCGCGCCTGTCTAGGATTCAGGCGCTTGGCAGACTCAAGATAAATCAGATTCTTGTGATCGGTCAATACTACCACCTGATGTCTAGCCCCCTCAAGCCAATGACGCCACTCCTCAAAAGCCCACTTCATAGCCAAAAGCTCCCGATTACCAATATCATAGTTTCGCTCGGCGGGCGAAAATTTTCGAGAAAAGAACGCACAAGGTCTCATCACGGAGCAGTCGGAACTTTTCTGCGACAAAACCGCCCCAGCTCCGATCTCGGAAGCGTCGACCTCAACCTGAAAAGGAAGAGCAACATCAGGCTGACGCAACACAGGGGCAGAAGAAAAGCGGCGCTTAAGCTCCCGAAAGGCCTCCACAGCAGCAGGGGACCAATCAGCAACATCAGCACCCTTTTTAGTCAAATCAGTCAAAGGTTTAGCAACATCCGAAAAACCAGTTATAAATCGACGATAAAAATTAGCAAAGCCCAAGAATTTCTGAAGGCTCTTAAGAGAAGTAGGTTGCGTCCAATCACAAATAGCCCGAACCTTGACAGGATCCATCTCAATGGAAGAAGGGGAAAAAATGTACCCCAAAAAAGAAATCTTTTGAACCCCAAAAATACACTTAGAACCCTTCACACACAAGGAATTAGCCCGCAAAACCTGAAAAACCCTCCTGACTTGTTGGACATGAGAGTCCCAGTCATCCGAAAAAATCAAAATATCATCCAGATACACAATCATAAATTTATCCAAATATTCACGGAAAATGTTATGCATAAAGGACTGAAAGACTGAAGGGGCAGTTGAAAGACCAAAAGGCATTACTAAATACTCAAAATGGCCCTCGGGCGTATTAAATGCGGTTTTCCACTCATCCCCCTGCTTAATTCGCACCAAATTATACGCCCCACGAAGATCAATCTTAGAGAACCACTTAGCCCCCTTTATTCGAGCAAACAAATCAGTCAGCAGTGGCAAAGGATACTGATATTTGACTGTAATTTTATTCAAGAGTCGATAATCAATACACGGCCTCAAAGAGCCATCTTTTTTAGACACAAAGAAAAAACCGGCTCCTAAGGGAGATGAAGGACGAATATGTCCCTTTTCCAGGGACTCCTTAATATACTCTCGCATAGCAACATGTTCAGGTACGGATAAATTAAACAAACGACCCTTTGGAAATTTACTGCCTGGAATCAGATCTATGGTACAATCGCAATCTCTGTGAGGAGGGAGTGAACCAAGCTTAGGCTCCTCAAAAACATCACGATAATCAGACAAAAATGCCGGAATCTCAGAGGGAATAGATGATGAAATGGAAACCAAAGGTACGTCCCCATGAGCCCCCTGACATCCCCAGCTTAACACAGACATTGCTTTCCAGTCAAGGACTGGGTTATGAGATTGTAACCATGGCAATCCGAGCACCAAAACATCATATAGATTGTATAACACAAGGAAGCGAATCACCTCCTGATGGTCTGGAGTCATACGCATAGTCACTTGTGTCCAGTATTGTGGTTTATTACTAGCCAATGGCGTAGAATCAATACCCTTCAGAGGTATAGGGACTTCCAGAGGCTCTAGATTAAACCCACAGCGCCTGGCAAAGGACCAATCCATAAGACTCAAAGCGGCGCCAGAGTCGACATAGGCGTCCGCGGTAATTGACGATAATGAACAAATCAAGGTCACAGATAGAATAAACTTAGACTGTAAAGTGCCAATTGAAACAGACTTATCAACCTTCTTTGTGCGTCTAGAGCATGCTGATATAACATGAGTTGAATCACCACAATAGAAGCACAACCCATTTTTTCGCCTAAAATTCTGCCGTTCGCTTCTGGACAGAATTCTATCACATTGCATATTCTCTGGCGCCTTCTCAGAAGACACCGCCAAATGGTGCACAGGTTTACGCTCCCGCAAACGCCGATCAATCTGAATAGCCATTGTCATGGACTCATTCAGACCTGTAGGTGCAGGGAACCCCACCATAACATCCTTAATGGCATCAGAGAGACCCTCTCTGAAATTCGCCGCCAAAGCGCACTCATTCCACTGAGTAAGCACAGACCATTTACGAAATTTTTGGCAGTATATTTCAGCTTCATCTTGCCCTTGAGACAGGGCCATCAAGGCTTTTTCAGCCTGAATCTCTAAATTAGGTTCCTCATAAAGCAACCCCAAAGCCAGAAAAAACGCATCCACATTGAGCAACGCAGGATCCCCTGGTGCCAATGCAAATGCCCAATCTTGAGGGTCACCTCGCAGCAAGGAAATTACAATCTTAACCTGCTGTGTGGGATCTCCAGCGGAGCGAGGTCTCAGAGAAAGAAATAATTTACAATTATATTTGAAATTCAAAAAACGAGATCTATCTCCGGAGAAAAATTCTGGTATAGGAATTCTAGGTTCAGATATAGGAGCATGTATAACAAAATCCTGTAAATCTTGAACTTTTGTGGCAAGATTATTCAAACCTGTAGCCAAACTCTGAGGATCCATTTTAAGCAGGTGAGATCAGAGCCATTCAAGGGTTAGAAGGAGAGGGAGACAAAGACTGCAATTAGAGCTGAAATGCAACTGATTCAACTATAGAGCAAGCACCAAGGGAAAAAAAAAAAAAAATTTGCAGACTTCTTTTTCTCTCCTTTCTTTTGCCAACAGTTTTAACACTTGGCCGGCCATACTGTCATGGTTCCGGACGAGCTCTTGGGTGATGGAATCTCAAGCTGACCGTGAGCTAAACCTACCACACAACTAATAGTGGCCGGGGGGCGTGCCTAAGTTTTATCCCTAGACGTCTCTCGCCAGCCGGAGGACTAACTAACCCTAGTAGAGGAAAAAACAGACCTGGCTTACCTCTAGGGAAATTCCCCCGAAAAGGAGACAGAAGCCCCCCACATATATTGACGGTGAGTTCAGAGGAAAAGACATACGCAGTATGAAGGTAGGTTCAGCAAAGCGAGGTCCGCTTACTAGATAGTAGAAACATACAAAAGGGAACTGCACGGTCAGCTGAAAACCCTCTTAAAATACCATCCTGAAATTACTTTAAGACTCATGTGTCAACTCATGACACCGGAGTGGTAATTTCAGCCCACAAGAGCTTCCAGCTACAGAGAATTATATAACTGTAAACTGGAACAAAAAATGCAAACAAACTTAGGACTAAGAGTCCAACTTAGCTGATCAGTAGTCTAGGAGCAGGAACATGCAACAGAAAGGCTCTGGTTACATTGATGGCCGGCAAGGCAATGACTGAAGAGCAGGAATAAATAGGAACTCCCCACTACTGATGAAAACAGGTGAACTGAGAAAGAAAACACACCCGAGTCACCAGTACCACTAGCCACCACCAGAAGGAGCCCAAAAGCAGATTCACAACACTTGGGTGTGGTAAACAGCCATAGAAATTGAAGAAGGTGGGGGTAACGTAACTTCAGCTGTGCTAGTTCATGAGAAATCAAAACATATCATGTGAGCAGAGCTGGAGAAACTTCCCGAGAGAAAAAAGTTTTAATGTGGAAGAGGTGAAAAACCAGTTGTTACTTACCGGTAATAGGATTTTACAGAGTCCACGACAGCACCCACTACGAGAGAGGGGATCCGCCCACCATCAGGACAGGAACCTCCAGGTTAAAAAGGGGCGGTACCCCTCGCCTCTCCAGTTTGTGTTCCAGAGTACAAGGGATACCGCCATTGAATTAGTACATGCTAATTATTCCTTAACCAATACTAAATACCATCACCCCTACAGAGTGAAATCTGAAAAGCACACCTTCCAAAGAGTGCAGAAAATTAGTGAACAACTACAGGGGGGAAATGTGCGGGAGCTGTCGTGGACTCTGTAAAATCCTATTACTGGTAAGTAACAACCGGTTTTCCTATCGCCACGACAGCACCCACTACGAGATACTTTCAGAGACTATTTAACTGGGAGGGCCCACAGCACTAAGTACCGAACGCCCAAAGTCTAGACTAGAATTGGCTGATAGATCAAGGCGGTAGTGTTTATAAAAAAAGGTGGAAGGAGATGACCACGTTGCTGCCTTACATATCATATCAATGGGAGCATCCGCCTTCTCCGCCCAGGATGAGGACATAGCTCAAGTGGAATGGGCCTTGATGCCTTTTGGTGGTGTTTCCCCTTTAGCGGAATAGGCAAGACATATCGCATCCCTGATCCATCTGGCGATAGAACCTTTTGTGACACTCAAACCTTTCTTTTGAGTGTCGAAAGAAACAAACAGAGCCCTACTCTGCCTCCAGCTTTGTGTCCTATTTAAATACTCTAATACTGCTCTTTTAACATCTAGAGTATGACGTTTGTGTTCTTCTGCTCTGACTGGATTATCGAAAAAGGATGGTAAATATATCTCCTGACTCCTATGAAACCTAGAAGCTACCTTTGGTAAGTATGCTGGGTCTGGTTTCAAAACAGTTTTATCCTGAAAGACCATTAGATGGGGAGGATCCACTGATAACGCCTGGATATCACTAACTCGTCTAGCAGAAGTTAAGGCTAACAGAAGAGCTGTCTTTAAGGTTAGAATTTTAATTGAGGCAGAATCTAAGGGCTCAAAAGGGGGTTGTGTCAATGCATCTAACACCAAGTTTAAATCCCATGGCGGCAACCAAGCAATATGAACTGGGTTACTACGCTCAGTAGCTTTAATAAACCTAGAAACCCATCTATTTCCTGCCACATTGCTGTTGTATAGGGCTCCTAAGGCTGACACTTGAACCAAGAGTATTAACTGCCCAACCAAATTCCCTGCCTTTCTGCAAGAATTCCAGAATAGCCGGAATTGGAACATGGTCTGTCAGAGGATGCTGATGAAATGCAAGAAATTTTTTCCAGACCTTAGAATAAATTTTTGTAGTAACCTCCTTTCGGCTATTTAATAAAGTAGATATTTAAGCCTCTGAAAATCCTCTCCGTTTTAGTAACTCCCTCTCAACTTCCACACCGTCAAATGAAGACTCTCCATATTGGGATGATGAAATGGACCTTGAGAGAGGAGCCCCGGACTCACAGGCAATACCCAAGGATCGGTTACTGACATCGCTCTGAGTACAGAAAACCATGGTCTCCTGGGCCAAAAGGGGGCAATTAGAATTACTCTCGCCTTTTCCTCCCTGATCTTCCTGAGAACTAGGGGAATCAAGCACATTGGGGGAAGCGCATATGCTAGAGGAAAATCCCAACGGACTTGAAGGGAGTCTACTATGCATGGTCTGTCTGCTACCTGAAGCGATGCAAACTCCCTGACCTGCCTGTTTCTCCTTGTGGCAAACAGATCTGAATATTTGCCGGTCCAGAGACCATTCCCCCTGGCGTAGGCAATGTCAGCTGAGATAGTCTGCTTCCACATTGAGTTCCCCTTTTATGTGAACTGCTGAAAGGGAAAGGAAGTGAGCTTCAGCTAAAGTGAGTATTTCTGCCGTGGTGGACATTAGAGATTGTGATCTTGTCCCCCCCGATGGTTGAGATAGGCCACTACTGTCATATTGTCGGTCTGTACTTGTACATGCAAACCCCTCAGGGACCGTAGTAAGTGAAGGAGCGCGTATCTGACTGCTGCGAGCTCTTTCAAGTTTGATGAACTTTGGGATTCTAGAACTGACCACCACCCTTGGGCCAGAACGTACCCCATGTGAGCTCCCCTACCAAATGGGCTGGCTGGAATCGTGGCTACAATGTCCGGTATGATTCCCCATTGAACCCACTTTGACAAATGGTACATGTCCAGCCACCATTTCAGGTCATAGAGAGTAACAGTCGATAGGCTGAGTTTACCGCTTAGGCGATTTTGAAGCTTCCTTTCTGCCTTGAGGATTTCGGCTTGCAGTACGCGAGTATGGGATTGAGCCCATTGAACAGCCGGTATACATGATGTCAATGTTCCCAGCAGGGACATTGCGTCTCTTAATGTTAGAACTGGATCTTTCCTCACTGCTTTGACTTTGTGAATAATCCTCTGTTTTTTGTCTTCTGGCAGAAAACAAGACTGATTCTGTAAGTTTAGAAGAATACCGAGGAAAACTTGATATGTTGAGGGTTCCAGTTTTGATTTTTTAAGTTGATCAACCATCCAAGGCCCTGTAGAGATGATATCATACAATTTAAGCGGGCCTTACATTGGAAACCGAATTCCCAACAATCAGGAAATCATCCAAGTAGGGTACAACAAGGGTATCTCTTTCTCTGACATGGGCCATTACTTCCGCATTTACCTTAGTGAATACCCTCGGGGCAATGGACAGGCCAAAAGGCATTGCTGCAAACAGAAAATGCCTAACCTGATCGTTTAGCTGCACCGCCATCCTGAGGAACTGCTGGTGATCTCTGTAAATAGGTAGATGATAGTATGCATCTTTTAGATCCAGCACAGACATGTAACACCTGGGAAATAGAAGTTTAGTTGTCGACTTAATGGACTCCATTTTAAAGGCACGATATTGTAGAAAATGGTTTAATTTCCGCAGATTTATGATGGTTCTAAAGGATCCATCAGGCTTGGAAATCAAAAATAGAGGAGAGTAAAACCCTTCCCTCTCTTGATCCTTTAGGACTTCTACAATAACTTGCTTTTTCCTCAACTGCTGAATTTCTATTTCTAGGGCCTGCTGTTGGTCCGAAGAATCAAGAGTAGTCAATACATAATGATTTGGAGGTATTCTCTGGAACTCCAATTTCAACCCTGAAGCAACTATACTTAAGATCCAGCTACTAGATGTTATCTTGGCCCGTTGGTAAAGGTACCTTCACACGAAACGATATCGCTAGCGATCCGTGACGTTGCAGCGTCCTCGCTAGCGATATCGTTTCGTTTGACACGCAGCAGCGATCAGGATCCTGCTGTGATGTCGCTGGTCGCTGAATAAAGTCCAGAACTTTATTTGGTCGTCCGATCGCCGTGTATCGTTGTGTTTGAAAGCAAACGCAACGATACCAGCGATATTTTACACTGGTAACCAGGGTAAACATTGGGTTGCTAAGCGCAGGGCCGCGCTTAGTAACCCGATGTTTACCCTGGTTACCAGCGTAAAAGTAAAAAAAACAAACAGTACATACTCACCTGCGCGTCCCCCAGCCTCTACTTCCTGACACTGACTGAGCTCCGGCCCTAAAGTGAAAGTGAAAGTGAAAGCACAGCGGTGACGTCACCGCTCTGCTGTTAGGGCCGGAGCTCAGTCAGTGTCAGGAAGCAGACGGCAGGGGACGCGCAGGTGAGCATGTAATGTTTGTTTTTTTTACTTTTACGCTGGTAACCAGGGTAAACATCGGGTTACTAAGCGCGGCCCTGCGCTTAGCAACCCGATGTTTACCCTGGTTACCTGGGGACCTCGGCATCGTTGGTCGCTGGAGAGCTGTCTGTGTGACAGCTCTCCAGCGATCAAACAGCGACGCTGCAGCGATCGGCATTGTTGTCGCTATCGCTGCAGCGTCGCTTCGTGTGAAGGTACCTTTAGAGAAATATTTTAATCTACCCCCGACTGGGAGATCAGTCTTATCTATAGTTGCGTCTGCGTCTTGATGATGATGAAGAGCCCCCGAAGTATGCACCTCTTTTCTTCTGCTCCGCTGATTCCCAATCTCGGTCTTAATGAGATCTCCGGAAAGGCATCCGTCTTCTGAAGGCATTTCTGAAAGCAGGATTAAATACCTTAGGAAATCCTTTTTTCCTATCCTCTGCCTTTGCAAGGATATCATCCAGCACAGGGCCAAATAAGTACTCACCCATGCATGGAATAGTACACAATTTTGCTTTCCAGGTTTTTAGCCAGAGTGCTCGCTGGGCAGCATTCGAAAGACCTGTGGATCTGGCTGCTAATTTCAGAGAGTCTACCGATGCATCCGCCAAGTATGCTACCCCTCACGGATCTGAGATAGAGAGTATAGCAGCTTATCTCTAGGAACTTTAGATTTAAGTTGATCCTCCAGCTGACTTACCCAGACCATAATAGATCTGGCTGTACAGGTGCTTGCAATCGCAGGCTTAAAAGTTCCAGATGACGATTCCCAAACCTTCTTTAGGAACATGTCTGCTTTTCTGTCAGATGGGTCCTTAAGAAGGCCTACATCTTCCAGTGGTAGAGTGGCTGACCTTGATGTAGAAGCCACAGCTGCGTCCACTTTAGGGACTTTTACCCACTGAGACAAAAGTTCATCATCAAAGGGGTATCTTCTTCTTCTTCTTGCAGATGATGGTAAAAACCGCTTATCCTGTTTGTCCCATTCTCGTCTGACAAGGTCCTTAACTGTGTCTACTACCGGGAAAGAGCTGCAATTTTTTTGACATAATCCTGCAAACATAATATCCTGTGTATATCTAAGTTCTTTATTCTCTGCGACCCCCATGGTCGTACGAACCGCCTTAACTAATGTATCCATGTTTTCTACAGAAAAGCACGGCCTTCCCTCCTCATCTGAGGATGATGGTGATGATGAGTCTGAACATTCACCCTCCTGTAGAGATGGGCAGGAATCAGACAATAAGTCAATACAAAGTTTTTCATGCCGTCTGGTTTTAAGGGAACATTTGATTTCTTCCCTAATAATGGAGGGGAGCCTCTTCCTCTGAAGTATGGCAAATACACGCCTGACACAGCTTTTTAACATAACTGTCTGACAAGGGTACTGTGCATAATGCACACTGCTAGTGTTTGGTTTTTGTTGTCTTTTTAACCTATAACAAAGCACAAGAAAACGGAACAAATCAGCTACTAGGTGTAGATCACACACTCACCAAAGGCTGATCAATGGAGTACCGGTTCCGGAGGAGGTGAATTGCCACGTAGCGCTGCTGTTCCTTGAATGGCTACTACCGCTCTTCCTGTGCTGCTCAGGCACCTCCTTCTGAAGGTGCTCTGCGTCCCCTGTCGAGGACATCTTGCCGCACACTGCTCACCTGCTGCGGCTCCGTTTTAAACAAATTGCCACGCGCCTCCTCCCGGCCTCCCCCGAAAGTACTGCAACTACTTCCGGGTCACGAGGGCTTGTATTCCGGATAAGCGCCCTGAGTAGCGCCGCGCTCACGCGACCCAGGGCGGCATTCCCCGGCCCCTGGGATCGCGTCCTCCTTCTGCCCAGACGAGGGGGGGGGCTGCAAGCAGTACACCCCTGACGCTGCTTCCAGTGCCCCCGTCTCTGTCATTCCCGCAGAGACCGCGCAGAGGCTGGATAGAGCACCGAAAAAATGCAGTCAAAACGTCCACTTAATGCAAAATATACAAAACTTTATTAGAAAATACACGTGTACAAATCAGGTATGCAGCAGGGCAGGCAGCAATACCCCCATAAGCCCGCATACACGTCTCTCAGACAAGGACCAGACTAAGGTGCACTCACATAGTAACAGGTTATATAGGACCCATACCTAATATACACTTGTATCACATAATAGTGCAAAGGACACTCATCATCCTAATGATATACATACCGCAGTGGGGAGTGACAGTGTTCGTGCACCACAATCCGGTCCACCCTGACGCACGTTTCGGCGACTACCTTCCTCAGGGGGTGTGCCCGAAGTTAGGGGGCACAGATTAAATACCTTTATGTCCGGAAATAGCGGGGGATCGTGTCCTTAGCATGCCGCATCCTCCTGTTTCCGGTCTGCACGGTCCGTGGGCCCGGAAACACATGGGCCCATGTGATCCGCCCCACAAGACACCACAGAAGCCAAAGACAGGAAGGATGCTACAGCGCATGTGCAAATACCGGCGCGGCCATTTTTATTTAGGGCATATTCACTGGCGCACTACATGAAAGGTAGAAATATATAGTGCATAGTGCGCTCATGCACCAGACCGCAGCGCAGACAATAACAAGATAAAACAATAAAACACACAATCCATTATAAGGATAAAATACAGATTAGCTGCTATAGTGACCAATATTAGAGAGACCAACCCCATATGTGGCAATTACCACCAGATAATAGAATCAACTATCCACCAATATAAATTATAGATTATATACACACCTATGGCAACTATAGATACAGATCACACACTTATCATGATAGCTATACATATATGAACAATATCACAATACTATCCCCCACCTAATCCCTATTACAAGAGACATGTGTCCATATCATACATCATTGCATACGTATAAGGTAGATAGTTAGCCTCTATATCATATAATGCACAGTGTCCAATGTATAAAGCATATGCTTGGTGGAGATGTAGATATTTGCTCAAGCTGATCCACAAATGATGTATCTTTATATTGGATCCATTTTCTTCTTTCGATCACTTAAAGGGATTGTCCCACACATAGGTCACCATATAAGGACAACTAAAATTATGAAACAATAAAAATAAGAATTAAAATCACATAAAGAGAATGTATGCGGAGTCATGCAGGGAAAAAAAAAAAAGGTGCACAGCATACGGGAGACTATAGGAACGGGGCGAATGACAGACCCTCATTTAGCCCATCTAGTTGGACTGTGTGTAGATGCCAGATCCAACGTGTCTCTAGCATACTCAGTCTTTTAGATAGATGGCCACCCCTAATATTAATTTTCAGGGCATCAATCCCCCTCACCCTTAACATTGTAGCATCGCACCCATGATAGGCTTTGAAATGCCTCGGCAACGTCTTTAGTGTGGTCACATCCGTATGGCCGGCGGCCGCCTGTATCCCCAGAACATGCTCCCTCACGCGGACTTTTAATTGGCGGGTAGTAAGACCAATATATATAAGTCTACAGGGGCATGTAGCATAATATATAACATACCTGGTGGTACAGGTGATTCGTTGTCTAATTGAAAACACCTTTGTACCACCAGAATTGGAGAACGAATCACATCTATCAATGTTGGGACAGGCGACACACCGACCACACGGAAAGCAACCCACACCAGGTGTAAAATTATCCAAAAAGGTTCCAGAGGGCCGTCCCTCATGATGACTATGGACCAACTGATCCCTGAGATTGGCGGCTCGCCTAAATGTCAAGGATGGTTTTTTGGGAATACATTTTTTGATTATGGGATCTACCTGAAGGATCGGCCAAGCTTTACCCAAGACTCTCCGTATCTGGTCTGCCTTGGAGTTAAAGGTGGTGACAAACCTAATTTTATTATTGCCTCTATTAATTTTTCTATGTTGGTTGCCATAGAGTAGATTATAGCGTGTGGTATGCTTGGCCCTCTGATAGGCTTTCTTGATGGATCTGCCACTATACCCTCGTGCTAAAAATCGCATCCTCCGTTCCGCTGCTCTTTTCTCAAAATCACTGTCGGAGGAACAGATCCGACGTAACCGAAGGAACTGTCCCACCGGAATAGAACGAATCATATGGCGGGGATGACCTGAGGATGCATGTAGCAGGGTATTAGTGGACGTCAACTTCCGGAAAATGTCTGTGCATATCATACCATTAGGGTCCCTCTTAATCGTCACATCCAGGAAATCAATGGACTCATTACTCCACACAAATGTCAGATGAATATTCAAATCATTGCTATTCAAGGAGGAGATATATTGCGCAAGGTCGACGGGTGTGCCCTACCAGACGAAGAAGATGTCATCAATGTACCGTGTCCATAGAGGGACACGGTCAATTGATCCCTGTTCGCCCGACAGGAAAAGGAGGTCCCTCTCCCACAACCCCAGGAAGAGGTTGGCATAGGAGGGCGCAAAGGCCGCTCCCATGGCAGTCCCCTGGAGCTGCAGGTAGAAGGACCCCTTGAAGACAAAAAATGCGCTAATGATACTAGAAGAGTTGGCAGTGGAACATGTTCACGCAGGAGGTAAGGTTCCTCCGTCTATTCGCCCACGCTCCAGTGGATTTCCCCCTTTATCCTCCTGCGCTAGCATTGATTTATTCGTTCGGGTGGTGACTGAGGATCTCTCCAATATCCGTAATTTTGGTAAATATGACAACCTCTCTGGGGAAGAAAGGGAGAGACTGTGTTTTCTTAAAAATCTACCTGACATAGTTGTAAAACCAGCTGACAAAGGTGGTAACGTCGTTCTGTGGCCCGTTGAGATGTATGAGAGAGAGGCATATAGATAGTTTCTTATAGCAGGTGTTATTATTTAACTAACATATAACCCTCTCTCTGCCTATAGTGCACAATTAGATTCTATCATCCAACGGGCCTTACGGAACGACGTTATCACCAAAGATCTTGCAACAGCTCTGGTAGTGTCTGAACCGACTGTTCCAACACTATATTTACTCCCCAAGATCCATAAGAACATACTTACACCCCCGGGGAGACCGATAATATCCGGTAGGGGAAATCTGCTGGAGCATGTCAACAGGTGGATTGATTTCCACTTGCAGCCATTGGTGACTAGCCTGCCCTCCTTTCTCAAGGATACTGGGGATGTATTGCGTAGGGTCGATGGTTTGTGTCTTGAGGGTGATATTCTATTGGTTTCGGCAGATGTTGAATCCCTATATACTAATATCAGGCATAGAGACGGCATTGGTGCTGTTAGATATTTTCTTGAGTCATCTACTCTATCTATAGGTATGAGATCGCTTTTGCTGGAGCTTCTAGAATTCACCCTCACTCACAATTTTTTTGTCTTCAAGGGGTCCTTCTACCTGCAGCTCCAGGGGACTGCCATGGGAGCGGCCTTTGCGCCCTCCTATGCCAACCTCTTCCTGGGGCTGTGGGAGAGGGACCTCCTTTTCCTGTCGTGCGAACAGGGATCAATTGACCGTGTCCCTCTATGGACACGGTACATTGATGACATCTTCTTCGTCTGGCAGGGCACACCCGTCGACCTTGCGCAATATATCTCCTCCTTGAATAGCAATGATTTGAATATTCATCTGACATTTGTGTGGAGTAAAGAGTCCATTGATTTCCTGGATGTGACGATTAAGAGGGACCCTAATGGTATGATATGCACAGACATTTTCCGGAAGTTGACGTCCACTAATACCCTGCTACATGCATCCTCAGGTCATCCCCGCCATATGATTCGTTCTATTCCGGTGGGACAGTTCCTTCGGTTACGTCGGATCTGTTCCTCCGACAGTGATTTTGAGAAAAGAGCAGCGGAACGGAGGATGCGATTTTTAGCACGAGGGTATAGTGGCAGATCCATCAAGAAAGCCTATCAGAGGGCCAAGCATACCACACGCTATAATCTACTCTATGGCAACCAACATAGAAAAATTAATAGAGGCAATAATAAAATTAGGTTTGTCACCACCTTTAACTCCAAGGCAGACCAGATACGGAGAGTCTTGGGTAAAGCTTGGCCGATCCTTCAGGTAGATCCCATAATCAAAAAATTTATTCCCAAAAAACCATCCTTGACATTTAGGCGAGCCGCCAATCTCAGGGATCAGTTGGTCCATAGTCATCATGAGGGACGGCCCTCTGGAACCTTTTTGGATAATTTTACACCTGGTGTGGGTTGCTTTCCGTGTGGTCGGTGTGTCGCCTGTCCCAACATTGATAGATGTGATTCGTTCTCCAATTCTGGTGGTACAAAGGTGTTTTCAATTAGACAACGAATCACCTGTACCACCAGGTATGTTATATATTATGCTACATGCCCCTGTGGACTTATATATATCGGTCTTACTACCCGCCAATTAAAAGTCCGCGTGAGGGAGCATGTTCTGGGGATACAGGAGGCCGCCGGCCATACGGATGTGACCACACTAAAGACGTTGCCGAGGCATTTCAAAGCCTATCATGGGTGCGATGCTACAATGTTAAGGGTGAGGGGGATTGATGCCCTGAAAATTAATATTAGGGGTGGCCGTCTATCTAAAAGACTGGGTATGCTAGAGACGCGTTGGATCTGGCGTCTACACACAGTCCAGCCAGATGGGCTAAATGAGGGTCTGTCGTTCGCCCCGTTCCTATAGTCTCCCGTATGCTGTGCACCTTTTTTTTTTTTTTCCCTGCATGACTCCGCATACATTCTCTTTATGTGATTTTAATTCTTATTTTTATTGTTTCATAATTTTAGTTGTCCTTATATGGTGACCTATGTGTGGGACAATCCCTTTAAGTGATCGAAAGAAGAAAATGGATCCAATATAAAGATACATCATTTGTGGATCAGCTTGAGCAAATATCTACATCTCCACCAAGCATATGCTTTATACATTGGACACTGTGCATTATATGATATAGAGGCTAACTATCTACCTTATACGTATGCAATGATGTATGATATGGACACATGTCTCTTGTAATAGGGATTAGGTGGGGGATAGTATTGTGATATTGTTCATATATGTATAGCTATCATGATAAGTGTGTGATCTGTATCTATAGTTGCCATAGGTGTGTATATAATCTATAATTTATATTGGTGGATAGTTGATTCTATTATCTGGTGGTAATTGCCACATATGGGGTTGGTCTCTCTAATATTGGTCACTATAGCGGCTAATCTGTATTTTATCCTTATAATGGATTGTGTGTTTTATTGTTTTATCTTGTTATTGTCTGCGCTGCGGTCTGGTGCATGAGCGCACTATGCACTATATATTTCTACCTTTCATGTAGTGCGCCAGTGAATATGCCCTAAATAAAAATGGCCGCGCCGGTATTTGCGCATGCGCTGTAGCATCCTTCCTGTCTTCGGCTTCTGTGGTGTCTTGTGGGGCGGATCACATGGGCCCATGTGTTTCCGGGCCCACCGACCGTGCAGACCGGAAACAGAAGGATGCGGCATGCTAAGGACACGATCCCCCGCTATTTCCGGACATAAAGGTATTTAATCTGTGCCCCCTAACTTCGGGCACACCCCCTGAGGAAGGTAGTCGCCGAAACGCGTGTCGGGGTGGACCGGATTGTGGTGCACGAACACTGTCACTCCCCACTGCGGTATGTATATCATTAGGATGATGAGTGTCCTTTGCACTATTATGTGATACAAGTGTATATTAGGTATGGGTCCTATATAACCTGTTACTATGTGAGTGCACCTTAGTCTGGTCCTTGTCTGAGAGACGTGTATGCGGGCTTAGGCTACTTTCACACTAGCGTCAGGAACAACCCGTCGCTGTGCGTCGGGCCGACGTTCCCGATGCTAGCGTGGTCTCCGCCGCACAACGGGGGCAGCGGATGCATTTTTCCCACGCATCCGCTGCCCCATTGTGAGGTGCGGGGAAGTGCGGGGAGGTGGGGGCGGAGTTCCGGCCGCGCATGCGCGGTCGGAAAAAGCGGACCGTCGGGAGCAAAAAACATTACATGTAACGTTTTTTTCTCCCGACGGTCCGCTACCACACGCCCAAGCGTCGCAAAACGGACGCAACGTTTGGCAATGCGTCGCAAATGCGTCACTAATGTTAGTCTATGACGAAAAAACGTATCCAGCAAGAACTTTTGCTGGATGCGCATTTTCGGCAAAACGACGCATTTGCGACGTATTGCAGTTAATGCTAGTGTGAAAGTAGCCTTATGGGGGTATTGCTGCCTGCCCTGCTGCATACCTGATTTGTACACGTGTATTTTCTAATAAAGTTTTGTATATTTTGCATTAAGTGGACGTTTTGACTGCGTTTTTTCGGTGCTTTAGACTGATGATATATGTCAGTGCAGTTGTCTATATATGGTCCTGTCTGCCTTAGTGTACATAGAGGCTGGATAGACCCGGGTCAGTTTCTTTAACATGCAGGGTCCCGTGCCGGACAGGACCCCAAACTGGAGAGGCGAGGGGGACTGCCCTTTTTAACCTGTAGGTTCCTATTCTGATGGTGGGCGGATCCCCTCTCTCCTAGTGGTTGCTGTCATGGGGCGATAGGAAAAAAAGCTATGAAGGTTTTTGATGAGCAGGATGGCTCCATGCAAACACAGATATGTGGAGCTTTATTACCACAGAGGCTTAGTCACATATGTGGTTACCAATTTGTTGTGCACAAAGGTGTCTGTAGCCTTTAAGCTAGGTGATCTTTGAAAGAACCAACAACTGTCAACCATGGATTACAGAGGACACTGCTGCAAATTCATTTTCAGATCCCCAGTGCTCCCATATTCATGATGGAATCCAATGCTTTCTGTTGAGTTCCAATACATATAAAATAGTATAAAAATCTTATTCTCATATCTTGTATCTATCGCTTAGTTTCTTTCTTTCTTTTTATAAAAAAAATTCAGAACCTACACTGGCATAAAAGCCATTGCTTATTTTTATATGACCACATTTCTGTGCTCTATGCTAGATGCATGTAATACCTGCCAGGGAGTGTATGAGAGATGAACACTATTTAATAGCACTGACTTGCAGTTAAATTTATGAGGGTCCACTGAACATGAAACTGCAAATGATTGGTGACGTGAAGTGAAACCAAAACCTACAGAGAATACGGCTTCAAAAGAAATGTGAAAATATTGAAAAAGCACAACCTGGTGGCCTAACATCATAATCTATTATTCCTTGGGTAATAGTCTCCTGTCTTAGTTAGTCTATATAGATAATATTATTATAATTTCAATGCAGTGTTATTGACAAATAATTTTATTCTTGGCAGATGACGGTACCTGGAGCTCAAAGGGACATCTGATATTTTCAGATTTTGCAGCAGGGGATCAAGGTATCACATCAGATACATATGAAGAACATATAATTATCCCAGATATACCTCAAGCCCTTCTTAGGAAAAATCTATCATCTGATCATTTTAAACGGGTCCTTTCTTCTACTTCATTAAAAGAAAATATGGAAAACAAAAACCACCAAACTACTGATGAACATGAAGTAGCTCACACAGGGGAGAAACCATTTTCATGTTCACAATCTGGGAAATGTTACAATACTAAATCAAGATTTCTTTCACACCAGAGAAGTCACTCAGGGAAGAAGTTATTTTCATGTTTAAAATGTGGGAAATATTTTAAAAGGAAATCAGATCTTGTTTCACATCAAAAACCTCACACAGGGGAGAAGACATTTTTATGCTCAGAATGTGGGAAATGTTTTAGTGAGAAAAAAATTCTTGTTAGACATCAGAGAACTCACACAAGGGAAAAAACATTTTTATGTTCCGAATGTGGGGATTGTTTTAATCAGAAATTACATCTTGTTAGACATCAGAGAACTCACACAGGGCAAAAGCCGTTTTCATGTTCAGAATGTGGTAAATGTTTTATTGATAAAACACATCTGGTTACACATCAAAGAACCCACACTGGTGAAAAGCCATTTTCATGCTCAGAATGTGGGAAATGTTTTAGTTTGAAAAAAACTCTTGTGAAACATCAAATAACTCACACAGGGGAGAAACCGTTTTTATGTTCCGAATGTGGGAGTTGTTTTAATCAGATATCACATCTTGTTAGACATCAGAGAACTCACACTGGTGAAAAGCCATTTCCATGTTCAGAATGTGGGAAATGTTTTAGACGTAAATTCGATCTTGTTACACATCAGAGAAGGCACACAGGGGAAAAGCCATTTTCATGTTCAGAATGTGGGAAATGTTTTATCGAGAAATCACATCTTGTTAAGCATCAGAGAACTCACACTGGGCAAAAGCCATTTTCATGTTCAGAATGTGGTAAATGTTTTAAAGATAAATCACATCTTATTACACATCAGAGAACTCATACGGGGGAAAAGCCATTTTCATGTTCAGAATGTGGGAAATGTTTTATAGATAAATCATATCTTGTTAAACATCAGAGAACTCACATATTGGAGATGCCATTTTCATGTTTAAAATGTGAGAAATATTTTAAAAGGAAATCTAATCTTGTTTCGCATCAAAAAACTCACAAAGTTCAGGTAGATGCTATTTGATTAAAATGGTCATCTTTCCAAAGTTGCTATACTTATTCCTAGCTATTCCGCTGCTATTGTCACAACCAGATATTAATTAAATGCAGCGTTTAGGAGGTTTATATGGGGTGAGAAGGGAAGAACGTGTATAAGATTGCTCAAACTACAATTGCCCAGAAGAGAGGGAGGTACATTGTGGATTGGACTTGCGGGGTCTCCCATTTTGCCAACGTACAATTGGAGCAACAGTTGAGCCCTCGGGTGTCACTATCCGCTCTGATCCAGCTTGGTAATGATGAGCTCCCTGATGATATTAGAGAGCACTCGGTTTTGTGGCAAACTATTTTGACATGGAGGAGCGGGAAAAAAAATCTGTGGAGGGACAGGTGATCTCTCTCCCTTTCAGACATTTCTAAACAATCCTAAATTTATGAATAATTGTCCACCTGTACATTATTTAACCTTGGCAAAACAGGGACGCACTAAGTTGCTTACGTCTCTTCATGAGGCTACGCGGACTGACATGTTGGATCAGAATTTCTCCCTACTATCTTTTGAAACAATAACACAGTGCTTTCCTTTTTTTAGACACTGGCCATTCCTCTTCCTTCAGGCACGTAGCCTAGCCCAAAAATATTCTAGTGGTAGGAAAGACACAGCTCAGATGAATAACACGGAGGTCTTTCTTAAAACCTCGAGATTGCAGAATGCTTCAATGAACAAAATATACTCCATACTACGTCAGCGTTGGTCTTGGGAGAGACACCGGGTCTTCTAGATGAGTAATTTGGATGCTACGATGTCACAGAAGAAATTTATTCCCTATAGTAGTTACACAGACATGGCGTTATTGATTCTCCATAGGACATACATCACTCCGTCAATGCATGACAAAATTTCACCTACAACATTGTATACATGCTCACAATGTGGAACATAAAACACAGACATCCTCCATCACCTGTGGAGTTGTCCACGAATACAAGATTTATGGCTTAGGATACATATAGTGATGAGCGAGTATGCTCGTTACTTGAGATTTCAGACCATGCTTGGGTGATCTCCGAGTATTTTGGGCGTGTTCGGAGATTTAGTTTTTGTTGCTGCAGCTACATGGTTGTTATGCTCGTGCCCTGACTGGGTGGCGTGAGCATGGGAATGTGGCCCCACTGTGCCACAAACCAGACTACCATGGAAGGGGCGTGACTAAACAGCTACCTTGGTGTTCACTGGAGCCTCTGATGGCGAGTTCAGGCTTGTGCAGCAGGTAGCTGCCAGGTACCACTCCAGGGCGTTGTCTGGCTGTGGCAGCTGATCCCACTGAGGGACAAAACCCTAGTGACAGGTGTGAGCTAGTACAGACGGGCACAGCTTTCACTCAGGCAGGCGGGCACAGCTGGCACTCTAGGCAGGCAGGCAGACATGGTTGGCACTTAAGGCAGGCGGGCATGGCTAGCGGGACTGAAACTGGTTCGGGTAGGGCAGGAGCATAGGCAGGTATGATTAGGGATCAGATAGGAACCAGTTCAGACAGGAGGGACATGGCAACACAGGCAGGAATGAATAGGATAAGGAAGCAGACAGGAACCAGTACAGACCAAAGAAGCAGAACCGCAGGAGTCAGAGCAGAACTGCAGGAGGCGGAGCACAGTAGAACTACAGGAGGTGGAGCAGTGCAGAACTGAAGGAGGCGGAGCAAAGCAGAACCGCAGTAGGCGGAGCAGAGCAAAACCGCAGGAGGCGGAGCAAAGTAGAACTGCAGGATGCGCAGCTGAGAGCAGAGCCGCAGGTTGCACAGCATAGAGCAGAACTGCAGGTTGCGGAGCAAAGAGCAGAGCCTCAGGTTGCAGAACAAAGAGCAGAGCCGCAGGTTGCGGAGCAAAGAGCAGAGCCGTAGGTTGTGGAGCAAAGAGCAGAGCCGTAGGTTGTGGAGCAAGGAGCAGAGCCGCAGGTTGCGGAGCAAAGCCGCAGGTTGCGGAGCAGAACGAGTCAACGCAAAGAAACACAGCAGGATAGAAAAGGCTACAGACAGGGATACAAACAGACACAGTTATAGGACTTAGTTCATACAGGGACAGGTTCAGGACAAGGCACAGAAACAAGGATTCAGAGCAGGGTACGAAGCCCCCCTGGGTGGCTGAAATGACAGCAAGACCGTAACTGTGAAAGTTCATTGCTCGGGCATCCCCCTAGGGGTGGAGATGCCTTAAGTACCTGATGCCTCTTGGCAATTGGCTGGGGACACCTTAGGAAGGTGCACACAGTCTGTACAAGAAACAGGAAGTACCGGGGCCGTCGCCCTAAGCATACAGCCAGGAAGCATGCAGCAAGCAAGGACATGAGGTCCAGAGCATGGAGCCGGCAGAAGACAGAACTCACAGCATGGCCCAGAGTGGTGAGTAAGAGGGGAGATGGGAAACCATGCAGTTATGCCGGCAGGGATGTTACAATGATTTGCTGCTGCTAGACAGCCTGAATACATGTGGGGATTACCTGTTTGTTAGGGAATCCCCACATGTGATCAGGCTGTCTAGCAGCCGCAAATCATGCAGCTGCGGCGAAACAAGCTAAATCTTTGACCATGCCCAAAATACTCGGAGATCACCCGAGCATGCTCACTGATCACTAGATATATGTAGAACTAGAGACTACCTTTCATATTACATTCTCACTTACACCGCAAAGGGCAATCTTCAATATGTTGGGGGAATCTCAGCAATCTCTGCCCAAGCATATAAAAGCAATTTTGGTAATATGGGCTTCGACAGTTAGAAAGAACATGTTACACCATTGGTTGAACCCTAATATACCATCCCAATCACTAATACAGACAAAAGTAATGTTCCTATTCAAAATGGATTGGTTGGAAACATTAACAAACAGAGAGAGACTAACGGGGAAGTTTCTCAAGACTTGGTCTTTCCTTATTCCTGCATTATCACTAGCTATCAAAGATAGACTGAGAGCCCAGTTGAAGGACACCTGATGATATCTCCTTAAATGTATTGATGGACATTACCCGATTTCATAAACTCTAGATTTTTATGGATGCACAAAGAGAAGAGGGGGTGGTTAAGGGGAGGGATTACAGGTAGAGTTTGGATAAGTTTATTGTATTGATAATGTCATATTGAATAGAATGGAAAAGACAAATTGACATGGATTCTATGACATGTTACTGGCTTGATATGTATTGTTTTAAACTAATAAAAAGAGTTTAAAAAAAAACCTCACAAAGGAGAGAAGCCATTTTCATGTTCAGAATGTGGGAAATGTTTTACCCAGAAATTCGATCTTGTTATACATGAAATAACTCACACAGGAGAGAAGCCTCTTTTGTTTTAAATCATTACATTGTTACCATGTAACAGAAAAATTACAAGTTATTATCAAGTAAAGTCACATTTCTAAAAAAGAAAGGGAAAGCGACTTAAAGCTCTGAATAATTAATTGAAAATATAATTACCAATGACCATTTGTTCTATAAAGTAAGTACAACCCTAATTTCTATAAAATATTGAATATTTCTTTGTACTATTTAACCTTTAGCCGCGTGGAGTTTATTGGACCCCAATCAAATTTGTTTTGGTCATATTTCTGCAAGTATGGAAAGCAGTTAACAGTCTGTTTTGGTAGCTTCTTAGTCCTTAATGAGACTTCATCAACTACACGTGCTACAGCAAAAAAAATCCCAAGACATTTATACTATTTATTTTACTCACTTATATAGAGCCATTTATTCCATAGTGCTTTACAGACATTATTGGCACAATTTAACACAAACAGTCCCAATTCACATGTCAAGGACAAAAAAACTCAAGAGTACATTCACACACTAAGAAGTAGAAGTGACTGAATGACCATCATAAAGTATAATCCTTAAAAGTCAATCTTTATTGATAAATATTAGTGACGAGCGAATATACTAGTTACTCGAGATTTCCCGAGCACGCTCGGGTGACCTCCGAGTGTTTCTTAGTGCTCGGAGATTTAGTTTTCATCGCTGCAGCTGATTCATTTACATCTCTTAGCCAGCTTGATTACATGTGGGGATTCCCTAGCAACCAGGCATCCCCGACATGTACTTATGCTGGCTAAAAGATGTAAATCATTCAGCTGCAGCGATGAAAACTAAATCTCCGAGCACTAAAAAATACTCAGAGGACACCCGAGATTGCTCGAGAAATCTCGAGTAATGAGTATATTCGCTCATCACTAATAAATATAACACATAAAATATATTGAGTATATGGAAAATCAGAAAACTACTGGACAGTAGTTTTCTGATTTTCCATGTACAGTACTTCAATATATTTTATGTTATAAAGATTGAATTTTAATGATTATACTCTATGACGATGGTCCAGTCACTTCCTCTTCTTAGTGTTCCATTATTGACAAATTCTAAAATTCCTATCAGTATATCTTTGGTGTATGGGATGAAACCGAAATACTTAGAGGAAACTCACGCAAACACGGGGAGAACATACAAACTCCTTGCAGATGTTGTCCTTGGTTGGATTTGAACCCAGTACCATAGTGCGGCAAGGCTGTAATGCTAACTACTGAGCCACCATACTGTACACTATGCATCATGATAAAGTTATATGTGACATGATAAGAATAAGCTGAAAATAATAGACTTTTGCAATAAAACCCAGGGTGGCATTGATACAAATGTCAAACTGTGAGAAACTTAAAACATTGTACGAAACGGTAAGAGGTGGCCAATGGTCATATTTTCTTATCTCTTCAATATATCAGCTATATTTGCTTATATTATTTATTTATAACATGAATAATAAGACTAAAATTACTCCAAAAGAATTTCTGAAACTATTTTTTCGATATAATTTGTAAGAGCTCATAAAAGTATGAAAGCGTTAATTTACAAATGACCATGTTTCCTGAGAAGACGACTCAATGATGACACCAAGCCTTCTTTTCTGTAAGTAAGTGTCAATTGTATGTGAAATCTAGTGACCGAAAAAAACAAAACCAGATGTGATAATTGCAAGAATTATGTGCAATGAGCACCATAAGAAGATATGTGATTCTTGTGCCAAATAATTACTTGCTTTTTTCATAGTATATAAGTAGATGCTTACATTTTGTTGATGACTAAAAATTTTATAGTTTTCGTTTAGCTAAGATGTTGTACCTTAAGTTCCTAAATAAAGTAAAAAATCTTCTTTCATTTATTGTTTTTTTTTTTTTTTTCAATATGAAAACAGGTCCCATGAACCCAACGCAAATAATAGTGTAAATATTTTGACAAGACTAAGTGAAGGTTAATAAAGAGCAAAACTTTAAAAAATATTCTCACCATTTCCAGTACCATATACAGTGCCTTGCGAAAGTATTCGGCCCCCTTGAACTTTTCAACCTTTTCCCACATATCATGCTTCAAACATAAAGATACCAAATGTAAATTTTTGGTGACGAATCAACAACAAGTGGAACACAATTGTGAAGTTGAACAAAATTTATTGGTTATTTTAATTTTTTGTGGAAATTCAAAAACTGAAAAGTGAGGCGTGCAATATTATTCAGCCCCTTTAACTTAATACTTTGTTGCACCACCTTTTGCTGCGATTACAGCTGCAAGTAGCTTGGGGTATGTCTCTATTAGTTTTGTACATCGAGAGACTGAAATTCTTGCCCATTCTTCCTTGGCAAACAGCTCGAGCTCAGTGAGGTTTGATGGAGATCGTTTGTGAACAGCAGTTTTCAGCTCTTTCCACAGATTCTCGATTGGCTTGAGGTCTGGACTTTGACTTGACCATTCTAACACCTGGATACATTTATTTGTGAACCATTCCATTGTAGATTTTGCATTGTAGATTTTGCTTTATGTTTGGGATCCTTGTCTTGTTGGAAGACAAATCTCAGTCTCAGGTCTTTTGCAGACTCCAACAGGTTTTTTTCAAGAATGGTCCTGTATATGGCTCCATCCATCTTCCCATCAATTTTGAACAATCTTCCCTGTCCCTGATAAAGAAAAGCAGGCCCAAACCATGATGCTGCCACCACCATGTTTGACAGTGGGCATGGTGTGTTGAGGGTGATGAGCTGTTTTGCCTTTACACCAAACATATCGTTTGGCATTGTTGCCAAAAAGTTTGATTTTGATTTCATCTGACCAGAGCTCCTTCTTCCACATGTTTGGTGTGTCTCCCAGGTGGCTTGTTGCAAACTTTAAACAACACTTTTTATGGATATCTTTGAGAAATGGCTTTCTTATTTGCACTCTTCCATAAAGGCCAGATTTGTGCAGTGTACGACTGATTGTTGTCCTATGGACAGACTGTCCCACCTCAGCTGTAGATCTCTGCAGTTCATACAGAGTGATCATGGGCCTCTTGGCTGCATCTCTGATCAGTCTTCTCTGTTGTGAACTCCGTTTTCAGGCTCCCTCTTGTGGTCACAGATGGTATTGTGTGACTTTGGTTTTTTGGCTCCCCCTGGTGGTTTGGTTTATTATCCTGCGGGTCTGCTGGATCAGCTGCCTCGTTATTCACCAGGGAGGCTCCTATTTAGCTCTGCTTCACTTCCACTTGTTGCCGGCTGTCAATGTATTCACTGCTATTCTGATTACTCCTGATTATCTCGTTTTCTGCCTCTTCAGGATAAGCTAAGTTCTGTTTGAATATTTTTTGCTCATCTGCCTGCAATATGATTTCTGTGTATGATGAGTCTAGTCCAGCTTGCTAACATGTGATTTCTTTTTGCTGGTAAGCTCTGGGGTACGGAGTTGCTTCCCCCGCACCGTTAGTTGGTGCGGGGGCTCGAGCAATCTCTGTGTGGATATTTTGAATAGGGTTTTTTATTGACCGCACAGTTTCCTTCCTATTTTCTGCTATCTAGTATTAGCGGGCCTCATTTGCTAAATCTGATTTCATCTCTGCGTTTGTGCTTTCCCCTTAACTCACCGTTAATATTTGTGGGGGGCTATTCTATATCTTTGGGGTCATTCCACTGAGGCAAGTGAGGACTTACTTTCCCTCCAGGAATAGTCAGTTTCTCAGGCCGTGACGAGACGTCTAGGATTTTTAGGTAACGTTCCACGGCTGCCTATAGTTGTTTGCGGATAGGATCAGGTTGCAGTCAATCTAGTTACCACTTCCCCAGAGCTAGTAGTCTGTTCAGTTACTTAACTAGTCCGACCTGCGATCCTTGCCACTAGGATCATAACAGTACAGCCGGCCTATAAAGTGTTAATTGCATGGCAGAAGCAGGAGAAAAGAAGCTTGGAGATATATTTTTTTTTTTTTGCTGCCGTGTGTCTAGCTGCTGTGTGTCTGGCTTCTCTCCTCCTCTTAATCTTGGTGTGGCTCTGAGTTCAGCTGCTGATATGGATATCCAGAGTTTAGCCTCCAGTGTAGATCATCTTGCTGCAAGGGTACAAAGTATTCAGGATTTTGTTGTGCACAGTCCTATGTCAGAGCCTAGAATACCTATTCCGGAGTTGTTTTCTGGAGATAGATCTAGGTTCCTGAATTTGAAGAACAATTGCAAGTTGTTTCTTTCTTTGAAACCTCGTTCCTTTGGGGATTCTGTTCAGCAAGTTAAGATTATTATTTCTTTCTTGCGTGGCGATCCTCAAGATTGGGCTTTCGCATTGGCTCCAGGGGATCCTGCATTGCTCAGTGTGGATGCGTTTTTTCTGGCCCTTGGATTGCTCTATGAGGAACCTAATCTTGAGAACCAGGCTGAAAAAGCGTTGTTGGCCCTCTCTCAGGGGCAAGATGATGCAGAGGTGTACTGCCAGAAATTTCGGAAATGGTCGGTGCTTACTCAATGGAATGAGTGTGCCCTGGCTGTAAATTTCAGAAAAGGTCTTTCTGAAGCCATTGAGAATGTCATGGTGGGGTTCCCTACGCCTGCAGGTCTGAATGAGTCAATGACTCTGGCCATTCAGATTGATCGGCGTTTGCGGGAGCGCAAACCTGCACACCATTTGGCGGTGTCTTCTGAACAGACACCTGAGTCTATGCAATGTGATAGAATTCTGACCAGAAGTGAACGGCAAAATTATAGACGGCAAAATGGGTTGTGCTTTTACTGTGGTGACTCAGCTCATGTTATCTCAGCATGCTCTAAGCGCACAAAAAAGATTGATAAATCTGTCACCATCGGTACTTTACAGCCTAAGTTTATTTTGTCTGTTACCCTGATTTGTTCCCTGTCATCTTACCCGGTTATGGCTTTTGTGGATTCAGGTGCTGCCCTGAGTCTGATGGATTTGTCATTTTCCAGGCGCTGTGGTTTTGTTTTGGAGCCTTTAAAATTCCCTATTCCACTAAGGGGAATTGATGCTACACCATTGGCTACGAATAAACCTCAGTACTGAACACAAGTGACCATGTGCATGACTCCTGTTCATCAGGAGGTGATTCGCTTTCTTGTATTGCATAATTTGCATGATGTTGTCGTGTTGGGCCTGCCATGGTTGCAGACTCATAATCCAGTCCTGGATTGGAAAGCAATGTCTGTGTCAAGTTGGGGTTGTCAGGCAATTCATGGCGACGCTCCTGTGGTGTCAATTGCTTCATCCACTCCTTCTGAGGTCCCTGCATTTTTGTCAGATTACCAGGATGTATTTGATGAGCCCAAACTCAGTTCTCTACCTCCTCATAGGGATTGTGATTGTGCTATAAATTTGATTCCTGGTAGTAAGTTTCCTAAGGGACGACTTTTCAATTTGTCAGTGCCGGAGCATGCTGCTATGCGGAGTTATATAAAGGAGTCTTTGGAGAAAGGACTTATTCGCCCCTCCTCCTCCCCTCTTGGTGCGGGGTTCTTTTTTGTGGCTAAGAAGGATGGTTCCTTGAGACCTTGTATTGATTATCGCCTTCTAAACAAAATCACGGTCAAATTTCAGTATCCTTTGCCATCGTTATCTGATCTGTTTGCTCGCATTAGGGGGTCTAGTTGGTTCACCAAGATAGATCTTCGTGGTGCGTATAACCTTGTGCGTATTAAGCAGTGTGATGAATGGAAAACTGCATTTAATACGCCCGAAGGCCATTTTGAGTACTTGGTGATGCCTTTTGGACTTTCTAACGCTCCTTCTGTCTTTCAGTCCTTTATGCACGACATCTTCCGCGAATATCTGGATAAATTTATGATTGTGTATCTGGATGATATTCTGTTTTTTTCGGATGATTGGGAGTCCCATGTTAAGCAGGTCAGGATGGTGTTTCAGGTCCTGCGTGCCAATGCTTTATTTGTGAAGGGCTCAAAATGTCTTTTTGGAGTCCAGAAGGTCTCTTTTTTGGGTTTAATTTTTTCTCCTTCTGCTATTGAGATGGACCCAGTCAAGGTTCAGGCTATTCATGACTGGACTCAGCCTACATCTGTTAAGAGTCTTCAGAAGTTCTTGGGTTTTGCTAATTTTTACCGTCGCTTCATCGCTAATTTTTCTGGTGTTGTTAAGCCATTGACGGATTTGACCAAGAAGGGTTCTGATGTTACTAATTGGTCTCCTGCGGCTGTGGAGGCCTTTCGGGAGCTGAAGCACCAGTTTTCTTCGGCTCCGGTCTTATGTCAGCCAGACGTCTCCCTTCCTTTCCAGGTCGAGGTTGATGCTTCTGAGATTGGAGCGGGGGCTGTTTTGTCGCAGAGAAGCTCTGATGGCTCTGTGATGAAGCCATGTGCTTTCTTTTCAAGAAAGTTTTCGCCTGCCGAGCGGAATTATGATGTTGGTAATCGGGAGTTGTTGGCTATGAAGTGGGCATTTGAGGAGTGGCGACATTGGCTCGAGGGAGCTAAGCATCGTGTGGTGGTCTTGACTGATCACAAGAATTTGATTTATCTCGAGTCGGCCAAGCGGCTGAATCCTAGACAGGCTCGTTGGTCATTGTTTTTCTCTCGTTTTGATTTCGTGGTCTCATACCTGCCTGGTTCGAAGAATGTGAAGGCTGATGCTCTTTCTAGGAGATTTGTGCCTGACTCTCCTGGTGATTCAGAGCCAGCTGGTATCCTCAGAGAAGGGGTGATTTTGTCTGCCATCTCCCCAGATTTGCGACGAGTGCTGCAGGAGTTTCAGGCGGATAGACCTGACCGTTGTCCACCGGAGAGACTGTTTGTCCCGGATAGATGGACCAGCAGAGTTATTTCCGAGGTTCATTCTTCGGTGTTGGCAGGCCATCCTGGGATTTTTGGTACCAGAGATTTGGTGGCTAGGTCCTTCTGGTGGCCTTCCTTGTCGCGGGATGTGCGTTCCTTTGTTCAGTCTTGTGGAATTTGTGCTCGGGCTAAGCCTTGCTGTTCTCGTGCCAGTGGCTTGTTGTTGCCTTTGCCTGTCCCGAAGAGGCCTTGGACGCACATTTCCATGGATTTTATTTCAGATCTCCCTGTCTCTCAGAGAATGTCGGTCATTTGGGTGGTGTGTGATCGTTTTTCTAAAATGGTCCATTTGGTGCCCTTGCCTAAGTTGCCTTCCTCCTCCGAGTTGGTTCCTCTGTTTTTTCAAAATGTGGTTCGTTTGCACGGGATCCCTGAAAATATTGTTTCCGACAGAGGATCCCAGTTTGTGTCTAGATTTTGGCGGACCTTTTGTGCTAAGATGGGCATTAATTTGTCTTTTTCGTCGGCCTTCCATCCTCAGACGAATGGCCAAACCGAGCGCACTAATCAGACTTTGGAAACCTATTTAAGATGTTTTGTTTCTGCTGATCAGGACGACTGGGTGACTTTTTTGCCATTGGCCGAGTTTGCCCTTAATAATCGGGCTAGTTCTGCTACTTTGGTTTCGCCTTTTTTTTGTAATTCAGGGTTTCATTCTCGTTTTTCCTCGGGTCAGGTGGAGTCTTCTGACTGTCCTGGAGTGGATGTTGTGGTGGATAGGTTGCATCAGATTTGGAATCATGTGGTGGACAATTTGAAGCTGTCACAAGAGAAGGCTCAGCGCTTTGCCAACCGCCGTCGCTGTGTGGGTCCCCGACTTCGCGTTGGGGATTTGGTGTGGTTGTCTTCTCGCTTTGTTCCTATGAAGGTCTCCTCTCCTAAGTTTAAGCCTCGGTTTATCGGTCCTTATAAGATTTTAGAAGTCCTTAACCCTGTGTCAATTCGTTTGGACCTCCCGGCATCGTTTGCTATTCATAATGTGTTCCATCGGTCGTTGTTGCGGAGGTATGTGGTGCCTGTGGTTCCTTCGGTTGAGCCTCCTGCCCCTGTGCTGGTTGAGGGAGAATTGGAATACGTGGTGGAGAAGATCTTGGATTCTCGTATTTCTAGACGGAGGCTTCAGTATTTGGTTAAGTGGAAAGGCTATGGTCAGGAGGATAATTCCTGGGTTGTTGCCTCTGATGTTCATGCGGCCGATTTGGTTCGTGCCTTCCATGTGGCTCACCCTGATCGCCCTGGGGGTATTGATGAGGGTTCGGTGACCCCTCCTCAAGGGGGGGGGGGTACTGTTGTGAACTCCGTTTTCAGGCTCCCTCTTGTGGTCACAGATGGTATTGTGTGACTTTAGTTTTTTGGCTCCCCCTGGTGGTTTGGTTTATTATCCTGCGGGTCTGCTGGATCAGCTGCCTCGTTATTCACCAGGGAGGCTCCTATTTAGCTCTGCTTCACTTCCACTTGTTGCCGGCTGTCAATGTATTCAGTGCTATTCTGATTACTCCTGATCATCTCGTTTTCTGCCTCTTCAGGATAAGCTAAGTTCTGTTTGAATATTTTTTGCTCATCTGCCTGCAATATGATTTCTGTGTATGATGAGTCTAGTCCAGCTTGCTAACATGTGATTTCTTTTTGCTGGTAAGCTCTGGGGTACGGAGTTGCTTCCCCCGCACCGTTAGTTGGTGCAGGGGCTCGAGCAATCTCTGCGTGGATATTTTGAATAGGGTTTTTTATTGACCGCACAGTTTCCTTCCTATTTTCTGCTATCTAGTATTAGCGGGCCTCATTTGCTAAATCTGATTTCATCTCTGCGTTTGTGCTTTCCCCTTAACTCACCGTTAATATTTGTGGGGGGCTATTCTATATCTTTGGGGTCATTCCACTGAGGCAAGTGAGGACTTACTTTCCCTCCAGGAATAGTCAGTTTCTCAGGCCGTGACGAGACGTCTAGGATTTTTAGGTAACGTTCCACGGCTGCCTATAGTTGTTTGCGGATAGGATCAGGTTGCGGTCAATCTAGTTACCACTTCCCCTGTCATGGTTCCCAATGGCAAGGGGACGTCAGAGAACATAAATAACAGAACAGCTCTTGGGTTATGGAATCTCGAGCTGACCGTGAGCTAAACCTATCACACAACTAACAGTGGCCGGGTGACGTACCTACGTTTTATCCCTAGATGCCCAGCGCCAGCCGGAGGACTAACTAACCCTAATAGAGGAAAAGACAGACCTGGCTTACCTCTAGGGAAATTCCCCCAAAAAGGAGACAGAAGCCCCCCACATATATTGACGGTGAGTTCAGAGGAAAAGACATACGCAGTATGAAGGTAGGTTCAGCAAAGCGAGGTCCGCTTACTAGATAGCAAGAAGATACAATAGGGAACTTCACGGTCAGCTGAAAACCCTATTAAAATACCATCCCGAAATTACTTTAAGACTCATGTGTCAACTCATGACACCGGAGTGGCAATTTCGGCCCACAAGAGCTTCCAGCTACAGAAAAATAACATAACTGTGAACTGGAACAAAAATGCAAAACAAACTTAGGACTAAGAGTCCAACTTAGCTGATAGTAGTCTAGAAGCAGGAACATGCAACAGAAAGGCTCTGGTTACATTGATGGCCGGCACTAGAATAACTGAGCAGCAAGGCTAAATAGGATACTCCCATATCCTGATGGAAACAGGTGAACAGAGAAAGTGAAGCACACAAGTCCAGTACCACCAGTGACCACCGGGGGAGCCCAAAAACCAAATTCACAACAGTACCCCCCCCCCCTCAAGGAGGGGGCACCGAACCCTCACAAGAACCAAAATAGATCAATGACTACATTAGTCTGTGCTAAAAACTAAGGAAAATGTGAAATGTGTGTAATAGGAAATAGCATACTGGCTTATGAACTTTATGAACAAACACATGAGATTTTTAGCACAAGATTTGCAAACGTTGTGAGCCCATTCACCAAAACGTCAAGGTAATCTCAGATCGAATGGGTAACTACACTGACTGTCTGGTGTGAACACTTACCTATGGTTTCTGAGCTGAATGCCTAATGTGAACACTTACTTGTGGCTAATGTCAGGGTAAAGCCTACTTATATAGGAGGCTCAGAACCAACTGTGTTGAGATGTAATTAAAACCTGGAGAAGGGCGGGACGTTCAAGTCAGAAAATAGTATATAGTAAATAGATCAACTGACCGAACAATGTATATATATATATATATATAAATTGTAGCCAAAAAAATTCAAATACAAAAATAGATCAATGACTACATTAGTCTGTGCTAAAAACTAAGGAAAATGTGAAATGTGTGAAATAGGAAATAGCATACTGGCTTATGAACTTTATGAACAAACACATGAGATTTTTAGCACAAGATTTGCAAACGTTGTGAGCCCATTCACCAAAACGTCAAGGTAATCTCAGATCGAATGGGTAACTACACTGACTGCCTCACAAGAACCACCAGGGCGATCAGGATGAGCCCTATGAAAGGCACGGACCAAATCAGAGGCATGAACATCAGAGGCTGTCACCCAAGAATTATCCTCCTGACCGTAGCCCTTCCACTTGACCAGATACTGAAGTTTCCATCTGGAAACACGGGAGTCCAAGATCTTCTCCACAACGTACTCCAATTCACCCTCAACCAACACCGGAGCGGGAGGCTCAACGGAAGGCACAACCGGTACCTCATACCTGCGCAATAATGACCGATGGAAGACATTATGGATAGAAAAAGATGCTGGGAGGTCCAATCGAAAGGACACGGGGTTAAGAATCTCCAAAATCCTATACGGGCCGATGAACCGAGGCTTAAACTTAGGAGAAGAAACCCTCATAGGGACAAAACGAGAAGACAACCACACCAAGTCCCCAACACGAAGACGAGGACCAACACGACGACGGCGGTTAGCAAAATGCCGAGTCTTTTCCTGGGACAACTCCAAATTGTCCACCACCTGTCCCCAAATCCGATGCAACCTATCCACCACAGTATCCACTCCAGGACAATCCGAAGACTCCACCTGACCGGAAGAAAAACAAGGATGAAACCCCGAATTGCAAAAGAAAGGAGAAACCAAAGTGGCAGAACTAGCCCGATTATTGAGGGCAAACTCCGCCAACGGCAAAAAGGCAACCCAGTCATCCTGATCTGCAGACACAAAACACCTCAAATAAGTCTCCAAGGTCTGATTAGTTCGCTCAGTCTGGCCATTAGTCTGAGGATGGAACGCAGACGAAAAAGACAAATCAATGCCCATCCTAGCACAGAACACCCGCCAAAATCTAGACACGAACTGGGTCCCCCTGTCAGAAACAATATTCTCCGGAATACCATGCAAGCGAACCACATTTTGAAAAAACAGGAACCAACTCGGATGAGGAAGGCAACTTAGGCAAGGGCACCAAATGAACCATCTTTGAAAAACGGTCACACACCACCCAGATGACAGACATTTTCTGAGAAACAGGGAGATCAGAAATAAAATCCATAGAGATGTGAGTCCAAGGCCTCTTCGGAATAGGCAAAGATAACAACAATCCGCTAGCCCGAGAACAACAAGGTTTGGCCCGAGCACAAACATCACAAGACTGCACAAAAACTCGTACATCTCGAGACAGGGAAGGCCACCAGAAGGACCTAGCCACCAAATCCCTGGTACCAAAGATCCCGGGATGACCTGCCAACACAGAAGAATGAACCTCCGAGATGACTCTACTGGTCCAATCATCAGGAACGAACAGTCTACCAGGCGGGCAACGATCAGGTCTATCCGCCTGAAACTCCTGCAAAGCCCGTCGCAGGTCTGGGGAAACAGCAGATAATATCACCCCATCCTTAAGGATACCTGTAGGTTCAGAATCACCAGGGGAATCAGGCTCAAAACTCCTAGAAAGGGCATCCGCCTTCACATTTTTAGAACCTGGTAAGTATGAGACCACAAAATTAAACCGAGAGAAAAACAACGACCAGCGCGCCTGTCTAGGATTCAGGCGCCTGGCAGACTCAAGATAAATCAAATTCTTGTGATCGGTCAATACCACCACCTGATGTCTAGCCCCCTCAAGCCAATGACGCCACTCCTCAAAAGCCCACTTCATAGCCAAAAGCTCCCGATTACCAATATCATAATTTCGCTCGGCGGGCGAAAATTTTCGAGAAAAGAACGCACAAGGTCTCATCACGGAGCAGTCGGAACTTTTCTGCGACAAGACCGCCCCAGCTCCGATCTCGGAAGCATCGACCTCAACCTGAAAAGGAAGAGTAACATCAGGCTGACGCAACACAGGGGCGGAAGAAAAGCGGCGCTTAAGCTCCCGAAAGGCCTCCACAGCAGCAGGGGACCAATCAGCAACATCAGCACCCTTTTTGGTCAAATCAGTCAAAGGTTTAGCAACATCAGAAAAACCAGTTATAAATCGACGATAAAAATTAGCAAAGCCCAAAAATTTCTGAAGGCTCTTAAGAGAAGAAGGTTGCGTCCAATCACAAATAGCCCGAACCTTGACAGGATCCATCTCAATGGAAGAGGGGGAAAAAATGTACCCCAAAAAAGAAATCTTTTGAACCCCAAAAATACACTTAGAACCCTTCACACACAAGGAATTAGCCCGCAAAACCTGAAAAACCCTCCTGACCTGTTGGACATGAGAATCCCAGTCATCCGAAAAAATCAAAATATCATCCAGATACACGATCATAAATTTATCCAAATATTCACGGAAAATGTCATGCATAAAGGACTGAAAGACTGAAGGGGCATTTGAAAGACCAAAAGGCATTACTAAATACTCAAAATGGCCCTCGGGCGTATTAAATGCGGTTTTCCACTCATCCCCCTGCTTAATTCGCACCAAATTATACGCCCCACGGAGATCAATCTTAGAGAACCACTTAGCCCCTTTTATTCGAGCAAACAAATCAGTAAGCAGTGGCAGAGATTACTGATATTTGACTGTAATTTTATTCAAGAGTCGATAATCAATACACGGCCTCAAAGAGCCATCTTTTTTAGATACAAAGAAAAAACCGGCTCCTAAGGGAGATGAAGAAGGACGAATATGTCCCTTTTCCAGGGACTCCTTAATATATTCTCGCATAGCAGCATGTTCAGGTACAGATAGATTAAATAAACGACCCTTTGGAAATTTACTGCCCGGAATCAGATCTATGGCACAATCGCAATCTCTGTGAGGAGGTAGTGAACCAAGCTTAGGCTCCTCAAAAACATCACGATAATCAGATAAAAATTCCGGAATCTCAGAGGGAATAGATGACGAAATGGAAACCAAAGGTACGTCCCCATGAGCCCCCTGACATCCCCAGCTTAACACAGACATTGCTTTCCAGTCAAGGACTGGGTTATGAGATTGTAACCATGGTAATCCGAGCACCAAAACGTCATGTAAATTGTACAACACAAGGAAGCGAATCATCTCCTGATGGTCTGGATTCATACGCATAGTCACTTGTGTCCAGTATTGTGGTTTATTACTAGCCAATGGTGTAGAGTCAATACCCTTCAGAGGTATAGGAACTTCCAGAGGCTCTAGATCAAACCCACAGCGCCTGGCAAAGGACCAATCCATTAGACTCAAAGCGGCGCCAGAGTCGACATAGGCATCCGCGGTAATTGACGATAATGAACAAATCAAGGTCACAGACAGAATAAACTTAGACTGTAAAGTGCCAATTGAAATAGACTTATCAACCTTTTTTGTACGTTTAGAGCATGCTGATATAACATGAGTTGAATCACCACAATAGAAGCACAACCCATTTTTTCGCCTAAAATTCTGCCGTTCGCTTCTGGACAGAATTCTATCACATTGCATATTTTCTGGAGCCTTCTCAGAAGACACCGCCAAATGGTGCACAGGTTTGCGCTCCCGCAAACGCCGATCAATCTGAATAGCCATTGTCATGGACTCATTCAGACCTGTAGGTGCAGGGAACCCCACCATAACATCTTTAATGGCATCAGAGAGACCCTCTCTGAAATTCGCCGCCAGGGCGCACTCATTCCACTGAGTAAGCACAGACCATTTACGAAATTTTTGGCAGTATATTTCAGCTTCATCTTGCCCTTGAGATAGGGCCATCAAGGCTTTTTCAGCCTGAATCTCTAAGTTAGGTTCCTCATAAAGCAACCCCAAAGCCAGAAAAAACGCATCCACATTGAGCAACGCAGGATCCCCGGGTGCCAATGCAAATGCCCAGTCTTGAGGGTCACCCCGCAGCAAGGAAATTACTATCCTAACCTGCTGTGCGGGATCTCCAGCGGAGCGAGATCTCAGGGAAAGAAATAATTTACAATTATTTTTTAAATTCAGGAAACGAGATCTATCCCCGGAGAAAAATTCTGGTATAGGAATTCTAGGTTCAGATATAGGAGCATGAATAACAAAATCCTGTAAATTTTGAACCTTCGTAGCAAGATTATTCAAACCTGTAGCCAAACTCTGAGGATCCATTTTAATCAGGTGAGATCAGAGCCATTCAAGGATTAGAAGGAGAGAGAGAGACAAAGGCTGCAATTAGAGCAGAAATGCAACTAAGTCAACTATAGAGCAAGCTCAGAGGGAAAAAAAAAAAAAAAAATCTGCAGACTTCTTTTTCTCTCCTTTCTTCTGCCAACGGTTTTAACCCTTGGCCGGCCATACTGTCATGGTTCCCAATGGCAAGGGGACGTCAGAGAACATAAATAACAGAACAGCTCTTGGGTGATGGAATCTCGAGCTGACCGTGAGCTAAACCTATCACACAACTAACAGTGGCCGGGTGACGTACCTACGTTTTACCCCTAGACGCCCAGCGCCAGCCGGAGGACTAACTAACCCTAATAGAGGAAAAGACAGACCTGGCTTACCTCTAGGGAAATTCCCCCAAAAAGGAGACAGAAGCCCCCCACATATATTGACGGTGAGTTCAGAGGAAAAGACATACGCAGTATGAAGGTAGGTTCAGCAAAGCGAGGTCCGCTTACTAGATAGCAAGAAGATACAATAGGGAACTTCACGGTCAGCTGAAAACCCTATTAAAATACCATCCCGAAATTACTTTAAGACTCATGTGTCAACTCATGACACCGGAGTGGCAATTTCGGCCCACAAGAGCTTCCAGCTACAGAAAAATAACATAACTGTGAACTGGAACAAAAATGCAAAACAAACTTAGGACTAAGAGTCCAACTTAGCTGATAGTAGTCTAGAAGCAGGAACATGCAACAGAAAGGCTCTGGTTACATTGATGGCCGGCACTAGAATAACTGAGCAGCAAGGCTAAATAGGATACTCCCATATCCTGATGGAAACAGGTGAACAGAGAAAGTGAAGCACACAAGTCCAGTACCACCAGTGACCACCGGGGGAGCCCAAAAACCAAATTCACAACATTCCCCAGAGCTAGTAGTCTGTTCAGTTACTTAGCTAGTCCGACCTGCGATCCTTGCCACTAGGATCATAACACTTCTCCTTGTTTGAGATGAAAGTTTAGAGGGACGGCCGTGTGTTGGTAGATTTGCAGTGGTATGATACTCCTTCCATTTCAATATGATCGCTTGCACAGTGCTCCTTGGGATGTTTAAAGTTTTGGAAATCATTTTGTATCCAAATCTGGCTTTAAACTTCTCCACAACAGTATCACAGACCTGCCTGTTGTGTTCCTTGGTCTTCATGATGCTCTCTGTGCTTCTAACAGAACCCTGAGACTATCACAGAGCAGGTGCATTTATAAGGAGACTTGATCACACACAGGTGGATTATATTTATCATCATTAGAAATTTAGGACAACATTGGATCATTCAAAGACATGCCCCACTGTTCAGTTTTTGAATTTCCACAAAAATTTAAAATAACCAATAAATTTTGTTCAACTTCACAATTGTGCTCCACTTGTTGATTTTTCACAAAAAACTTACATTTGGTATCTTTATGTTTGAAGCATGATATGTGGGAAAGGTTGAAAAGTTCAAGGGGGCCAAATACTTTCGCAAGGCACTGTATATGTTGAGCAGTCCTGGAATCTGCAGAGAAAACTTGTCAGCTTCAGCAAGTGAATATAAAAATGGAAAAAGTGCCGCTTGATTTATAGTAACAAATACAGGATAACAATCTTCTCCAGCACCACACTTCAAAGACTTCAATCCTTCTTCTGTATTGTTTTTTTATTGTCTATGTTTGGTACATGTTTTGGTTACCACAAAAAAAGAAAACTATATACGAGCCATGTCTTCGTCGCCAGTGAAATGTTATGTGTGCAATTTGATTTTCTCCTGTTAGATAATAAGGGTCATAACTTCTAATGAACATTTTGATAATATATTTGTCTAGATTCTGACTATCAGTGTCCCTGTTGAAGGAGTTTGTCCCATCAGTGTTTTCTGCCTCTTCTATGCCTCCACCAGTTTTTGTCAGTGAAGGTTTGGAGTATGAGGTGCAGAGGATCGTGGATTCTTGGAGGGTCAGAAACTCCAATCTCTCATTGATTGGAGGGGATATGGACCTGAAGAGGGATCTTGGGTTCAGTCTCATTCAGTCTGGTCAGAGCATTCTTGTTGTAGGTTTCCTTCTCTGGTGGACCCCTAAAAGAGGATATACTGTCATGATTTTGCCTGTCAGTGTGTCTGGATGCAGTGAATGAGAGTTCTGCCATCCAGTCTAGGACAGAGCGTGATGAATGTCAGTGTCTTGAGTGACAGTTTAGCCATCCAATCAGGTCCACGGCATGCCAAAGCTTCATCCATGTGCCACTTGTTATGAGTAAATATCTGGCTATTTAGCCAGCTCTGCCAATTGCAGCTTTGCTCAACAAGTGTGTGTGGTCTGTGCTCCTAGTTTTGTATTCTGATCTTTGTTGCACAACCTTCGATTTGCTTCTGACCTTGCATTTGCCTTGCCATTTTTTCATAATCCTCTACCTTCTTGGAATTCTGATCCAGTACTCCAGACTGTGACTTGACTATGCCTTTGTTTCACCCCTCGGTCTCTGATGTACCCCCCTGGCTTTTGACCTTGAACCTCTCGACTACCCAGCCTAAGGGCTTGTCCTTGAGTAGTGACTAGCGTCACTTTACAATGTACAGAACATGTTCACATGCTCTGTGACCAAGTGGCAAACTTGACACAGATGATTCAGGATCTGGCCAAGTAATACCAGAGTATTAAATTGTCGCAATATCAGTTGCAGCGTCAGATAATTAGTTTGATGAAAACTTCCCACTGCTCTCCACTACTGGCAGTGGCTGTGATGTCAGTATCCTCTGATATGCAATTGGTTTCTTCCTAATCAGTAATGGCCTTTCCTGACAAATTTTCAGGGAAAAAAGACCTGTTTTGGATGTTCAGGGAGAACTATTTTTTACCCTGCAACCTGCTCATCAGAGAATAAGTTCCAGTGGGTGGGAATAATAATGTCCTTATTGTGAGTGGGTCTCCAGATTTGGGCATTTTCATTGTCCTCACAAACCACAGAATGGTCATCTATTGATGCTTTTTTTTTACTCCTTGGGGTTAATCTACGATGAACTTGATATAATTCTGGTTGCGGAGGCAAAGATCATGAACCTGACTATAGTACCGAATTCCTGCAATGGTCCTCTGAAGTTCTGAATGATGCAGCTCTCAGGTGTCAGTTTCACTGAGGTCTTTCAGATACACTTAAAGAAGCTCTGGTTCTGAATACTCCACCCTTTTCCTTGGGGAAGGCCATGATTTATGCCATTCGGTTGGATCACAAGATTCGAGAAAGGTGTTATGAGCGACAGGAGGTTTTGGAAATTGCCCCCGAATCAGTCTACCTACCTGAGGTGGAACCGATGGAAGTTAGAGCTGCCAGCTGTTGGACCGATCTTATATTCTGCCTCCTACTGTGGTCATGCTTAGGGTTGAGCGAAACGGGTCGATCATTTTCAAAAGTCGCCGACTTTTGGCTAAGTCGGCGTCTCATGAAACCCGATCCGACCCCTGTGCTTGTCGGCCATGCGGTACGCGACTTTCGCGCCAAAGTCGCGTTTCAATGACGCGAAAAGCGCCATTTCTCAGCCAATGAAGGTGAACGCAGAGTGTGGGCAGCGTGATGACATAGGTCCTGGTCCCCACCATCTTAGAGAAGGGCATTGCAGTGATTGGCTTGCTGTCTGCGGCGTCACAGGGGCTATAAAGGGGCGTTCCCGCCGACCGCCATCTTACTGCTGCTGATCTGAGCTTAGGGAGAGGTTGCTGCCGCTTCGTCAGAAGCAGGGAGAGCGTTAGGCAGGGTACACTAACCACCAAACCGCTTGTGCTGTAGCGATTTCCACTGTCCAACACCACCTTCGGTGTGCAGGAACAGTGGAAGCTATTTTTTTTTTTTTTCCTCAGCGCTGTAGCTCATTGGGCTGCCCTAGAAGGCTCCGTGATAGCTGTATTGCTGTGTGTACGCCACTGTGGAAACCAACTGCTTTTTTCAAAGCACATATCCTCTTGTTCCTTTCTGCACAGCTATCTTTTTTGTTTGTCCACACTTTTTATTTAATTTGTGCATCAGTCCACTCCTATTGCTGCCTGCCATACCTGGCTTAGATTACTGCAGGGAGATAGTAATTGTAGGACAGTCCCTGTTTTTTTTTTTTTTTTTTTTGTGGGAGATTAAGATTGGCATTTCTGCTACAGTGCCATCCCTGTGTGTGCCATCTCTCACTGAGTGGGCCATAGAAAGCCTATTTATTTTTTCTGTGATTTGTGTTCTAAATTCTACCTCAACACAAAAACACTACATCAATCAGTGGTAGAAAAATATTGGCCTCAGTCAGGGCTTGTGTGCCACTGCTGTGTGTGCTATCTCTTATTCAGTGGGCTATAGAAAGCCTATTTATTTATTTATTTTTTTTCTTATTATTTGGTTTCTAAAGTCTCCCTGAAAAAAAAAAAAAATAATAAAAAAACAGTGGGAGAGTAATATTGCCCTTTCAGCTTGTGTGCCAGTCTTGACTCCTGGGTGTGCCACCTCTCTCTCTCATTCAGTGGGCCATAGAAAGGCTATTTATTTTTTTGGTTTTTTTAATATTATTTGGTTTCTAAAGTCTCCCTGAAAAAAAAAAAAAAACATAAAAAAACAGTGGGAGAGTAATATTGCCCTTTCAGCTTGTGTGCCAGTCTTGACTCCTGGGTGTGCCACCTCTCTCCCTCTCATTCAGTGGGCCATAGAAAGCCTATTTTTTTTTTTTTTAAATATTATTGGGTTTCTAAAGTCTCCCTTAAAAAACAAAAAATACATAAAAAAACAGTGGGAGAGTAATATTGCCCTTTCAGCTTGTGTGCCAGTCTTGACTCCTGGGTGTGCCACCTCTCTCTCATTCAGTGGGCCATAGAAAGCATTTTTTTTTTCCTTGATTTGTGTTCTAAAATCTACCTCAACACAAAAACACTACATCAATCAGTGGGAGAAAAATATTGGCCTCAGTCAGGGCTTGTGTGCCACTGCTGTGTGTGCTATCTCTCATTCAGTGGGCTATAGAAAGCCTATTTATTTATTTATTTTTTTTAAATATTATTGGGTTTCTAAAGTCTCCCTTAAAAAACAAAAAATACATAAAAAAACAGTGGGAGAGTAATATTGTCCTTTCAGCTTGTGTGCCAGTCTTGACTCCTGGGTGTGCCACCTCTCTCTCTCATTCAGTGGGCCATAGAAAGGCTATTTATTTTTTTGGTTTTTTTAATATTATTTGGTTTCTAAAGTCTCCCTGAAAAAAAAAAAAAAAAACATAAAAAAACAGTGGGAGAGTAATATTGCCCTTTCAGCTTGTGTGCCAGTCTTGACTCCTGGGTGTGCCACCTCTCTCCCTCTCATTCAGTGGGCCATAGAAAGCCTATTTATTTATTTTTTTAAATATTATTGGGTTTCTAAAGTCTCCCTTAAAAAACAAAAAATACATAAAAAAACAGTGGGAGAGTAATATTGCCCTTTCAGCTTGTGTGCCAGTCTTGACTCCTGGGTGTGCCACCTCTCTCTCTCATTCAGTGGGCCATAGAAAGGCTATTTATTTTTTTGGTTTTTTTAATATTATTTGGTTTCTAAAGTCTCCCTGAAAAAAAAAAAAAAAACATAAAAAAACAGTGGGAGAGTAATATTGCCCTTTCAGCTTGTGTGCCAGTCTTGACTCCTGGGTGTGCCACCTCTCTCCCTCTCATTCAGTGGGCCATAGAAAGCCTATTTATTTATTTTTTTTAAATATTATTGGGTTTCTAAAGTCTCCCTTAAAAAACAAAAAATACATAAAAAAACAGTGGGAGAGTAATATTGCCCTTTCAGCTTGTGTGCCAGTCTTGACTCCTGGGTGTGCCACCTCTCTCTCATTCAGTGGGCCATAGAAAGCATTTTTTTGGGGTTTTTTTTTTAATATTATTTGGTTTCTAAAGTCTCCCTGAAAAAAAAAAAAAAACATAAAAAAACAGTGGGAGAGTAATATTGCCCTTTCAGCTTGTGTGCCAGTCTTGACTCCTGGGTGTGCCACCTCTCTCTCTCATTCAGTGGGCCATAGAAAGGCTATTTATTTTTTGGGTTTTTTTAATATTATTTGGTTTCTAAAGTCTCCCTGAAAATAAAAAAAAAAAAAACTTAAAAAAACAGTGGGAGAGTAATATTGCCCTTTCAGCTTGTGCGCCAGTCTTGACTCCTGGGTGTGCCACCTCTCTCTCTCTAATTGTGGGCCATAGAAAGCCTTTTTTTTGTTGTTTTTTTTTTTAATATTATTTGGTTTCTAAAGTCTCCCTGAGAAAAAAAAATAAATAAATTAGGTGGGAGATTAATATTGACATTAGTGCTTGAGTGACAGTCCTGCGTGTGTGTCATCTCTGTGATTTTGTGCCACAGAAAACAGAGTGTGTAACATTGTGCCTGATTTTCCTTGTGGTCTCACCAACCTGTTAAGGGATATTGAAATCATACTGAAGTTATAGCTCACCGTGTAAGTTGTTTGACAGCAACAAATAAAGTTACTTTGGTTAAGATTTTAAAACAATGAGGAAGTCTGGTGCAAGAGGTCGTCGTGGGCGTTCATTGTCAGCTGGTAATGATGGTAGTGGTAGTGGAGCATCAGGTGGTCGTGTGGATAAAAATATTCCACCTAAGTCTGGAGCTGTGGAGCCAGTTTCGTCGTCAGGCTACACAAGGCCTCGAACGCTCTCTTTTCTGGGAGTAGGAAAACCGCTTTTAAAGGCGGAGCAGCAACAGCAAGTTTTGGCTTACATTGCAGACTCAGCCTCTAGCTCTTTTGCCTCCTCTTCAGAAACTGGTAAATGTAAAAGCAGCGCGTCGCTTGTGGATGTTCACGGTCAGGGACAAGTCGCTTCCTTGTCCTCCTCAGCAAAAACTACAACAAGAGAGAAGGATGCAGCAGGCGACACAACGGGTCACTCCATGGAGCTCTTTACACATGCCGTCCCTGGCTTAGAAAGTGAAACATTTAACAGGCCATGCCCATTACAAGTAGATTCTGACATGGAGTGCACTGATGCACAGCCACAGCCAGAGTACTATGCTGCTCCTTTGACTCAGACCACCACATTGCCCTCTCAGGGTACAGATCCACAATCAGACCCTGATGAGACTATGTTGCCCCGCCACGAACGCTATACCACCGACCGACACAGTGACACAGACGAAGTTGCACACGAGCTCGAAGAGGAGGTAATAGATGACCCAGTTATTGACCCCGATTGGCAGCCATTGGGGGAACAGGGTGCAGGCGGCAGTAGTTCAGAAGCGGAGGTGGAGGAGGGGCCGCAGCAGGCATCAACATCGCAACAGGTTCCATCTGCCGGGCCCGTATCTGGCCCAAAACGCGTGTCAAAGCCAAAACCTGTTGGAGGACAGCGTGGCCATCCGGTTAAAGCTCAGTCTGCAATCCCTGAAAAGGGATCCGAGTCTAGGAAGAGTGCAGTCTGGCATTTTTTTAAACAACATCCAACTGATCAGCGCAAAGTCATCTGTCAAAAATGTTCAACTAGCTTAAGCAGAGGTCAGAATCTGAAAAGTCTAAATACTAGTTGCATGCATAGACACTTAACCACCATGCATTTTCAAGCCTGGACTAACTACCAAACGTCCCTTAAGGTTGTAGCACCCTCGGCCAATGAAGCTAGTCAGCAACGCAACATCCCTTCCGTCACTGTAAGGCCACCATTTTCCACACCACCGGCAGTATCTGTGCAGGTTTCTTTGCCAGCCAAAAGCAGTCAGGGTCAGGGAATCACCAGTTTTGTAGGAGGAAATATTGCATCTAGGGCACCGGCGGAAACAATACCGTCTCCAACCGTCTCTCAGTCTGCCATGTACACCGGCACACCCGAAAGTTCCACGATCTCCAGCTCTCCAGTCCAGCTCACCCTACATGAGACTCTGGTTAGAAAAAGGAAGTACTTATCCTCGCATCCGCGTACACAGGGTTTTAACGCCCACATAGCTAGACTAATCTCGTTAGAGATGATGCCCTACCGGTTAGTTGAAAGCGAAGCTTTCAAAGCCCTGATGGAGTACGCTGAACCACGATACGAGCTACCCAGTCGACACTTTTTTTCCAGAAAAGCCATCCCAGCCCTGCACCAGCATGTTAAACAGCGCATCGTCCATGCACTCAGGCAATCTGTGAGTACAAAGGTGCACCTGACTACAGATGCATGGACCAGTAGGCATGGCCAGGGACGTTATGTGTCCATCACGGCACACTGGGTGAATGTGATGGATGCAGGGTCCACAGGCGACATCAATTTAGGGACAGTTGTGCCTAGCCCACGGTCTAGGAAACAGTTGGCTGTAGGCGTTCGCACCCCCTCCTCCTCCTCGTCCTCCTGCAGAAGCTACAGCTCTTCCACAGAACGCAGTCTGCCAACCACTCCATCGGCAGATGACACTGTTGCACACCAGTTGTCCCATTATGGGCCAGCTACTGCCAAGCGTCAGCAGGCTGTATTGGCTATGAAGTGTTTGGGCGACAACAGACACACCGCGGAAGTTCTGTCCGAGTTCTTGCAACAAGAAACGCAGTCGTGGCTGGGCACAGTAGATCTTGAGGCAGGCAAGGTAGTGAGTGATAACGGAAGGAATTTCATGGCTGCCATATCCCTTTCCCAACTGAAACACATTCCTTGCCTGGCTCACACCTTAAACCTGGTGGTGCAGTGCTGTTATGACCCCAATGGCGAGGGTCTCAGAGGAACGTGGAAGTCTGCAGAATACAAAAATCCAGCTCATAGGGCAGTGGTAACTGGGTTGACCATATATCTACTCCTAACGCCAACACTAGAAGTAGCCGGGGATCATTCCTACGTTGATTCTAGATGACACGCGCCAGCCGGAGAATCTAGCTACCCCTAGTAGAGGAAAACAAAGACCTTTCTTGCCTCCAGAGAAGGGGACCCCAAAGCTGGATAGAAGCCCCCCACAAATAATGACGGTGAGGTAAGAGGAAATGACAAACACAGAAATGAACCAGGTTTAGCACAGAGAGGCCCGCTTACTGATAGCAGAATAAAGAAAGGTAACTTATATGGTCAACAAAAACCCTATCAAAATCCACACTGGAAATTCAAGAACCCCCGAACCGTCTAACGGTCCGGGGGGAGAACACCAGCCCCCCTAGAGCTTCCAGCAAAGGTCAGGATATAGATTTGGAACAAGCTGGACAAAAATACAAAACCAAAACAAATAGCAAAAAGCAAAAGGCAGACTTAGCTGATATAACTGGAACCAGGATCAGTAGACAAGAGCACAGCAGACTAGCTCTGATAACTACGTTGCCAGGCATTGAACTGAAGGTCCAGGGAGCTTATATAGCAACACCCCTAACTAACGACCCAGGTGCGGATAAAAGGAATGACAGAAAAACCAGAGTAAAAAAAAAACTAGTAACCACTAGAGGGAGCAAAAAGCAAATTCACAACAGTACCCCCCCCTTAGTGAGGGGTCACTGAACCCTCACCACGACCACCAGGGCGATCAGGATGAGCGGCATGAAAGGCACGAACTAAATCGGCCGCATGAACATCAGAGGCGACCACCCAGGAATTATCCTCCTGACCATAGCCCTTCCACTTGACCAGGTACTGAAGCCTCCGCCTGGAGAGGCGAGAATCCAAGATCTTCTCCACCACGTACTCCAACTCGCCCTCAACCAACACCGGAGCAGGAGGCTCAGCAGAAGGAACTACAGGCACAATGTACCGCCGCAACAAGGACCTATGAAATACATTGTGAATAGCAAACGACACAGGAAGATCCAGACGAAAAGATACAGGATTAAGGATTTCCAATATCTTGTAAGGCCCAATAAAACGAGGTTTAAATTTGGGAGAGGAGACCTTCATAGGAACAAAGCGGGAAGAAAGCCATACCAAATCCCCAACGCGTAGTCGGGGACCCACACCGCGGCGGCGGTTGGCAAAGCGCTGAGCCTTCTCCTGTGACAACTTCAAGTTGTCCACCACATGATTCCAGATCTGCTGCAACCTATCCACCAAAGAATCCACCCCAGGACAGTCAGAAGGCTCCACATGACCCGAAGAAAAGCGAGGATGGAAACCAGAGTTGCAGAAAAAAGGCGAAACCAAGGTGGCGGAACTAGCCCGATTATTAAGGGCAAACTCAGCCAACGGCAAGAATGTCACCCAATCGTCCTGATCAGCAGAGACAAAACACCTCAAATAAGCCTCCAAAGTCTGATTGGTTCGCTCCGTCTGTCCATTAGTCTGAGGATGGAAAGCAGACGAAAACGACAAATCAATGCCCATCCTACTACAAAAGGATCGCCAGAACCTGGAAACGAACTGGGATCCTCTGTCTGACACAATATTCTCAGGGATGCCGTGCAAACGAACCACGTTCTGGAAAAACACAGGAACCAGATCGGAAGAGGAAGGCAGCTTAGGCAAAGGAACCAAATGGACCATCTTGGAGAAGCGATCACATATCACCCAGATAACGGACATGCCCTGAGATAGCGGAAGATCAGAAATGAAATCCATGGAGATATCTGTCCAAGGTCTCTTCGGGACAGGCAAGGGCAAGAGCAAACCGCTGGCACGAGAACAGCAAGGCTTAGCTCGAGCACAAGTCCCACAGGACTGCACAAATGACCGCACATCCCTTGACAAGGAAGGCCACCAAAAGGACCTGGCCACCAGATCTCTGGTGCCAAAAATTCCCGGGTGACCTGCCAACACCGAGGAATGAACCTCGGAAATGACTCTGCTGGTCCACTTATCCGGGACAAACAGTCTGTCAGGTGGACAAGACTCAGGCCTATCAGCCTGAAATCTCTGCAACACACGTCGCAGATCCGGAGAAATAGCTGACAAGATAACTCCGTCTTTAAGAATACCAACAGGATCCGTGACTCCAGGAGCATCAGGCACAAAGCTCCTAGAAAGAGCATCGGCCTTCACATTCTTTGAACCTGGTAAATACGAGACAACAAAATCAAAGCGGGAGAAAAACAATGACCAGCGGGCCTGTCTCGGATTAAGGCGTTTAGCAGACTCGAGATACATCAGATTTTTGTGATCAGTCAAGACCACCACACGATGCTTAGCACCCTCGAGCCAATGACGCCACTCCTCAAATGCCCATTTCATGGCCAACAACTCCCGATTGCCCACATCATAATTTCGCTCGGCAGGCGAAAACGTCCTAGAGAAAAAGGCACACGGTTTCATAACAGAGCAACCAGGGCCTCTCTGCGACAAAACGGCCCCTGCCCCAATCTCCGAAGCATCCACCTCAACCTGAAAGGGAAGTGAGACGTCAGGCTGGCACAAAACAGGCGCCGAAGTAAACCGGCGTTTCAACTCCTGGAAAGCCTCCACGGCAGCAGGAGCCCAGTTAGCTACATCGGAGCCCTTCTTGGTCATATCCGTCAAAGGTTTCACAATGCTAGAAAAATTAGCGATAAAACGACGGTAGAAGTTAGCGAAGCCCAAGAACTTCTGAAGACTCTTAACTGACGAGGGCTGAGTCCAATCAAGAATAGCTCGGACCTTGACTGGGTCCATCTCCACAGCAGAAGGGGAAAAAATGAACCCCAAAAAGGGAACCTTCTGTACACCAAAGAGACACTTTGAGCCCTTGACAAACAAAGAATTTTCACGCAAAATTTTAAAGACCAACCTGACCTGCTCCACATGCGAATCCCAATTATCAGAAAAAAACAAAATATCATCCAGATAAACAATCAAAAATTTATCCAGATACTTCCGGAAAATGTCATGCATAAAGGACTGAAAAACTGAAGGCGCATTGGAGAGCCCAAAAGGCATCACCAAGTACTCAAAATGACCTTCGGGCGTATTGAATGCGGTTTTCCATTCATCACCTTGCTTAATGCGCACAAGGTTGTACGCACCACGAAGGTCTATCTTGGTGAACCACTTGGCACCCTTAATCCGGGCAAACAAGTCAGACAACAGCGGTAAAGGATACTGAAATTTGACAGTGATCTTATTTAAAAGCCGATAATCAATACAAGGTCTCAAAGATCCGTCCTTTTTTGCCACAAAAAAGAATCCCGCACCAAGAGGGGAAGAAGACGGACGAATATGTCCTTTCTCCAGAGACTCCTTGATATATGAACGCATAGCGGTATGTTCAGGTACCGACAGATTAAACAGTCTTCCCTTAGGAAATTTACTGCCTGGGATCAAATCTATAGCACAGTCACAGTCCCTATGAGGAGGCAGTGCACTGGACTCAGACTCACTGAAGACATCCTGATAATCAGACAAATACTCTGGAACTTCCGAAGGCGTAGAAGAAGCAATAGACACAGGCAGGGAATCCCCATGAATACCACGACAGCCCCAACTTGAGACTGACATAGCCTTCCAGTCCAGGACTGGATTATGGGTCTGTAACCATGGCAGCCCTAAAACAACCAAATCATGCATTTTATGTAAAACCAGGAAACGTATCACCTCGCGGTGTTCAGGATTCATGCACATGGTAACCTGTGTCCAATACTACGGTTTATTTGCTGCCAATGGTGTAGCATCAATACCCCTAAGAGGAATAGGATTTTCTAATGGTTCAAGAGTAAAACCACAGCGCTTAGCAAATGAGAGATCCATGAGACTCAGGGCAGCACCTGAATCTACAAACGCCATGACAGGATAAGATGACAGTGAGCAAATCAAAGTTACAGACAGAATAAATTTAGGTTGCAAATTACCAACGGTGACAGGACTAACAACCTTAGCTATACGTTTAGAGCATGCTGAGATAACATGTGTAGAATCACCACAGTAGTAGCACAAGCCATTCCGGCGTCTATGAATTTTCCCCTCATTTCTAGTCAGGATTCTATCACATTGCATTAAATCAGGTGTCTGTTCAGACAACACCATGAGGGAATTTGCGGTTTTTCTATCACATTGCACCGAATTAGGTGTCTGTTCAGACAACACCATGAGGGAATTTGCGGTTTTGCGCTCCCGCAACCGCCGGTCAATTTGAATAGCCAGTGCCATAGTATCATTCAGACCTGTGGGAATGGGAAAACCCACCATAACATTCTTAATGGCTTCAGAAAGGCCATTTCTAAAATTAGCGGCCAGTGCACACTCGTTCCAATGTGTCAGCACGGACCATTTCCGAAATTTTTGGCAATACACTTCAGCCTCGTCCTGCCCCTGAGACATAGCCAGCAAGGCCTTTTCTGCCTGAATCTCAAGATTGGGTTCCTCATAAAGTAAACCGAGCGCCAGAAAAAACGCATCAAGATCAGCCAATGCCGGATCTCCTGGCGCCAACGAAAAAGCCCAATCCTGAGGGTCGCCCCGTAAGAACGAAATAACAATTTTTACTTGCTGAGCAGAATCTCCAGATGAACAGGGTCTCAGGGACAAAAACAATTTACAATTATTCACGAAATTCCTAAACTTAAACCTGTCTCCGGAAAACAGTTCAGGAATCGGTATTTTAGGTTCTGACCTAGGATTTCTGATAACATAGTCTTGTATGCCCTGCACACGAGTAGCCAGCTGGTCCACACTTGTAATCAAGGTCTGGACATTCATGTCTGCAGCAAGCATAGCCACTCTGAGGTAAAGGGGAAAAAGGAAAAAAAAAAAAAAAACTCAGAATCTTCTTTCTTATAATCCCTCTTCTGCAATGCATTAAACATTTAATACTGGCCTGGCAAACTGTTATGACCCCAATGGCGAGGGTCTCAGAGGAACGTGGAAGTCTGCAGAATACAAAAATCCAGCTCATAGGGCAGTGGTAACTGGGTTGACCATATATCTACTCCTAACGCCAACACTAGAAGTAGCCGGGGATCATTCCTACGTTGATTCTAGATGACACGCGCCAGCCGGAGAATCTAGCTACCCCTAGTAGAGGAAAACAAAGACCTTTCTTGCCTCCAGAGAAGGGGACCCCAAAGCTGGATAGAAGCCCCCCACAAATAATGACGGTGAGGTAAGAGGAAATGACAAACACAGAAATGAACCAGGTTTAGCACAGAGAGGCCCGCTTACTGATAGCAGAATAAAGAAAGGTAACTTATATGGTCAACAAAAACCCTATCAAAATCCACACTGGAAATTCAAGAACCCCCGAACCGTCTAACGGTCCGGGGGGAGAACACCAGCCCCCCTAGAGCTTCCAGCAAAGGTCAGGATATAGATTTGGAACAAGCTGGACAAAAATACAAAACCAAAACAAATAGCAAAAAGCAAAAGGCAGACTTAGCTGATATAACTGGAACCAGGATCAGTAGACAAGAGCACAGCAGACTAGCTCTGATAACTACGTTGCCAGGCATTGAACTGAAGGTCCAGGGAGCTTATATAGCAACACCCCTAACTAACGACCCAGGTGCGGATAAAAGGAATGACAGAAAAACCAGAGTCAAAAAAAACCTAGTAACCACTAGAGGGAGCAAAAAGCAAATTCACAACAGTACCCCCCCCTTAGTGAGGGGTCACCGAACCCTCACCACGACCACCAGGGCGATCAGGATGAGCGGCATGAAAGGCACGAACTAAATCGTCCGCATGAACATCAGAGGCGACCACCCAGGAATTATCCTCCTGACCATAGCCCTTCCACTTGACCAGGTACTGAAGCCTCCGCCTGGAGAGGCGAGAATCCAAGATCTTCTCCACCACGTACTCCAACTCGCCCTCAACCAACACCGGAGCAGGAGGCTCAGCAGAAGGAACTACAGGCACAATGTACCGCCGCAACAAGGACCTATGAAATACATTGTGAATAGCAAACGACACAGGAAGATCCAGACGAAAAGATACAGGATTAAGGATTTCCAATATCTTGTAAGGCCCAATAAAACGAGGTTTAAATTTGGGAGAGGAGACCTTCATAGGAACAAAGCGGGAAGAAAGCCATACCAAATCCCCAACGCGTAGTCGGGGACCCACACCGCGGCGGCGGTTGGCAAAGCGCTGAGCCTTCTCCTGTGACAACTTCAAGTTGTCCACCACATGATTCCAGATCTGCTGCAACCTATCCACCAAAGAATCCACCCCAGGACAGTCAGAAGGCTCCACATGACCCGAAGAAAAGCGAGGATGGAAACCAGAGTTGCAGAAAAAAGGCGAAACCAAGGTGGCGGAACTAGCCCGATTATTAAGGGCAAACTCAGCCAACGGCAAGAATGTCACCCAATCGTCCTGATCAGCAGAGACAAAACACCTCAAATAAGCCTCCAAAGTCTGATTGGTTCGCTCCGTCTGTCCATTAGTCTGAGGATGGAAAGCAGACGAAAACGACAAATCAATGCCCATCCTACTACAAAAGGATCGCCAGAACCTGGAAACGAACTGGGATCCTCTGTCTGACACAATATTCTCAGGGATGCCGTGCAAACGAACCACGTTCTGGAAAAACACAGGAACCAGATCGGAAGAGGAAGGCAGCTTAGGCAAAGGAACCAAATGGACCATCTTGGAGAAGCGATCACATATCACCCAGATAACGGACATGCCCTGAGATAGCGGAAGATCAGAAATGAAATCCATGGAGATATGTGTCCAAGGTCTCTTCGGGACAGGCAAGGGCAAGAGCAAACCGCTGGCACGAGAACAGCAAGGCTTAGCTCGAGCACAAGTCCCACAGGACTGCACAAATGACCGCACATCCCTTGACAAGGAAGGCCACCAAAAGGACCTGGCCACCAGATCTCTGGTGCCAAAAATTCCCGGGTGACCTGCCAACACCGAGGAATGAACCTCGGAAATGACTCTGCTGGTCCACTTATCCGGGACAAACAGTCTGTCAGGTGGACAAGACTCAGGCCTATCAGCCTGAAATCTCTGCAACACACGTCGCAGATCCGGAGAAATAGCTGACAAGATAACTCCGTCTTTAAGAATACCAACAGGATCCGTGACTCCAGGAGCATCAGGCACAAAGCTCCTAGAAAGAGCATCGGCCTTCACATTCTTTGAACCTGGTAAATACGAGACAACAAAATCAAAGCGGGAGAAAAACAATGACCAGCGGGCCTGTCTCGGATTAAGGCGTTTAGCAGACTCGAGATACATCAGATTTTTGTGATCAGTCAAGACCACCACACGATGCTTAGCACCCTCGAGCCAATGACGCCACTCCTCAAATGCCCATTTAATGGCCAACAACTCCCGATTGCCCACATCATAATTTCACTCGGCAGGCGAAAACTTCCTAGAGAAAAAGGCACAAGGTTTCATAACAGAGCAACCAGGGCCTCTCTGCGACAAAACGGCCCCTGCCCCAATCTCCGAAGCATCCACCTCAACCTGAAAGGGAAGTGAGACGTCAGGCTGGCACAAAACAGGCGCCGAAGTAAACCGGCGTTTCAACTCCTGGAAAGCCTCCACGGCAGCAGGAGCCCAGTTAGCTACATCGGAGCCCTTCTTGGTCATATCCGTCAAAGGTTTCACAATGCTAGAAAAATTAGCGATAAAACGACGGTAGAAGTTAGCGAAGCCCAAGAACTTCTGAAGACTCTTAACTGACGAGGGCTGAGTCCAATCAAGAATAGCTCGGACCTTGACTGGGTCCATCTCCACAGCAGAAGGGGAAAAAATGAACCCCAAAAAGGGAACCTTCTGTACACCAAAGAGACACTTTGAGCCCTTGACAAACAAAGAATTTTCACGCAAAATTTTAAAGACCAACCTGACCGGCTCCACATGCGAATCCCAATTATCAGAAAAAACCAAAATATCATCCAGATAAACAATCAAAAATTTATCCAGATACTTCCGGAAAATGTCATGCATAAAGGACTGAAAAACTGAAGGCGCATTGGAGAGCCCAAAAGGCATCACCAAGTACTCAAAATGACCTTCGGGCGTATTGAATGCGGTTTTCCATTCATCACCTTGCTTAATGCGCACAAGGTTGTACGCACCACGAAGGTCTATCTTGGTGAACCACTTGGCACCCTTAATCCGGGCAAACAAGTCAGACAACAGCGGTAAAGGATACTGAAATTTGACAGTGATCTTATTTAAAAGCCGATAATCAATACAAGGTCTCAAAGATCCGTCCTTTTTTGCCACAAAAAAGAATCCCGCACCAAGAGGGGAAGAAGACGGACGAATATGTCCTTTCTCCAGAGACTCCTTGATATATGAACGCATAGCGGTATGTTCAGGTACCGACAGATTAAACAGTCTTCCCTTAGGAAATTTACTGCCTGGGATCAAATCTATAGCACAGTCACAGTCCCTATGAGGAGGCAGTGCACTGGACTCAGACTCACTGAAGACATCCTGATAATCAGACAAATACTCCGGAACTTCCGAAGGCGTAGAAGAAGCAATAGACACAGGCAGGGAATCCCCATGAATACCACGACAGCCCCAACTTGAGACTGACATAGCCTTCCAGTCCAGGACTGGATTATGGGTCTGTAACCATGGCAGCCCTAAAACAACCAAATCATGCATTTTATGTAAAACCAGGAAACGTATCACCTCGCGGTGTTCAGGATTCATGCACATGGTAACCTGTGTCCAATACTGCGGTTTATTTGCTGCCAATGGTGTAGCATCAATACCCCTAAGAGGAATAGGATTTTCTAATGGTTCAAGAGTAAAACCACAGCGCTTAGCAAATGAGAGATCCATGAGACTCAGGGCAGCACCTGAATCTACAAACGCCATGACAGGATAAGATGACAGTGAGCAAATCAAAGTTACAGACAGAATAAATTTAGGTTGCAAATTACCAACGGTGACAGGACTAACAACCTTAGCTATACGTTTAGAGCATGCTGAGATAACATGTGTAGAATCACCACAGTAGTAGCACAAGCCATTCCGGCGTCTATGAATTTTCCCCTCATTTCTAGTCAGGATTCTATCACATTGCATTAAATCAGGTGTCTGTTCAGACAACACCATGAGGGAATTTGCGGTTTTTCTATCACATTGCACCGAATTAGGTGTCTGTTCAGACAACACCATGAGGGAATTTGCGGTTTTGCGCTCCCGCAACCGCCGGTCAATTTGAATAGCCAGTGCCATAGTATCATTCAGACCTGTGGGAATGGGAAAACCCACCATAACATTCTTAATGGCTTCAGAAAGGCCATTTCTAAAATTAGCGGCCAGTGCACACTCGTTCCAATGTGTCAGCACGGACCATTTCCGAAATTTTTGGCAATACACTTCAGCCTCGTCCTGCCCCTGAGACATAGCCAGCAAGGCCTTTTCTGCCTGAATCTCAAGATTGGGTTCCTCATAAAGTAAACCGAGCGCCAGAAAAAACGCATCAAGATCAGCCAATGCCGGATCTCCTGGCGCCAACGAAAAAGCCCAATCCTGAGGGTCGCCCCGTAAGAACGAAATAACAATTTTTACTTGCTGAGCAGAATCTCCAGATGAACAGGGTCTCAGGGACAAAAACAATTTACAATTATTCACGAAATTCCTAAACTTAAACCTGTCTCCGGAAAACAGTTCAGGAATCGGTATTTTAGGTTCTGACCTAGGATTTCTGATAACATAGTCTTGTATGCCCTGCACACGAGTAGCCAGCTGGTCCACACTTGTAATCAAGGTCTGGACATTCATGTCTGCAGCAAGCATAGCCACTCTGAGGTAAAGGGGAAAAAGGAAAAAAAAAAAAAAAACTCAGAATCTTCTTTCTTATAATCCCTCTTCTGCAATGCATTAAACATTTAATACTGGCCTGGCAAACTGTTATGACCCCAATGGCGAGGGTCTCAGAGGAACGTGGAAGTCTGCAGAATACAAAAATCCAGCTCATAGGGCAGTGGTAACTGGGTTGACCATATATCTACTCCTAACGCCAACACTAGAAGTAGCCGGGGATCATTCCTACGTTGATTCTAGATGACACGCGCCAGCCGGAGAATCTAGCTACCCCTAGTAGAGGAAAACAAAGACCTTTCTTGCCTCCAGAGAAGGGGACCCCAAAGCTGGATAGAAGCCCCCCACAAATAATGACGGTGAGGTAAGAGGAAATGACAAACACAGAAATGAACCAGGTTTAGCACAGAGAGGCCCGCTTACTGATAGCAGAATAAAGAAAGGTAACTTATATGGTCAACAAAAACCCTATCAAAATCCACACTGGAAATTCAAGAACCCCCGAACCGTCTAACGGTCCGGGGGGAGAACACCAGCCCCCCTAGAGCTTCCAGCAAAGGTCAGGATATAGATTTGGAACAAGCTGGACAAAAATACAAAACCAAAACAAATAGCAAAAAGCAAAAGGCAGACTTAGCTGATATAACTGGAACCAGGATCAGTAGACAAGAGCACAGCAGACTAGCTCTGATAACTACGTTGCCAGGCATTGAACTGAAGGTCCAGGGAGCTTATATAGCAACACCCCTAACTAACGACCCAGGTGCGGATAAAAGGAATGACAGAAAAACCAGAGTCAAAAAAAAACTAGTAACCACTAGAGGGAGCAAAAAGCAAATTCACAACAAGTGCTTATTGAAAACTTATCCTGGGTTCTCCGACCTGCTCCTCAAAGTGCGTGCACTTTGCTTACATATCCGACGTTCGCCTGTACACGCCAGCCGTATGCAGACCTATCAGCGGTCTTTGAACCTTCCCCAGCATCGCCTAATCATAGACGTTGCAACAAGGTGGAACTCAACACTGCACATGCTTCAGAGACTGTGCGAACAGAGGCGTGCTGTTATTTATTTGTGGGAGGATACACGGGCAGGCAGTAGGATGGCAGACATGGAGTTGTCAGGTGTGCAGTGGTCTAAGATACAAGACATGTGTCAAGTCCTTCAGTGTTTTGAGGAATGCACACGGCTGGTTAGTGCAGACAACGCCGTAATAAGCATGAGCATCCCCCTAATGCGTCTGCTGATGCAAAGTTTGACGCACATAAAGGAGCAGGCGTCTGCACCAGAGGAAGAGGAAAGCCTTGATGACAGTCAGCCATTGTCTGGTCAGGGCAGTGTACAGGACGAGGTAGCGGGCGAAGAGGAGGTGGAGGACGAGGAGGATGATGGGGATGAGTATATTTTTAATGCCGAACCTTTCCCGGGGGCACAGGAAATTGGTTGCGTGTCACGGCCGGGTTCTGGTTTTTTGAGGGACACAAGTGACGTAGATTTGCCTGCAACTGCCCCTCAACCAATCACAACCGGAGATTTGACAACTGGAACTTTGGCCCACATGGCGGATTATGCCTTACGTATCCTAAAAAGGGACACACGCATTACGAAAATGATGAACGATGACGATTACTGGTTGGCCTGCCTCCTTGATCCACGCTATAAAGGCAAATTGCAAAATATTATGCCACATGAGAACTTGGAACTAATATTAGCAACCAAACAATCAACTCTTGTTGACCGTTTGCTTCAGGCATTCCCAGCACACAGCGCACGTGATCGTTCTCACACGAGCTCCAGGGGGCAGCAGACTAGGAGTGTTAGGGGTGCACACATCAGAAGTGGCGTTGGACAGAGGGGTTTTCTGACCAGGTTGTGGAGTGATTTTGCTATGACCGCAGACAGGACAGGTACTGCTGCATCAATTGAAAGTGACAGGAGACAACATTTGTCCAGTATGGTTACTAACTATTTTTCATCCCTTATCGATGTTCTCCCTCAACCGTCATTCCCATTTGATTACTGGGCCTCCAAATTAGACACCTGGCCAGAATTGGCAGAATATGCATTGCAGGAGCTTGCTTGCCCAGCAGCAAGTGTCCTATCAGAAAGAGTATTCAGTGCTGCAGGTTCAATATTAACCGAAAAAAGGACTCGTCTGGCTACCCAAAATGTTGACGATCTAACATTCATTAAAATGAACCACAACTGGATTTCGAAATCTTTTGCCCCACCTTGCCCGGCCGACACCTAGCTTTCCTATGAAAAGCTCTTGCCTGTGAATTACTTTTCTAATGTCTAATTTGCTGCAGCTGATTGTACAGCATACGACATGTTTACACCTCCCTAAATGGCCAAACTCCCCACACGGGGCCGTGGTATCGCGACTTGGCGCAAGCACCCGTGAGACTGCTGTTTGTCTGAAGAGGTGGGTGTGCTCGCTTTTGGTTGACGGCATTGCTACTGGGTCCCTCATAGTACAATGTAGTGTCTCTGGCGGTGGTGGTGCGCACCCGTCAGACACACCGTTGTAACATGAGGGGCCCTGGGGCGGTCCCGCCGGCCTCAAGAGAGTTCCCCCCTACCCCAGCTCAAAATGTGCTCTACCACGTGCAAAATTATGTCGCACAGCTCCACCAATCTTTAGTCTATTCGCTGACATCATTCAATGTCTGGCACTGACAATACAAATTTGTAGACATCTATGATGCAACTTAAAGTAGTCTGTGTCTGTGTCCTATATTGGCACCATTAAATAGTTACTGCCAAATTACTATGTCAGAAATTCAGTAGATGAGCCCACCCCTGTACCAAAGTATGCCACCTTTTTTTTTGTTTTGGTTGTTTTGCGAGACATTAACATCTATTTATATTTTGGGAGTACTGGGACAGACACTCCTTGCACTACTCCTCCACTCACCACCAAGCTGCCTGTGTATCCATGTAACCGCTGTAAAACTGCCATGAGCCTATTGTTTGTTATTTTAGGCCTTTGATAGCCTGTCTGCGGTCCCTACTTTAAATACTCCTCCACTCACCACCAAGCTGCCTGCCCGTGTATCCATGTAACCGCTGTAAAACTGCCATGAGCCTATTGTTTGTTATTTTAGGCCTTTGATAGCCTGTCTGCGGTCCCTACTTTAAATACTCCTCCACTCACCACCAAGCTGCCTGCCCGTGTATCCATGTAACCGCTGTAAAACTGCCATGAGCCTATTGTTTGTTATTTTAGGCCTTTGATAGCCTGTCTGCGGTCCCTACTTTAAATACTCCTCCACTCACCACCAAGCTGCCTGCCCGTGTATCCATGTAACCGCTGTAAAACTGCCATGAGCCTATTGTTTGTTATTTTAGGCCTTTGATAGCCTGTCTGCGGTCCCTACTTTAAATACTCCTCCACTCACCACCAAGCTGCCTGCCCGTGTATCCATGTAACCGCTGTAAAACTGCCATGAGCCTATTGTTTGTTATTTTAGGCCTTTGATAGCCTGTCTGCGGTCCCTACTTTAAATACTCCTCCACTCACCACCAAGCTGCCTGCCCGTGTATCCATGTAACCGCTGTAAAACTGCCATGAGCCTATTGTTTGTTATTTTAGGCCTTTGATAGCCTGTCTGCGGTCCCTACTTTAAATACTCCTCCACTCACCACCAAGCTGCCTGCCCGTGTATCCATGTAACCGCTGTAAAACTGCCATGAGCCTATTGTTTGTTATTTTAGGCCTTTGATAGCCTGTCTGCGGTCCCTACTTTAAATACTCCTCCACTCACCACCAAGCTGCCTGCCCGTGTATCCATGTAACCGCTGTAAAACTGCCATGAGCCTATTGTTTGTTATTTTAGGCCTTTGATAGCCTGTCTGCGGTCCCTACTTTAAATACTCCTCCACTCACCACCAAGCTGCCTGCCCGTGTATCCATGTAACCGCTGTAAAACTGCCATGAGCCTATTGTTTGTTATTTTAGGCCTTTGATAGCCTGTCTGCGGTCCCTACTTTAAATACTCCTCCACTCACCACCAAGCTGCCTGCCCGTGTATCCATGTAACCGCTGTAAAACTGCCATGAGCCTATTGTTTGTTATTTTAGGCCTTTGATAGCCTGTCTGCGGTCCCTACTTTAAATACTCCTCCACTCACCACCAAGCTGCCTGCCCGTGTATCCATGTAACCGCTGTAAAACTGCCATGAGCCTATTGTTTGTTATTTTAGGCCTTTGATAGCCTGTCTGCGGTCCCTACTTTAAATACTCCTCCACTCACCACCAAGCTGCCTGCCCGTGTATCCATGTAACCGCTGTAAAACTGCCATGAGCCTATTGTTTGTTATTTTAGGCCTTTGATAGCCTGTCTGCGGTCCCTACTTTAAATACTCCTCCACTCACCACCAAGCTGCCTGCCCGTGTATCCATGTAACCGCTGTAAAACTGCCATGAGCCTATTGTTTGTTATTTTAGGCCTTTGATAGCCTGTCTGCGGTCCCTACTTTAAATACTCCTCCACTCACCACCAAGCTGCCTGCCCGTGTATCCATGTAACCGCTGTAAAACTGCCATGAGCCTATTGTTTGTTATTTTAGGCCTTTGATAGCCTGTCTGCGGTCCCTACTTTAAATACTCCTCCACTCACCACCAAGCTGCCTGCCCGTGTATCCATGTAACCGCTGTAAAACTGCCATGAGCCTATTGTTTGTTATTTTAGGCCTTTGATAGCCTGTCTGCGGTCCCTACTTTAAATACTCCTCCACTCACCACCAAGCTGCCTGCCCGTGTATCCATGTAACCGCTGTAAAACTGCCATGAGCCTATTGTTTGTTATTTTAGGCCTTCGAAGCCTGTCTGCGGTCCCTCCTTCCACTAGGCCTCCACTGACCAGACCACTGCTGCCCGTGTACCCCTGGAACCAATTTTAAAGTGCCTACAGCCAGCCCATTTTATTGTGTTAGGCCTTCGAAGCCTGTCTGCGGTCCCTCCTTCCACTAGGCCTCCACTGACCAGACCACTGCTGCCCGTGTACCCCTGGAACCAATTTTAAAGTGCCTACAGCCAGCCCATTTTATTGTGTTAGGCCTTCGAAGCCTGTCTGCGGTCCCTCCTTCCACTAGGCCTCCACTGACCAGACCACTGCTGCCCGTGTACCCCTGGAACCAATTTTAAAGTGCCTACAGCCAGCCCATTTTATTGTGTTAGGCCTTCGAAGCCTGTCTGCGGTCCCTCCTTCCACTAGGCCTCCACTGACCAGACCACTGCTGCCCGTGTACCCCTGGAACCAATTTTAAAGTGCCTACAGCCAGCCCATTTTATTGTGTTAGGCCTTCGAAGCCTGTCTCCGGTCCCTCCTTCCACTAGGCCTCCACTGACCAGACCACTGCTGCCCGTGTACCCCTGGAACCAATTTTAAAGTGCCTACAGCCAGCCCATTTTATTGTGTTAGGCCTTCGAAGCCTGTCTGCGGTCCCTCCTTCCACTAGGCCTCCACTGACCAGACCACTGCTGCCCGTGTACCCCTGGAACCAATTTTAAAGTGCCTACAGCCAGCCCATTTTATTGTGTTAGGCCTTCGAAGCCTGTCTCCGGTCCCTCCTTCCACTAGGCCTCCACTGACCAGACCACTGCTGCCCGTGTACCCCTGGAACCAATTTTAAAGTGCCTACAGCCAGCCCATTTTATTGTGTTAGGCCTTCGAAGCCTGTCTGCGGTCCCTCCTTCCACTAGGCCTCCACTGACCAGACCACTGCTGCCCGTGTACCCCTGGAACCAATTTTAAAGTGCCTACAGCCAGCCCATTTTATTGTGTTAGGCCTTCGAAGCCTGTCTGCGGTCCCTCCTTCCACTAGGCCTCCACTGACCAGACCACTGCTGCCCGTGTACCCCTGGAACCAATTTTAAAGTGCCTACAGCCAGCCCATTTTATTGTGTTAGGCCTTCGAAGCCTGTCTCCGGTCCCTCCTTCCACTAGGCCTCCACTGACCAGACCACTGCTGCCCGTGTACCCCTGGAACCAATTTTAAAGTGCCTACAGCCAGCCCATTTTATTGTGTTAGGCCTTCGAAGCCTGTCTGCGGTCCCTCCTTCCACTAGGCCTCCACTGACCAGACCACTGCTGCCCGTGTACCCCTGGAACCAATTTTAAAGTGCCTACAGCCAGCCCATTTTATTGTGTTAGGCCTTCGAAGCCTGTCTCCGGTCCCTCCTTCCACTAGGCCTCCACTGACCAGACCACTGCTGCCCGTGTACCCCTGGAACCAATTTTAAAGTGCCTACAGCCAGCCCATTTTATTGTGTTAGGCCTTCGAAGCCTGTCTGCGGTCCCTCCTTCCACTAGGCCTCCACTGACCAGACCACTGCTGCCCGTGTACCCCTGGAACCAATTTTAAAGTGCCTACAGCCAGCCCATTTTATTGTGTTAGGCCTTCGAAGCCTGTCTGCGGTCCCTCCTTCCACTAGGCCTCCACTGACCAGACCACTGCTGCCCGTGTACCCCTGGAACCAATTTTAAAGTGCCTACAGCCAGCCCATTTTATTGTGTTAGGCCTTCGAAGCCTGTCTGCGGTCCCTCCTTCCACTAGGCCTCCACTGACCAGACCACTGCTGCCCGTGTACCCCTGGAACCAATTTTAAAGTGCCTACAGCCAGCCCATTTTATTGTGTTAGGCCTTCGAAGCCTGTCTGCGGTCCCTCCTTCCACTAGGCCTCCACTGACCAGACCACTGCTGCCCGTGTACCCCTGGAACCAATTTTAAAGTGCCTACAGCCAGCCCATTTTATTGTGTTAGGCCTTCGAAGCCTGTCTGCGGTCCCTCCTTCCACTAGGCCTCCACTGACCAGACCACTGCTGCCCGTGTACCCCTGGAACCAATTTTAAAGTGCCTACAGCCAGCCCATTTTATTGTGTTAGGCCTTCGAAGCCTGTCTGCGGTCCCTCCTTCCACTAGGCCTCCACTGACCAGACCACTGCTGCCCGTGTACCCCTGGAACCAATTTTAAAGTGCCTACAGCCAGCCCATTTTATTGTGTTAGGCCTTCGAAGCCTGTCTGCGGTCCCTCCTTCCAATAGGCCTACACTGACAAAGGTACACCTGACAACAGACACATGGACCTGTAGGCATGGCCACGGAAGGTTACGTGTCCATTACGGCGCAATGGGTTAATGTATTGGATGCATGGTCCACACAGGGGACAGCCTGCTAAGTCTGTCTGCAGTCCCTAATTCAAGTTGTCCTCAACTGAATAAAGCTGAGCTTCTACCTTCCGGCTCTGATAAACTGCTGTTTTTAAACACATTGGTGGTTCCGGCCTACTAACGGTGTCTGCCCCTGCCTGGTGTTGCCCTCAACTGAATAAAGCTGAGCTTCAACCTTCTGGCTCTCATTAAGTGTTTTTTAAAAAACAAAATGGTGGTTAGGGCCTACTAACGGTGTCTGCCCCTGCCTGGTGTTGCCCTCAACTGAATAAAGCTGAGCTTCAACCTTCTGGCTCTCATTAAGTGTTTTTTAAAAAACAAAATGGTGGTTAGGGCCTACTAACGGTGTCTGCCCCTGCCTGGTGTTGCCCTCAACTGAATAAAGCTGAGCTTCAACCTTCTGGCTCTCATTAAGTGTTTTTTAAAAAACAAAATGGTGGTTAGGGCCTACTAACGGTGTCTGCCCCTGCCTGGTGTTGCCCTCAACTGAATAAAGCTGAGCTTCAACCTTCTGGCTCTCATTTAGTGTTTTTTAAAAAACAAAATGGTGGTTAGGGCCTACTAACGGCTTCTGCCCCTCCCTGGTGTTGCCCTCAACTGAATAAAGCTGAGCTTCTACCTTCCGGCTCTGATTAACTGCTGTTTTTAAACACATTGGTGGTTCCGGCCTACTAACGGTGTCTGCCCCTGCCTGGTGTTGCCCTCAACTGAATAAAGCTGAGCTTCAACCTTCTGGCTCTCATTAAGTGTTTTTTAAAAAACAAAATGGTGGTTAGGGCCTACTAACGGCTTCTGCCCCTCCCTGGTGTTGCCCTCAACTGAATAAAGCGGAGCTTCAACCTTCTGGCTCTCATTAAGTGTTTTTTAAAAAACAAAATGGTGGTTAGGGCCTACTAACGGTGTCTGCCCCTGCCTGGTGTTGCCCTCAACTGAATAAAGCTGAGCTTCAACCTTCTGGCTCTCATTGTTTTTTAAAAAACAAAATGGTGGTTAGGGCCTACTAACGGTGTCTGCCCCTGCCTGGTGTTGCCCTCAACTGAATAAAGCTGAGCTTCAACCTTCTGGCTCTCATTAAGTGTTTTTTAAAAAACAAAATGGTGGTTAGGGCCTACTAACGGTGTCTGCCCCTGCCTGGTGTTGCCCTCAACTGAATAAAGCTGAGCTTCAACCTTCTGGCTCTCATTAAGTGTTTTTTAAAAAACAAAATGGTGGTTAGGGCCTACTAACGGTGTCTGCCCCTGCCTGGTGTTGCCCTCAACTGAATAAAGCTGAGCTTCAACCTTCTGGCTCTCATTAAGTGTTTTTTAAAAAACAAAATGGTGGTTAGGGCCTACTAACGGTGTCTGCCCCTGCCTGGTGTTGCCCTCAACTGAATAAAGCTGAGCTTCAACCTTCTGGCTCTCATTAAGTGTTTTTTAAAAAACAAAATGGTGGTTAGGGCCTACTAACGGCTTCTGCCCCTCCCTGGTGTTGCCCTCAACTGAATAAAGCTGAGCTTCTACCTTCCGGCTCTGATTAACTGCTGTTTTTAAACACATTGGTGGTTCCGGCCTACTAACGGTGTCTGCCCCTGCCTGGTGTTGCCCTCAACTGAATAAAGCTGAGCTTCAACCTTCTGGCTCTCATTAAGTGTTTTTTAAAAAAACAAAATGGTGGTTAGGGCCTACTAACGGCTTCTGCCCCTCCCTGGTGTTGCCCTCAACTGAATAAAGCTGAGCTTCAACCTTCTGGCTCTCATTAAGTGTTTTTTAAAAAACAAAATGGTGGTTAGGGCCTACTAACGGCTTCTGCCCCTCCCTGGTGTTGCCCTCAACTGAATAAAGCTGAGCTTCTACCTTCCGGCTCTGATTAACTGCTGTTTTTAAACACATTGGTGATTCCGGCCTACTAACGGTGTCTGCCCCTGCCTGGTGTTGCCCTCAACTGAATAAAGCTGAGCTTCAACCTTCTGGCTCTCATTAAGTGTTTTTTAAAAAACAAAATGGTGGTTAGGGCCTACTAACGGTGTCTGCCCCTGCCTGGTGTTGCCCTCAACTGAATAAAGCTGAGCTTCAACCTTCTGGCTCTCATTAAGTGTTTTTTAAAAAACAAAATGGTGGTTAGGGCCTACTAACGGCTTCTGCCCCTCCCTGGTGTTGCCCTCAACTGAATAAAGCTGAGCTTCAACCTTCTGGCTCTCATTAAGTGTTTTTTAAAAAACAAAATGGTGGTTAGGGCCTACTAACGGCTTCTGCCCCTCCCTGGTGTTGCCCTCAACTGAATAAAGCTGAGCTTCTACCTTCCGGCTCTGATTAACTGCTGTTTTTAAACACATTGGTGGTTCCGGCCTACTAACGGTGTCTGCCCCTGCCTGGTGTTGCCCTCAACTGAATAAAGCTGAGCTTCAACCTTCTGGCTCTCATTAAGTGTTTTTTAAAAAACAAAATGGTGGTTAGGGCCTACTAACGGTGTCTGCCCCTGCCTGGTGTTGCCCTCAACTGAATAAAGCTGAGCTTCTACCTTCCGGCTCTGATTAACTGCTGTTTTTAAACACATTGGTGGTTCCGGCCTACTAACGGTGTCTGCCCCTGCCTGGTGTTGCCCTCAACTGAATAAAGCTGAGCTTCAACCTTCTGGCTCTCATTAAGTGTTTTTTAAAAAACAAAATGGTGGTTAGGGCCTACTAACGGCTTCTGCCCCTCCCTGGTGTTGCCCTCAACTGAATAAAGCTGAGCTTCTACCTTCCGGCTCTGATTAACTGCTGTTTTTAAACACATTGGTGGTTCCGGCCTACTAACGGTGTCTGCCCCTGCCTGGTGTTGCCCTCAACTGAATAAAGCTGAGCTTCAACCTTCTGGCTCTCATTAAGTGTTTTTTAAAAAACAAAATGGTGGTTAGGGCCTACTAACGGTGTCTGCCCCTCCCTGGTGTTGTCCTCAACTGAACAAAGCTGAGCTTCCACATTCTGGCTTTCGGCCTATACTATCAGATATTAAACTGCATTTGGCCTACTAGTGTGGTTAGGCCCTTGAAACAGTGTCTGCTGCTCTTGGGTTTGCTACTCCACTGAACAAAGCAATGCCGCCTGTTTAGTCCTGTTACCAATTTTGATCTGCATTTAGCCTACTTTATTCTTTGGCCCTATATCTGTTTCCTCATCATCCTGCCCATTGCCCAGCCACTGCTAGATGAGTCTGCTGGTACATTGACCTAGACCACTACATTCCCCTTGTACTCTACACAGCCAGAATCTGACCCTGCTGAAAGTAAGGTTCCCCTTCCCGCATGTTATACCACCTTACACAGGGACAAAGAGGAAGGTGCAGATGAAAGTGCAGGTTCCTTCATCAGGTGGGGGGGCATACTCGTTGGCGACGTCACTGGCACAGGGCCACTCAGAGTACGCAAAAGTGTCGCTGCTGGTGGGAGGCGCCCCCGCCATGCAAACACACCGCCGTACTTTGAGGGGCCCTGTGCCAGTGCCAATGCGAACGAGTGGGCCCCCCCTGCTTGCTCAGGATCACAGCACTTACAACGTTGAAATACTTACCTCTCCCTGCTCCACCGCCATGACGTAGTCCATGTTTCCTGGGCCCACTAAAACCTTGAACCAGCCCTACCCCCACAACTTTTGCCAAATGACCCCCAATTTCCAGTGCCCAACTATTATTATAAAGTTAATTAAGATTGACAAGCTTCAGAAAACAAGAATGGATGTTTTTGGCAGTAAAATGTGCACTGTAGGTGTTTTCCTGGCCTCCACTCACTGCCGGCTATGCTTCCCCATTGACTTGCATTGGGTTTCGTGTTTCGGTCGATCCCCGACTTTTAGCGATAATCGGCCGACTTCACTCGACTCGACTCTGGACTAAATCGGGTTTCACAAAACCAGACTCGATCTTAAAAAAATGAAAGTCGCTCAACCCTAGTCATGCTGAATATATTCTCAAAGACTGCTCGATATGCCCTCAGGGAAACAAGCTGTTGGGAAAATGCCTAAGTCTGGATGATTGTTGAGGAGGTCATCCAGACTTCCAGGTTCCTTTTTACTCCTCAGATAAAGTACTGTTGAGCATGAAACTCCTTTTCCAAAACCATATATTATCAGCAGTATCTCACTTTGATTGTACATCTGCTACCAACTTAATTGATTCAGGACTGGCCCTGAGATTAGGATTAGGGACAGCTAAGTTGGAAAGACCCATTCAAATTGTTTCCATTGACAGGACACCGTTACTCTAGATCCTTGTCCAGCTGGTAATGGTGGAATTCACACTTAAAGTGGGAGCCTTTCAGTTTGAGTCCATCTCCTGCTATATTTTGTACACCATGTTCCAAATTATTATGCAAATGATATTTTTTTCGGATTTTCCTAAATGTTCGGTGCAAATGAGAGTCAGTCTAATAAAAGTCATCATCCGTTGGAGTATACATCGAATTTTATTGAAGAAACCTCCCAATTATAACAGTATAATCTCCAAAATGAATAAAAACTCAAAATGTAATGTTCCAAATTATTAGGCACAGCAGAATGTCTAAACCTTTGATGTTTTAAATAACCGAAAATGCTCATTTGTTGAATTTGCAGCATTAGGAGGTCACGTTCACTGAGCAGAAAAGCTAATTAACTCCAAAAACATCCTAACAGGCCAAGTTACATGTTAACATAGGAACCCTTCTTTGATGTCACCTTCACAGTTCTTGCATCCATTGAACTTGTGAGTTTTTGGAGAGTTTCTGCTTGTATTTCTTTGCTTGAAGACAGAATAGCCTCCTAGAGCTGCTGTTTTGATGTGAACTGCCTCCCACCCTCATAAATCGTTTGCTTGATGATACTCCAAAGGTTCTCTATAGGGTTGAGGTCAGGAGAAGATGATGGCCACACCATGAGTTTATCTCCTTTTATGCCCATAGCAGCCAATGACTCAGAAGTATTCTTTGCAGCATTAAATGGTGCATTGTCATGCATGAAGATGATTTTTCTCCTGAAGGCACGTTTCTGCTTTTTATTCCATGGAAGAAAGTTGGTACATTTTATTTAATACATTTTAACATAATGTTCCAATATTTTATTTTATGTAAGAGCAGTAAAAAGCATATGGCCCAATTTAACCCCTTAGCTACCAATGACGGATTTATCCATCATTGGACGCCTACCCCTGTTTGGTGTGGGCTCCGGCTGTGAGCCCGCACCTTTTCCGGCACATGTCAGCTGTTTTGAACAGCTGACATGTGAAGCTAATAGCTGCGGGAGAAATCGCGATCCTCCCACGGCTGTTAACCCATAAATGCTGCTGTCAAATGCTGACATCGGCATTTAACATGCATTTCCAGAAATCGTGCCTGAAATCTGCCCATCAGTGACCCCGTAACGTGATCGTGGGTCACCAATGGGTTGGCATCCAGTGGTCAGCGCTCATAGCAACTGAGGTATTCTGCTACATGCAGGTGATCTGCTCATCGCCTGCATGTAGCAGAGCAGATCGGGTTTTGGCAGCTTCTAATCTCCCATGGAGACTATTGAAGATGCCAAAAGTAAAAAAGAAAATATTTTTTTAAAAATAAAAAAATTATAAAAGTTCAAATCGCCACTCTTTCGCCCCATTCAAAATAAAACAATTTAAAAAAATCAAACATACACATATTTGTTATTGTCGAGTTCAGAATCGCCCGATCTATGAATAAAAAAAAGATTAAACTGATCGCTAAATGGTGTAGCGATGAAAAAAGTCAAAATGCCAGAAATATGCTTTTTGGTCACCGCCACATTGCATTAAAATGCAATAATGGGCGATCAAAAGATTGTATCTGCACGAAAATGGTATCATTAAATATGTCAGCTCAGTGCGCAAAACAAAGCCCTCACGCGACCCAAGATCACGAAAAATGGAAACACTACGGAAAAATGGTGCAATGTTTTTTTTTCTAACAAAGTTTGGAATTTTTTTTCACTACTTAGATAAAAAAGAACCTAGACTTGTTTGGTGTTTATGAGCTCATAATGACCTGGAGAATCATAATGGCAGGTCAGTTTTAGCATTTAGTGTACCTAGTATGTTTCCAAACCTAGGTATGTTTACACATTACGGATTCGTTCAGGATTTGCTACGGATTGGACACTGCGTACGGCCACAGCGTCCAGATGTTACAGCATAGTGGAGGGGATTTTATGAAATCCCATCTCCACTATGCGTGCAGGGCCGCATCCGGTGGCCCTGCATAACCGGACATGCGGCGTATATTTCCAGATCGCAGCGTGTCTATTTATCTTGCGTAGACGCTCCATCTCCACAAGATAAATAACATTGAGCACGGTATCCGCTGCGTCCAAAGAGCAGAGATTACACCCTGTGGAAACATACTCTTAGAGATGGGGCTAAAGTTAGGGTTAGAGTTGGGATTAGGGTTAAGGTTTTAGGGTTAAGGTTGGGATTAGAGTTTGGATAAGGGTTAGGGTTGGGATTAGTTGGATGAGAGTTAGGGTTGGGATTAGGGTTGTGTTTGTGGTTAGGGTTGGCATTAGGGTTAGGGGTGTGTTGGGATTAGGGTTAGGGTTGGGATTACGGTTAGGGGTGTGTTGGGGTTAGGGTTGTTATTAGTGTTAAGGTTGGGATTAGGGTTGGGATTAGGGTTAGGGGTGTGTTGGGGTTAGGGTTGTGATTACGGTTAGGGGTGTGTTGGGGTTAGTGTTGTGATTAGGGTTAGGGTTGGGATTAGGGTTAGGGGTGTGTTGGGGTTAGGGTTGTGATTAGGGTTATGGTTAGGGTTGGGATTAGGGTTAGGGGTGTGTGGGGGTTAGGGTTGGAGTTAGAATTGGGGGGGTTTCCACTTTTTAGGTACATTGGGGGTCTCCAAACGCAACATGGCGCCACCATTGATTCCAGCCAATTTTGCGTTCAAAAAGTAAAATGGTGCTCCCTCCCTTCTGAGCTCTGCTGTGTGCCCAAACAGTGGTTTACCCCCACATATGTGGCATCAGCGTACTCAGGACAAATCAGACAACTTGTTTTGGGGTCCAATTTCTCCTGTTACCCTTGGGAAAATAAAAAATCGCGGGCTAAAAAAATCATTTTTGTGGAAAAAAATGATTTTTTTATTTTCATGGCTCTGCGTTATAAACTTCTGTAAAGCACTTGGGTGTTCAATGGGCACACATCTAGATAAGCTCCATGGGGGGGTCTAGTTACCAAAATGGGTTCACTCGTGGGGGGGTTACTACTGTTTAGGCTCATCAAGGGTTCTGCAAACGCAACATTATGCCCGCAGACCATTCTATCAGTCTGCATTCCAAAACATCACTACTTCCCTTTTGAGCCCCAACGTGTGCCCAAACAGTAGTGTTCTCCAACATATGTGATATCAGCATACTCAGGACAAATTGGACAACAACTTTTGAAGTCCAGTTTCTCCTGTTACCCTTGGGAAAATAAAAAAGTGTGGGCTAAAAAAAATCATTTTTGTGGAAATGTTTATTTTTATTTTCACAGCTCTGCGCTATAAACTTTAGTGAAACATTTGGGGGTTCAAAGTTCACACAACACATCTAGAGTTCCTTTTGGGATCTAGTTTCCAAAATTGGGGAACTATTGGGGGGTTTCTACTGTTTAGGCACATCAGGTGCTCTGCAAATCCAACATGATGCCCGCAGACATTCTATCAAAGTCTGCATTCCAAAACGGCGCTCCATCCCTTCCGAGCTCTGCCATGCGTCCCCCACATATTGGGTATCCGCGTACTCATGACAAACCGGACAACAACTTTTTGGGTCTAATTTCTCCAATTACCCTTATGAAAATAAAAAATTGCCAGGTAAAAAAATGATTTTTGAGGGAAAAAAAAGATTTTCATTTTCACGACTCTGCGCTATAAACTTCTGTGAAGCATTTGGGGGTTCAAAGTCCTCACCACTAGTGATGAGCGAATTTACTCGTTGCCCGGGTTTTCCCGAGCATGCTTGGGTGGTCTCTGAGTATTTGTAAGTGCTCAGAGCTTTAGTTTTCATTTCCGCAGCTGAATGATTTACAGCTACTATCCAGCCTGAGTACATGTGGAGGTTGCCTGGTTGCTAGGGAATCCCCACATGTAATCAAGCTGTCTAATAGCTGCAAATCATTCAGCTGCAGTGATGAAAACGAAATCTCCGAGCAGTCATAAATACTCGGAGATCACCCGAGCATTGAGTATATTTGCTCATCACTACTCACCACACAGCTAGATAAGTTCCTTAAGGGGTCTAGTTTCCAAAATGGTGTCACTTGTGGGGGGTTTCCACTGTTTAGGCACATCAGGGTCTCTCCAAACGAACGTGACATGGTGTCCGATCTCAATTACAGCCAATTCTACATTGAAAAAGTCAAACGGCGCTCCTTCCCTTCCGAGCTCTGCTGTGCACCCAAACAGTGGTTTTTCCCAACATAACATGTATCGGCGTACTCAGGACAAATTGCACAACAACATTGGTGGTCTCATTTCTCCTGTGACCGTTTGGAAAATAAAAATTTGGGGGCAAAAAGATAATTTTTGTGGAAAAAATACGATTTTTTATTTCTCCTACGCCTCATTGGGGGTCACAGGACCATGGGGACACAGGACCATGGGTGTTATGCTGCTGCCACTAGGAGGACACTAAGTTAACACATAAAGAATAACTCCTATCCTTCAGTATACACCCTCCTGCTGGCTCTAAGTGAACCAGTTCTTGCTTAGTGTCTGTAGGAGGCACTTGGGTCTGCTTTCAGACCCCACCGTTTATTTTATTTTAATTTTTTATTCTATTTTTTCCTTAACGGAGGGGATGGGGGCGACGGATCCTTTCTAGGTTCCGATCTCCCCCAACCATCGACAGGCAAGTACGTGGAGCGTTCCTCCCATATCCTATCCTGCAACGTTGGATGCCAGCCCTGAGCTCACAGGCGACGGTTCCTTCGCGTTCCAATCTCTCCCCTCCATAGCAGGCGACCACATGGAGTAGCCCTCCATCTACCTCTCCTGGAGCCAGGTGCAAAGCCGGACATAAATGTGTATGGCGTCTGTGCAGCCCCCCTCTGCATCACCACTGACATAGCGGATGACTCAAGGCGGCAGAAGCTCTCCACCCCCTCCCTGATTATGGCGATGGTGGATTGAGCACCGGCCCACCGCATCTACCATGAGTACACTGCGGGGGCTGAGGCGCTGGGGGGGTCCTGGTCCCCAGGGTATGGAAGGTCCGCACCTCTAACAGGGCTCGTTCCATGAGAAGCGCTCTCTCAGATCTCGGCGGCCATCTTGGTACACCCAGCGCTGATCCTGCAGCGCTGCTCCAGCCCTCCTAATCTCTGGATCCGGGGTCACAACCGATATACAGCCTCCAGGACCATACATTGCAGACCTCCCTGGGGACTCAAGAGACAGGACCTGGGTAAGATGCAGATACATAGCTTAACCCTTCCCCTGCTAGTAAGCGCTCTCCTCAAGGTTACTATGTCTCAATCAAGGCCTCACAAAAAGTCTGGGAAAACCCACACTGTATTTTTTGCTGCATGTACCTCTTGTAAGGTGTCATTACCCCGGGGTCACAATACCTCATTGTGCACAGCTTGTGAACCGGCGACTGTTCAGGAACCACCTGTTACTGATACAGAACCTAGTGAGCCTGGTCCCCCTGAGTGGGCTACCTCCCTTACCCGGTCTATGGCATCCCTGGCAAAGGCGTTAGAATCGTTCCGAGACCCCTCCTCTAACCAGGGCACTCTTACGGACGACGCTTCTGATCCTCAAAACTCCTCATACTCCAGGGGTCGTACCTTGCCAAGGGGCTCTCACCCTTCCAGAAAAAGGACTCATGCCATATCCCCAGACCATCACCGGGATTCGGGTTCTGAGAGCTCCATTTCTCGCTCCCCTTCCATTGGGGCTAGCAGAGCACCTGTTTCAGAGGATGATTCTGACACGTCCCTAGATCAGGAATTTCATCACGATCAGGAGATGCTCGACTCTCTGATTGAGTCAGTGAATAAGGCTTTGAAACTTGAGGAGGAACCTTTATCTAAAACGGATCATGCCGTGTCCTTTCAGAGGACCAAGCGAGCTCACAAGGTATTCGCTGCTCATCCTGAATTTAAGGAAATTGTTGAATCTCACAGGATCAGTCCCGATAAACGATTCACAGGGCAGAAGCCCATGGAATCAAAATATCCCTTTGCTCAGGATCTAAGAAAAGATTGGTCTCATTCTCCCCCGGTAGATCCTCCGGTATCACGCCTGGCTACTAAATCTGTTTCATCCTCTTCGGAGGGCGCCTCTATTAAAAATCCAACCGATCGTCAGATCTACAATATGGCGCGTTCAGCCTTTGAAGCCTCAGCAGCCGCACTCTTCCCATCTTTTGCTGCTACGTGGGTGGCTAAGGCTATGACCCACTGGGCTGAGGTTTTGTCCGCAGCGGTGCTGAATACCGATCTTCCCCCCGAGGTAGCAGATCTCGCTACTCAGATAGCCAGAGCGGGAGATTTTGTTGTTACCGCGTCCCTGGACGCTGCTAACTGTGCTTCGCAAGCAGCAGCAAACGCCATCACCATCCGGAGATCCTTATGGCTGAGGGACTGGCGTGCGGATTCGACTTCCAAAAAGTCATTGACTTCTCTTCTGTATCAGGGCGGTCGCCTTTTTGGCAAAAAGCTCGACCAATTAATTTCCGACCCCACTGGAGGGAAGAGTAAATTTCTTCCACAACAGAGACCCTTTCGGAATTAGCAACAGCAGGCCCGGTCCCGATTTTTTCGCTTCAACTCAAATTGGTCCTCTACTTCCACATCCTCTGGACCTGGCCGGGCGCAACGTAGGGATAGAGGTCCTCAAACCTCTTACAAACCTTCTCCCTCTTGGAGAGGCAGGCCTAGGCAGTCAGGGTCCACAGGGTCCAGACCGGGCACGTCCTCCATACAATGACGCCATGCAGTATCCAGAGGACACCCTCAAAGTAGGCGGCCGCCTGCTATCCTCCGGATACAAGATAGAATTTCTCTCTTTTCCACCAAATCGCTTCTTCCTGTCCTCTCCTCCCAGGGCAAAGGCATCAGAGTTCTTCCAGGCCATAAGGTCTCTAAAAGAAGACGGGGTTATTGTTCCGGTTCCTCAAAGCGAAAGGTTTCAAGGTTTTTATTCAAACCTGTTCATTGTTCCAAAGAAGGACGGTACAGTACGGTCCATACTGGACCTAAAACTGCTGAACAAATTTGTCATGGTGCGACGGTTCCGGATGGAATCGCTTCACTCTGTCATCGCCTCCATGGAGAAAGGTGAGTTCCTGGCGTCCATAGACATCCAAGACGCGTAGCTCCACATTCCTATTTTACCTTCTTCCCAAAGGTTTCTTCGCTTCGCAGTTCAGGAAGATCACTTTCAGTTTGCTGCTCTGCCCTTCGGCCTCGTCACCGCTCCCAGGGTATTCACCAAGGTCATGGCGGCTGCCGTGGCCATCCTCTATAACCGAGGTGTGGTGGTGTTACCGTATCAAGACGATGTCCTCATCAAAGGCCCCTCTTTCTGCACCTGCAAGGAGGCCGTGTCCATCACAATAGATACTCTTTCTCGCCTGGGTTGGAAGATAAACCTCAAAAAATCTTCCCCAGTACCGGCTCAGCAAATTTCCTTTCTAGGAATGATACTGGACTCGTCTCAGTGGTTGGTACTTCTTCCCCCGGAAAAGGTCTCAGTCTTACAGCGGGAAGCTCAGAAGCTCTCCCAACCTCATACTCACTCTCTACATTTCAGTATGAGTCCTCGGCAGGATGGTAGCAGCTATGGAGGCGGTCCCATTCGCTCAACTACACCTCCGCCCCTTACAGCATGCTCTCCTGGCTGTGTGGGACAGGAACCCGTTATCTCTCGATCGTCGTTTTTTTCTTCCCCAGCGAGTCAGGCAGTCTCTCAAGTGGTGGACTTTGAAGTCCTCCCTGAATCAAGGGAAGTCCTTTCTCCCAGTACATTGGCTAGTTGTGACAACAGATGCCAGTCTTCTGGGCTGGGGAGCAGTGTTCCACCATCACACTGCCCAGGGCCACTGGTCCCTTCAGGGAGCTCGTCTGCCCATCAACATCCTGGAAATACGAGCAATCAGGTTGGCTCTTCTTCATTTCCATCCCTTCCTGATGGGTCGTCCCATCAGGATTCAGTCAGACAATGCCACGGCAGTGGCATACATCAACCGGCAGGGAGGAACACGCAGCAAGGCAGCCATGACCAAGGTAGACCACATCCTTCGTTGGGCCGAGGAAAACCGCTCAATGATATCAGCGGTTCACATCCCAGGAGTGGGAAATTGGGAGGCAGATTTCCTCAGCTGCCAAGGTCTCGACTCCGGAGTGGTCTCTCCATCCGGAGATCTTCCACCAGATCTGCTGTCGTTGGGGAACCCCGGATGTGGATCTGATGGCTTCACGGCTAAATTCCAAGGTTCCCAATTTCATAGCTCGGTCCCACGATCCGGCAGCCATCGGGCAGATGCACTCGTTCACTCGTGGCATCAGTTCCAGCTCCTGTACATATTTTCCCCGCTTCCCTTGCTGCCGTGAGTCATCAAGAAGATCAGAGCGGAGGGGATACCAGTAATCCTCATTGCGCCAGATTGGCCGCACAGGGCCTGGCACGCCAAACTAGTTCAACTAGTCGCCGATGTCCCCTGGCGATTACCGAATCGCACAGACCTGTTGTCCCAGGGCCCCATTTACCACCAGAACTCCGAGGCCCTGTGTTTGACGGCATGGCCGTTGAATCCTGGGTGCTGACACAGGCAGGCTTCTCTCAGAAAGTAATTTCTACCATGATCAGTGCTAGAAAGCCTACGTCTATGCGTATATATCATCGCATTTGGAAGACCTTCTTCTCATGGTGCCAGGACTGTGGATTCTCTCCTCTTAAATTTTCCGTTCCTTCCATCCTCGAATTCCTTCAGTCGGGATTGGACTTAGGTCTCGCCCTTCTCTCAAAGGGCAGATTTCAGCCTTGTCAGTCCTGTTCCAACGTAAAATTGCCAACAGATTACAGGTGAAGACGTTCATTCAGGGAGTCTCCCATGTGGTGCTGCCATATAAGATGCCATTGGAACCATGGGACCTTAATTTGGTCCTCGGAGTCTTGCAGGAGGCTCCTTTTGAACCTCTGCAGGATGTTTCCCTGTCTCTTCTCTCATGGAAAGTTGCCTTCCTGGTTCTGGTCACGTCCATTCGACAAGTCTCAGAATTGGCAGCCTTGACTTGCCAAGTTCCTTTCCTCAATTTTCATCAGGATAAGGTGGTTTTGAGAACATTTCCATCTTTCCTACCGAAATCTTTCCTTTTCAATGAGGAAATTGTATTGCCTTCACTTTGCCCGGTGCCAGTACATTACACCGAGAAGGCTCTCCACACACTGGACTTAGTCAGAGCTCTTAGGAGATACGTCTCGAGGACGGCGTCTTTCCGCAGGTCAGATGCCCTGTTTGTGCTCCCAGAAGGGCCAAGGAAAGGTCTAGCTGCTTCCAAAGCTACGATAGCCAAGTGGATTCGTTCAGCTATCCAGGAGTCCTACCGAGTCAGAGGTCACTCTGTCCCAGCAGGGATTAACGCTCATTCTACTGGGTCAATGGGTGCATCCTGGGTCATCTGGCACCAGGCGTCAGCAGCACAAGTCTGCAGAGCTGTGACTTGGTCCAGCCTGCATATGTTTACAAAACATTACCATGTCCATTCTCAGGCCTCGGCAAATGCGTCCGTCGGCAGAAGAATTTTGCAAGCGGCAGTGCCGCATCTGTAACTTGTGTGTACAAGGAGCAATTGCAGTGGTACAAGGAGCAATTGCAGTGGATTGTTTTCCCACCCAGGGACTGCTTTAGGACGTCCATTGGTCCTGTGTCCCCCAATGAGGCGTAGGAGAAATAGGGATTTTTGTGTACTCACCGTAAAGTCCTTTTCTCCGAGCCAATTATTGGGGGACACAGCACCCACCCTGTTAGCCTATTGGCTCTAGTTTTTATTCTGTGTTGACTTGGTTTTGACATAGTTCATTCTTGTTAATTGTTAAGCTCCTACTGCTTTGTTACCGAACTGGTTCACTTAAAGCCAGCAGGAGGGTGTATACTGCAGGGGAGGAGTTATTCTTTATGTGTTAACTTAGTGTCCTCCTAGTGGCAGCAGCATAACACCCATGGTCCTGTGTCCCCATTTTCCTGTGTCCCCCAATGATTGGCTCAGAGAAAAGGATTTTACGGTGAGTACACAAAAATCCCTATTTTCACGGCTCTACGTTATAAACTTCTATGAAGCATTTGGGAGTTCAAAGTCCTCACCACTAGTGATGAGCGAATTTACTCGTTGCCCTGGTTTTCCCGATTACGCTCAGGTGGTTTCCGAGTATTTGTAAGTGATCGGAGCTTTAGTTTTCATCTCTGCAGCTGAATGATTTACAGCTACTATCCAGCCTGAGTACATGTGGGGGTTGCCTGGTTGCTAGGGAATCCCCACATGTAATCAAGCTGTCTAATAGCTGCAAATCATTCAGCTGCAGCGATGAAAACTAAATCTCCGAGCAGTCATAAATACTCGGAGATCACCCGAGCATCGAGTATATTTGCTCATTACTACTCACCACACTGCTAGATAAGTTCCTTAAGGGGTCTAGTTTCCAAAATGGTATCACTTGTGGGGAGTTCCACTGTTTAGGCACATCAGGGGCTCTCCAGACGAACGCGACATGGTGTCCGATCTCAATTCCAGCCAATTCTACATTGAAAAAGTCAAACGGCGATCCTTCCCTTCCGAGCTCTGCTGTGAACCCAAACAGTGGTTTTTCCCCACATAACGTGTATTGGTGTACTCAGAACAAATTGTACAACAACATTGGTGGTGTAATTTCTCCTGTTGCCCTTGGGAAAATAAAAATTTGGGGGCGAAAAATAATTTTCGTGGAAAAAATACGATTTTTTATTTTCACGGCTCTACGTTATAAACTTCTGTGAAGCACTTGGGGGTTCAAAGTGCTTACCACCGGAGATGAGCGGTGTTCGAGTCGAACTGTTCTCCAATTTCAAATTCGAGCTGTTTTGGGCGGTGTTCGAGTCGTTCGACGAACCCGAACAATTTGCTTAAAATTCGGCTGTTCGAGTTTCTGTTCGATAACTGTTCGTTCACCAAAAGCCTAGCTTGATTTGCACATTAAAACTGTTTATCATTATTAATAGACTGTTTCAGTGTATAGTGGGCGGGGAGATAGATCTGTGCTGAAATAACGCCGATCTCCATTTTTTTTTCTTTCCCGCATTTACAGAGGGGCGGTGCAGTCTCTCAGCCTATCAGCAGTGCACACACACACAGCAATGTGCATGTGATACACACAAGCAAGGGCATGTGTTATTGGCTGTGTATGTCACGTGTCCTTGCACTTTAAGAACCAGTCATTTGCCCCGTCGCCACCATTTCCTCACTGCTGCATCTTAGTGTTAGACGGCACTGCTGCTGCTGTGGGCGCTATACAGACTAAGACTGTTTTTTTGGAGCAAATTGTCAGAGAGATAGGTTTAGGGAGTCGGGAAAAGTCGGGACTAGTTGTAATATCAGCCCTTTTCAGGGTAGGTTACAGCAGTTCATAGCACTGTTTGCCAGGCATGTCTGAGCCAGTGCTGTGCAAGTGTTAGTCACAGCATTTGGTGTAATCTAGCTCAGCCAATCCTTTTGGGCTAGTAGCATTGTCTGATAGTCATCTGAGTAGCCCACCTGTGAAGCTAGCTACACCGCCTGTGTATCTCAATTTTTACTGCATCTAATCCAGTTAATATTTTAGGGCCTAGGAGCAGTGTCTGCACATCAGCAGAGTAGCCCGCCTGTGAAACTAACTACACCGCCTGTGTATCTCAATTTTTACTGCATCTAACCCAGTAAATCGTTTTGGGGTTTTGGGCTTAGTAGCAGTGTCTGCACGTCAGCAGAGTAGCCCGCCTGAGAAACTAACTACACTGCCTGTGTATCTCAATTTTTACTGCATCTAACCCAGTTAATAGTTTTGGGCCTAGGAGCAGTGTCTGCACGTCAGCAGAGTAGCCCGCCTGTGAAACTAACTACACCGCCTGTGTATCTCAATTTTTACTGCATCTAACCCAGTTAATAGTTTTGGGCCTAGGAGCAGTGTCTGCACGTCAGCAGAGTAGCCCGCCTGTGAGACTAACTACACCACCTGTGTATCTCAATTTTCACTGCATCTAATCCAGTTAATAGTTTTGGGCCTAGTACCAGAGTTTGGCCACTCAGTTCTGCTCGGTTTTCATCCATCGGTTGTTGTGCCAACAACTACAGATACAGAGTTGCCAATTAGTTAAACACTAAAATGAGTGGCAAAAGGCCTGCTGCTGGTGGAATGGGGAATAGGCGTGTTGGAAAGGGAAAAAAAGGTTTTGTCCGTGGGGTAGGTGGTAAAGGAACAGTAACATCTGCAGAAGAAAGACCATCTTCCAGCCAAAGTAAGATGTCTACTTCTTTTCGTGGACAATCTGATATGATCCCTTTCTTACGACCATCGCTACAAGCATCGCCAAAAATTCCAGATGAGGCACAAAAACAGCAGGTGCTTGAACGGATATCAAGTGCTCGTTCAAGTGGGCTCTCCTCCATGTCAACTTCAACATCACAACTACTCCAATCCTCAGAGTTGTCACCACAATCGCATTTGTTTCCTCACAGCTCCCAAGTCTCCAGCTGCCCGTCTGAGCATGGTTAAGTCTGTAGAGCTGTTTACGCATACTATAGCCTGGGAATCAGAGGTCTGCTCCAGAGCTTCTGTGAATCCAGATGAGGAAATGATCTGCACTGATGCCCACAATCTTTGGGAGTCGGATCCAGGCCCAGATGAAGAAGGTTCTAAGCATAATGTAGACCCTCGTTCCCAAACTTAACTCCTGTTGGTGGAGACAATGAGGAAGATGATGAGACTGAGATACCTGATTGGAACGAAAACTTGACTTTTCGGTCGGGGCAGGAAGAGGTTGGCTCTGAGGACGACGGGTGTGAGAACACACAGGATGATGATGACGAGGTTGTAGACCTCACTTACTGTCAACCCCCAGTCTGCCAGTCCATGAGGTCAGCAGAGGAGGTGGAGGAGGATGCTAGTGACGAGTCTGACGACGAGGTAACGGTGCACCTTCCTGGACAGAGACGGAGTACTGGAAGCACGTCAACAACTGCATCCTCAACCCCAACTGTGCCTCAGACCAGAAGTCATGGTGGCTCTTCAGGTCGCACGGGTTCTAAGCCTTGCATAGCCTGGGCATTTTTTGACATTGCAAAGGATGACCCAACTCATGTCTGTAAGATTTGTCAACAAAATCTCAGTAGAGGCCAAAAAATCACTAGCTTGAGTACTTCATGCATGAACCGTCACATGGATATGAGGCATAAGTTGCAGTGGGAAGCTCACTGTGCTACAATGCGGCCTAGTGGGCCAGGTCAACCACCGTCTGCCCCATCAAGTGCATCCGCATCCTCTTCATCCTCTGTGACTGTGGGGACAGCAGTCGCACTTGGTTTTGGATGTAGACCTTCCACCTCTTTACCGGCAACAGCCAGTGTGATTGGCAGGTCGTCAGGACATTTGCAAGTGGAAACACCTGCTGGTGTTGAGCGCTCTCCGACATCGACACCACATTTTGATCAAGGCAACATAACATCTCCGCCTGCACCTTCCTCACAGACCAGCAGTTTGCCGGGGACACCCTACTCAACTCCAGAGTCAAAACAAAAGAAAGTAAAAACCGCACACTTTTATATAAAGATTGTAGGTCTCAGCGGACACAAGGGCGCACGTCCAAAACCAGGGAGCCCATCCCGGACAGTACCAAGACCACAAAAAAGAAAGAGACAGCGCCACAATGGATGGTGAAAAAATAGAAGCTTACATTTATTCTACCTCCTGTAGCGACGTTTTGGTCAACAGACCTTTATCAAGCACAGTATACAGCGTTCTAACCACCATTATATACACATAACCCCACCCACTAGTTAGCTTAGCACCAATAGGGTGTCAATACAAAAGTGAAAAAAACATTATAACCTTAACATACTTACAAAAATATTAAAAAACAGTCCCATAGAGTCATTACCACAAAGGCCCTTCATATACTAGGCAGTCTTGGTGGTGGCGAGGTGAGAATCATGCTTCCTTCGTCTGCCCTCTCCCCCCAACCTCGCACAACAGAAATTTGATCAAGGTTTCCCTCATCTGATGAGTCTTCCATGCCCAGTGCCAGTTCGTCCTCCACTTCTTCCTCGCCTCCTGCACCTTCTTCAACAGTTTGGCTGCTACCATGCGCCCTCGGTAATCCCTCTCTCCCAGCCTCCAATGCCAGCCACCTTGGTGCTGCCAACCTTCTTGACCTTGGAGATATGATCCCTTCTGCATATGACTCCTCCTGTTCCTCCTCCTCTTGTTCCACCACCTGACTCCGGACACTGTGTAAGGTGTGCTCCAGCATGTAAATCACCGGAATGGTCATGCTGATAATGGTATCGTCAGCACTAAACATCTTCGTTGCTATTTCAAAACTGTGCAGAAGGGTGCATAGGTCCCTGATCTGAGACCACTCCTGCAGCGTGATTTGCCCCACCTCTTGATCTTGTTGGCCCAAGCTATACGTCATAACGTATTGCACCAGGGCTCGTCGGTGCTGCCACAGTCGCTGCAACATGTGCAGAGTTGAATTCCACCGTGTGGGCACATCGCATTTCAGCCGGTGAACTGGCAGGCCCAACGACTTCTGTAGAGATGCAAGTCGTCGAGCTGCGGGATGCGAACGACGGAAGTGAGCACACAGCGACCGTGCCCTCTGCAGAAGCCCATATAGTCAAGGATAGTGGGATAAAAATTGCTGGACAACCAGGTTCAAAACGTGAGCCATACAAGGCACGTGTGTGACATTGCCCCGGCGAAGGGCCGCACCCAGGTTTGCAGCATTGTCGCACACAGCCTTCCCTGGCTGCAGGTTGAGTGGAGACAACCATTGATGGAACTCAATCTCCAGAGCTGACCACAACTCCTCAGCTGTGTGACTCACATTTCCCAGACATTTCAATGTAAACACTGCCTGATGCCGTTGAACCCTGGTGACAGCATAGTGAGGAGGTGTGCAGGATTCCTTCTGCGCAGTTACAATGCGGGTGACATTACCAGACAGGCTTTGGGTGCAGGTGGAGGATCGAGAGGAGGTTGAGGAGGCAGAAGCAGTGGAGGAACTTCTAGATGCAGAGGATCGACGAGCAACTCGTGGGGACGGCAAGACTTGGACAGCAGCCCCTTCTCCTGATGTCGCTGTAGTTACCCAGTGCCCAGTCACCAACATGTAACGCCTCTGTCCATGTCTACTCGTCCAAGTGTCTGTGGTGAAATGCACCCTGTCACACACAGTTTCTCAAGGAAGCGGTGATGTTGTGTGCGACATGCTGGTGTAGCACAGGCACAGCTTTCTTTGAGAAGTAGTGGCAACTGGGCATCTGGTACTGGGGCACTGCGATGGACATAAGGTCTCGAAAATCCTCTGTGTCCACCAGGCGGAAAGGCAGCATTTCTGTAGTCAACAGCTTGCAGATGGAGAAATTCAACCTCTTATCTTTGTCATGGCTAGGAGGAAATGGTCTTTTACTTGTCCACATCTGAGGGACTGAGGGCTGGCTGCCCTGCTTAGACGGAGTTGACCACAAAAAAACAAAGAGACAGCGCCACAATGGATGGTGAAAAAATAGGAGCTTACATTTATTCTGCTTCCTGTAGTGACGTTTCGGTCAACAGACCTTTATCAAGCACAGTATACAGCATTCTAACCACCATTATATACACATAACCCCACCCACTAATTAGCCTAGCACCAATAGGGTGTCAATACAAAAGTGAAAAAAAACATAACCTTAACACACATACAAAAATGTTAAAAACAGTCCCATAGAGTCATTACCACAAAGGCCCTTCATATACTAGGCAGTTAAATAGCTCTGATCACTCTTATAAGTAAATCATATCATTTTAGAGCTGCTATCCCTTAAAATGTAAACAAAGCGATACCACCAATCAATAGACAGCATTATAGTCCCCATGGTGATAACCACCCCCACAGGTATGTCCTTTTAGTGCACAAACCAATCATGGTAATAGCTACGCCCCAACCCACAGCACTCACCAGTGCGAATATCCACTCGCAATGTCCAGACCCTATCAATCAAACACTGATAGGTAAGATCGAAGTAGCTGTGAATCATAAGTTCCTCCATGTGCGTAGTTGAATCAATCCTCCGGTGAACACACAGCTGGCCAAACTGCGCACGTCCAAGGCAACTCTAGCCTGCGCCTCTCCGGTGAAGGTATTGCGCATGCCATCCGAAGTCCTTCCCAGCCAGCGGTGTCTAAGCACCGAAAGGCACTCGCTGCGTATGTTCCAATCCAAAGGCTCCCTCTGTTCTACCAAACTGCGCACACTTCCCGGAGTTATAACAGCGAACCCATTACATTCACATCACCTTTTCAGCGGTGCAGCTACAGGACCGAGATTGTGCTCAGGGTACATAAAAACATTATACACATGAAAAAATCCCAATTCCGAAAAGGGGAGAGCCACACATGCTGCCATAAATGTGGATCAATTGTCAAAACACCCTACATATCCATATACAATTATACTACGTGTAATCAGTTCATTCCACACAATAAATGTAAATGCAACATCAGACCCAACTGGAGCATAACAGAGTAAATAATGAATGATCAATAGGTCGAAAAGAGACAGACTGACCATAAACCCGTCTCCCTTACTGTTATCTACCCAGCCTCAAGCTGCTTAGCATTCACAATCCGTCACGGGCATAAGCATACTACAAATTCAACATTCCAGTTGAGTTTGCTGCAAACAACACTCCACCACAAAAGGCAATCATCACAGAACAAATACAACATATTTTGTAGGTATATACATATATTAATGCTGTCATAAATGTGGATCAATTGTCAAAACAACCTACATATCCATATACATCTATACTACGAATAATCCGTGTAATCATTATGTTCAACACAATAAATGCATTCACATGCAAAAAATGCATGTGCATGCAAAAAAACAAACGAGCAATATCAGACACAACCGGAGCATAACAAAATAGATAATAAATATTATGAATAATCAATAAGTCAAAAGAAAAAAAGTCATAAAGAAACATAAACTAACAATATACCAGTCTCCCATACCAATACCTGCCCAGCCACAAGCTGCTTAGCTTTTGTAATCTGGCACAGGAATAAGCATTCTACAAGTTAGACGTTCCCGTTGGGTCTGATGTAAACAACAAAACCATAAAAGACAATTAGTCACAGAAATTACCCAAACTTGGGCGGCTAAAGGTAGTTTGCAAATCTTTTTTCATACTTCGTATATCCGATACTACCAATTGGTCTTTAAGATTCCTATTTTGTCTATAGGAGAACAATGGAGGCTGTTGAAATTCCACAATATCAGTATGACCCCTACCCAAGAGTGGCCAATGTCTACGTATAATATTAGAGAATTGTTTACTCATTCCATTATAAGTGGTAACAAACGGTATCTTTTCTGGGATTGCACAGCCATCTTTGGGACTTAGGGGCTTGCGGCATTACATCGATGACATCTTCCTGGTGTGGGATGGTGATAGGGATGAATTGGAACTGTTTTTTCAATATCTGAATGACATTTACCCAGAACTTGGGTTCACTATGGATTGTTCTCAAACAAAAATGCAGTTTTTGGATACATGTGTGTGTATAAGAGTGGGGGGACGTTGCACACGGACCTATTTGTGAAGGGTACGGATAGAAATAACATCTTACACTTTTCTAGTGAACATCCGCAGAGGATGGTGGAATCCCTACCATGGAGTCAGCTATTAAGAGTGAGAAGAATTGTTTCGTGCGAGACACATATTGATGAGACTTGATGAAATGTGCAAAAAGTTTCTTTGTAGGGGATACCCAAGGGTTGAACTTGATAAATTTAGAGAAAGTGCCTTGAACAAAAGTTGGGAAGAACTCTTGGTCCCAAAGATGGCTGTGCAATCCCAGAAAAGTATACCGTTTGTTACCACTTATAATGGAATGAGTAAACAAGTCTCTAATATTATACGTAGACATTGGCCACTCTTGGGTAGGGGACTGTAACGGGGGTACTGGGTAGACTAAGGCTGGTTACCTGGGCCCCTGCGATTTCCCTTAGGCTAGGGAAACCCTGTCTGTCCCTTTGCCAGAAGTTACACTAAAGGTGTGCATGTCTGGGCCGCCAGGGACTTGTAGACCCATCGGACGATACCTGCACACATGCACAGACCCCCGGCAGCCCGCAGAGCCCCGGCACACTGCACAGAGCCCCACAGAGCCCCAGCATGCCGCAGAGCCCCGGCGCTTGCACAGAGCCCCGGCACACCCGCACAGAGCCCTGGCACGCCCGCACAGAGCCCACACACACACACACACACACACACACGCAGTCTCCGCCCACACTCCATTATAGTGCATAATTGCACTATGGGAACTTCCGATTCCGGTATCCGATGTCGCAAAAATATCGGAACTCAGTATCGGAATTCCGATACAGCGAATATCGACCGATACCCTATATTTGCAGTATCGGAATGCTCAACACTATCCAGGATGTGTGAATGGGCTATGTCCAACACCTTCCGTCTATATGGACCCGGCCCTACCAACTGCTCTACCAACTCCTCCCTTATTTTAGTCACCCGATACAACTCTCCACTCACCAGAAAATAGGGAAATCTTGTGTCTGCTCCCGTCTCCTGTACAACCCCATTAATAACTGTGATATTATTAAAGGCTTCCCTCAGAGTGGGGTCCCTATGTTGGACAGTCACAAAATTTTCACCGGTCACCCCTATCTCCAGAATATCAGATGCAGGTGACACTTCCTCCTCATCCCCTACCAGGACAAAAAAAGGAACCCTGTCTGTCTCTGGGTGTGGTGATACCTTTTTAGGGTTCATTGTTTCCCTACTCTTTCTAGCGACCCCCAGAACCCTTTTCCCACAAATCCCAAAACGGAAATCCCGGCCAATAATTATAGGGTGCAACAAGTCCCGAACGACCCAGACTTCATGGGACTCAGTGCCACACGCCGTTTCAATATCCACCCTAACCATAGAGTAGTCCTTTGCATCACCATGTATACATCGCACGCCGAACTTCTTTCCAAGCTCCCTGAGTCTAACAGCGCCGTTACTGCTCGACCCTTCACCTTTACGGGACACGCTTGAGGCCCCTCGTTGGGCGGAGAGGTCACACTACAGGCTGGATATGCATAGTATGAACTACGGCGTCCCATGCTGCAGTCAATCTGCTCAGTGGTCTGGGAACAACGGGCAGCTATATGTCCTGGCCCGTGGCACCTCCAGCAAATAATATCACCCGTAGGGACCTTGGGCACCACCTCCCCCGCCCTTTGTGACCTTGGATGCCCCACCCCTTTTTGGGACTCAGCCCCCTTCTGGGACCCCCAGTATGGCATGGGCTGCCTCCCGAAGGAGCCTTCCATCCCTTGGTATCTCTCGACCAGTCCGTTCACTCGTCGGCATTCTGGGGATCATCCTCGGCAACCCAAGTCTGTATGGGCCTCGGGAGGGAATGCACAAACCGATCCATCATCACTCGTTCTACGATCTGTGCAGGCGTAGAGGACTCTGGCTGCAGCCATTTCTGAACCAGGTGCAACAGGTCAAACATTTGGGAGCGAGGCGGTTTGTCCCGGTGATAGGCCCAGCAGTGAATTCGCTGTGCCCTGACAGTCAGTGTCACCCACAAACGTGCGAGAATCTCGGCTTTCAGTTTGTGATACTCCTTGGCATCCTGCAAGGTCAAGTCATAGTATGCCTTCTGGGGTTCTCCCGTCAGGTATGGCGCCAGTACCTCTGCCCACTGCTCTGGCGGAAGTTTTTCCCTCTCAGCGACCCTCTCAAACACCATCAGGAAGGCATCAACATCATTACCGGGGGTCATTTTCTGCAATGCGCCTTACCGTCTTCCGGACATGGGTGTCATCAGCCAGACCTGGGGTTGGGGCGCTCGTCCTGAACTGGATGGCAGTTGCCAGAAGCTGCATTGGCTGCTGTGGCTCCTGCTGGCTCTGTTGTATCTGCTGCAGCAACAGCCTGTTGGTCTCTTGCTGCTGTGACTGGACAAAGTGTTTCAGAAGCTCCTCCATTTTCCCTGGCAATGCTTGCTGGCTTGCAACAGACTTGACCCAGGACATTCAATAATAGACTTACGTCTCCGCTGGGAACGCTGCCCGCACGTCTACCACCAATTGTAGGGGTTGTACTCACTCAGGTGCGACGGCTGACACTCAGGAGGCACGTTCCATTAAAAGTTCACAGGGTTTATTGCTCCATAAACCACATAGCAAAAACAGAAAACAAATAGCCTTTAGCTCAGGAAAAGAAAACAACAAGTGTCCAGTCCTTCAGGCTCAGACCTGGAGCCTTAACACACTCTGGAGGCTTTCACCTCCACACACACATCTCCTGTGTTAAGTAGTGTTGAGCGATTCCTTCCGATACTCAAAGGTATTGGTATCGGATGGTATCGGCCGATATCCAAAAAATATCGGATATCGCCGATACCAATGCAAGTCAATGGGACACAAGTATCGGAAGGTATCCTGGATGGTTCCCAGGGTCTGAAGGAGAGGAAACTCTCCTTCAGGCCCTGGGATCCATATTCATGTAAAAAATAAAGAATAAAAATAAAAAATATGGATATACTCACCCCACCGGCGGCCCCTGGACCTTACCGATGTAACCGGCACCCTCCGTTCCTAAGAATGAGCAGTGAAGGACCTTAGATGACGTCGCGGCTTGTGATTGGTCGCGTGACCGCTCATGTGACCGCTCACGCGACCAATCACAAGCCGCGACGTCATCGCAGGTCCTAAACTCACTGCATTCTTAGGAACGGAGGCTGCCGGTTACATCGGTAAGGTCCAGGGGTCGCCGGATGGGTGAGTATATCCATATTTTTTATTCTTTATTTTTTACATGAATATGGATCCCAGGGCCTGAAGGAGAGTCTCCTCTCCTCCAGACCCTGGGAACCATACACTGGGAACTTCTGATTCCGATATCACAAAAATATCGGAACTCGGTATCGGAATTCCGATACAGCAAATATCGGCCGATACCCGATACTTGCGGTATCGGAATGCTCAACACTAGTGTTAAGCATTAGCCTTTCTTTTATAGATCTAACCACACCCAGGAACCCATCACATGATTAGACATGTGGTTATGACATCACCACAGGTCCTGAAACACATATAGATAGGCATGGTTATGCCCCTTACCCAGGGGTGAGGTATATGGGTAGTCAGACCCTCTCATTGCTTTAAGTGCATCAAAGAAAACACTCCGGGTTACATCACAGCAACAAGCCATCTATGTGACACATACCTCCCGTCGACTATACAACCTTTAGCCACGCTACAGGTGATACTACATGTGTACTTTTATTATTTTTTTTTATTTATATAAATGTATTTATTGTAACAATATATAAATATTTTTTATTTTTTTTTTACACATGTAAAATATTTTTTTTTTACTTTGTCCCAGGGTGGGACATCATGCTATAGTGTCAGATTACTGATCGACACTTTGCACAGCACTCTTTCAGATCTGCGATCTGACAGGCAGTGCTGCAGGCTTGCAAGCCACCTCCCTGCGGACCCGGAAGGCCCTCCGCTGCCATCTTGGATCCGGGGCCTGCAGGGAGGAGGATGGAGGAGATGCTCAGAGCAACGTGATCACATCGCGTTGTTCCGAAGGTCTCAGAAAAGAACGCAGGGAGCCCAATCCCTGCGCGATGCTTTCCTATGCCGCTGGAACGCTGCGATCATGTTTGATCGCAGTGTTCCAGGGGGTTAATGTGCCGGGAGCGGTCCGTGACCGCTCCTGGCACATAGTGCCGGATGTCAGGAGTGATAATCAGTTGACACCCGGCCACGATCGGCCACGCTACCCCCGTGAGCACAGCTGATCGGTGATGACGTACTCTCCCGTCGGTGGTCATAGGGGCCCAGACCACCTCGACGGGATAGTACGTCTAATGTCAGAAAGGGGTTCAGCTGCAAATTGGCTCCGTCACTGAGGGGTTAAAGATTTTGTATCCACTTGTGAAATTTGTGCACGTGCTAAAGTGTCTGTCATAACCGGCCGGGGAATTGGCTCCATTGCCAACTCCAGAAGTACCGTGGACTCATTTGTTCATGGATTTCATCATGGATTAGCCTTTGTATGGAAGGAAAACTGTTAGTTGGTTGGTAGTTGACCTAATTAGTAGTTGGCTAATTTTGTTCCGTTATCGGGGTCACCAAACACTGAAACACTTTTCAGGATCTTTATCATCAGTTTTCCATTTTTCCAGCAAACTTTACACAACCTATTTTTAGGGACCACATCACATTTGAAGTGACTTTGAGGGGCCTATGTGACAGAAAATACCCAAAAGTGACAACATTTTAAAAACTGCATGTGATGTATCACTGGAATGAAAAACAATGTGGAAGGAATAAATTAAAATGTTACTTTTTCCAGCAAAAATGTTGCTTCAAATTTTTCATTTCCACAAGAGTTACAGGAGAAAATGGAACCTACAGTTTGCTGTGCAATTTCTCCCGAGTACAATACCCCAGATGTGATGTAAACCTACTGTTTGGGCACACGGCAGGGCTCCGAAGGGAAGGAGATGCTAAACACTTATAAACACACTTATAAACTGGCAACAATCACTTCTTCTAACCATAATTTGCAGTGTTTTTTAGTCTTATATCAAATCAGGTTAATTATCTACAATAGGTAACAGATTTGAATATAACATACAGTAGCCAACCATGCCCAGGAACCAGCCAGCAGCATGGAGATGGGTCTTTATTTAATTGGTGGATATCTAATTGTGAGTATTTAGGGTCCTCTATCAGTTAATTGAAGCTTTGCTGTATACAGATTAGACCTGTAACCTCGGAGAGTAATATATCAGTAAGTGATCATTTTTCAGTGTGAAATCACATTAGACTGGGAATACTGAGCGCTTCAACAGCTAAGGCCTCAATTTTGAAAAACTCCCAACCTCAAGAGGGTTTTTTTCAAAAGTGCAGAGAATGTTTTGAGGTAAAAATACAATGGAAAGAGATAATGTCGAAGTAAACAACTCATTGAGGAAGTTATCAATAACTGTGCTGAGGAGCAGGTAGTGCACAGTGTTGTAAATTTCAGCTGAATACAGAACTGGAGTTCAACTAACGTGTTAGAATTAGTGTTGAGCATTCCGATACCGCAAGTATCGGGTATCGGCCGATACTTGCGGTATCGGAATTCCGATACCGGGATTCCGATACTTGCCGCGTATCGGATACCGGAATCGGAAGTTCCCAGATTCAAAATGCACAAATTCAGCCAATGAGAATGATTCCAAGTGTGGGCACATCCTGTTTAGCATGGAGGGCATGAAACTACTGGCAAGGCTGTGATTGGCTGCTGAAATGATGTCATGATGCAGTTTAAAAGTCGCTGGCGCCATTTTGCGATCACTCTGCTGTGAATTCAGTTAGTGACAGGACGCTGTTTGCTGACTGAGGGACAGTTTAGAGATAGCGATTTGCTTCTTTGTGCTTTCCAAAGGCTAATTTAGCAACCGCTGTGTTCACCTACTATTCACCTTGCTTTTGCCTTGTAGCGCTGTTTTCACAGCGATCTGCAAGGTCTCTGTGTGTGTGTGTGTGAGTGCAGCCCACTCTCTAATCTGAGTGCAGCCACATAGGCTATCCATAGCTGGTTGTATTCAGTTCAGGGAGGGTGGTTCATTGCCTCATACAGTTCTTTTTTTTTTTTTTTTTTCCAAGTAGTGTAGTCTGCTGCTAATTTATTCAAAAAAATCCTATTAGTGTCTTTCCACCCGTCTCCAGCTAATTTGTGGAAAAACACTACATAGGATAACGTAGAGGAGGGTTTTTGGGCCTTGCAGCGCCGTTTACGGCTGTCTGCACGGTCTCCGTGTGACTGCAGCTCGCCCTGTAGTCTGTGAGCAGCCATAGCCTGGTTGTCTCCAGCTCAGGGTTGTTCACTGCGTCATACCGCAAAATCAATTTTCATTTTGTTTTAAGTAGTGCAGGCTGCTGCACATTTTTTCAAAAAATTCCTATTAGTGTCTTTCCACCCGTCTCCAGCTAATTTGTGGAAAAACACTACATAGGATAACGTAGAGGAGGGTTTTTGGGCCTTGCAGCGCCGTTTACGGCTGTCTGCACGGTCTCCGTGTGACTGCAGCTCGCCCTGTAGTCTGTGAGCAGCCATAGCCTGGTTGTCTCCAGCTCAGGGTTCTTCACTGCGTCATACCGCCAAATCAATTTTCATTTTGTTTTAAGTAGTGCAGGCTGCTGCACATTTTTTCAAAAAAATCCTATTAGTGTCTTTCCACCCGTCTCCAGCTAACTTGTGGAAAAACACTACATAGGATAATGTAGAGGAGGGTTTTTGGGCCTTGCAGCGCCGTTTACGTCTGTCTGCACGGTCTCCGTGTGACTGCAGCTCTATCTGTTGTCAGTTCAGCCCCCAAAAAATAAATAAATAATAAAGTTCACCAAACACACCAGTGACACCACTTTACATTTGTGTAGGCCACATTAGCTCATATTAAAGTCTAGTCCACACTTTAGAAAATTAGTGTTTCTTATACCTGTTAGGAGGAGTTGTTCAGGAATAAGCACACAAATCCGTTAGTACTTTTCTGCTTATCTTTATCAGTCAACCAAGATGAAGAAGGCAGTGAGTAAGGCACGTGGGCGTGGGTGTGGGCGCGGAGCAGGGAGGGGACATGGGGATTCTGTGCCTGCTGCGGGCACCGGTGACTCATCAGCACCCACTTTCACCAGGCAACAGTCATTCATGCGCAGCTTTGTCGCAGAGCGCCGTACACCGCTGCTGCGTGAAGAACAAATTGAAGCCGTTGTCGGATGGATGGCAGCTAATGCATCAACTTCAATTAGTGCCACATCCTCTCAGACACAGAGCACTGGAGAGCAGCCATCTGTCTCTTCACCACCTGCCAAATTGCCCAGGCAGACAGAGAGCCCAGGACAGGAGCCGTCTCTACTTCTGTTCTCTGAATCTCTTGGCTTGGAAACAGGGGGCCAGCCAAGCAGCATTGGAGAAATGGAAGAAGAGGCAGGGTGCAGTGATGCCCAACAGCTTTTTCTCTCTGAGTCTGAAGAGGCGGGTGGGCCAGTGGCTCCGGTCACCACATCGCAGGCCGCATCAGCTGATGATGACACTCAGGTGCCACTTACTGGTGCGTGCTCTGCTGCTGAGACTACCCAGGAGGAGCAGTTGGGGGCAGAGGGTAGTGTAGATGATGAGGTCCTTGACCCATCTTGGCGTGAGGGACAGGAAGGTGGTGGGAGCAGCTCTGAGGAAGAGATTCCCCGTACGGCCCAAAGAGGGAGAGGGAGGGGGAAGACTGCGGATCCTGCAGCCTCCGCTTTGGCACCCGTTAGGAGCATGTCTCTTCCAAAAGCCAAAAAGGGCGCTCCCAAGACTTGCAGTGCCTGGTCCTTTTTTGACACAGTTGCAGATGACATTTGCTATGTCAGATGCAAGGTGTGTCATCAAAAAGTCAAAAGAGGTCGAAATGTCAGCAACCTCAATACCTCCAACATGTGGAAACATGTGCGCAACAGGCACCCGGCGGAGTTAGAAAAACACACTGAAGAGCTAGGCCAACCAACAGCGGCAGCTACCACCTCTTCAGCTCGTGTTGCCTCTTCCTCCAGCTCACACGCAGCTGGTTCGGCTTCCTCCAAGGATCGCCGTGGAAGAACCTCTGGCCCTGTTGTCCAGAGACCCGCTGTAATTCCACCCGCAGCACCACTTTCCCAGTCACCCACACACTCCCAGCCCAGTCTACAGCCATCGGTAGTACAGGCATGGGAGAAAAGGCGGCCTTTCTCGTCAAACCACCCACAAGCACAGGCTCTGACTGCAGGCATTGCCAAACTTCTGTCACTGGAAATGCTGTCATTCAGGCTGGTGGAGACTGACAGCTTCCGTGACTTGATGTCATTGGCAGTCCCACAGTACAATGTGCCCAGCCGCTTTTACTTCAGCAGGCAAGCCGTCCCTGCCCTGCACAAGCATGTGGAGGGACACATAAAACACGCGCTACTGAACGCCGTCAGTAGCAAGGTCCACCTCACCACCGATGCGTGGACCAGTCAACATGGACAGGGGCAATACCTTTCCCTCACTGCCCATTGGGTTAATGTCGTTGAGCCGGGTACAGACCGTGCGAGTGGCGCAGGACATGTCCTGCCCACTCCAAGGATTGCAGGAATCCATTCTGTACGCATTGACTCCTCCTCTTACACCAGTTCCTCAGAATCATCGCTGCAGGAGCCGTCACAGTCCACCTCCACATGGACCCGTGATGAACGTGTACCTGTTACGACCGACATGAGCACAGCCGTGGCCAAACGTCAACAGGCCGTCTTGAAATTAATTTTTTTTGGGAATCGTAGCCACACAGCGCAGGAGCTCTGGAATGCCATCAAGCAGGAGAGCGATGTGTGGTTTGTGCCAGCGAATCTCCAGCCAGGCATGGTAGTGTGTGATAATGGCCGAAATCTGGTGGCAGCTCTGGGCCTCGGCAACCTCACTCACATCCCATGTCTGGCACATGTGCTCAATTTGGTCGTGCAGAGCTTTTTGAGGGACTATCCGGATCTTGATGCACTGCTGCACAAGGTCCGCCTAGAGTGTGCTCACTTGCGGCGTTCCAGCACGGCAAAAGCGCGCATTGCGGCTCTGCAGCGCCGACACCGCCTGCCGGAACATCGCATCATATGTGACCTACCTACCAGGTGGAATTCCACGTTACATATGTTGGAGCGGTTGTGTGAGCAGCAGCAAGCTGTAATGGAGTACCAGCTGCTTCAGGCGCAAAGAAGTCGCAGTCAGCGCCGTACAGACTTCACAACCACAGAGTGGGCCACTATGAATGACGTCTGCCAGGTTTTGCGTCCCTTTGATTATTCCACGCGGATGGCGAGTGCAGATGATGCACTAGTCAGCATGACTGTCCCCCTTATCTGCCTGCTTGAAAAATCACTGCAAGCGCTAAGGGATGATGTTGTGGAAGAGGTGGAGGATGAGGATTCACCATTTCCATCATCTTCTGGACAGTCAGCGCCACGTGGTTCCTCACAAACGCGTAGGCAGGGGACAGTTTGTGAGGAGGATGAGGAGGAGTCAATGGAGGAGGAAGACATCCGTCCAGAGGAGGGAGTTACCGAATTGTCCAGTACTCAGTGTGTACAGCGAGGGTGGGGTGATGACGAGCGGGCAGAGATCACGCCTCCAGCAGGGGACAGCATTTCTTGGGCAGTTGGCAGTCTGCAGCACATGGTGGATTACATGCTGCAGTGCCTGAGAAACGACCGCCGCATCGCCCACATTCTCAACATGTCTGATTATTGGGTGTTCACCCTCCTCGATCCTCGCTACCGGGACAACGTAGAAAGCCTCATCACACCGTTGAACCGGGAGCGAAAAATGCGGGAGTACCAAGACACACTGGTCAATTCCATCATCTTCTCCATTCCAACTGAGAGAAGTGCTGCTAGTGCATTCCAAAGCAGCTCAGTGCGTCCAGGCAGTGGTGGAGGCTCTGCACAAAGAGGGAGCAGAAGCAGTGCCTCTGCCCAAGGCAAGACCAGTATGGCCCAACTGTGGCACAGTTTTCTGTGCCCCCCACAAAAGTCTACACCATCACAGACGGCTCCAGTCAGCAGGAGGCAACGGTTCCGTCAGATGGTGACAGACTACATGTCTTGCCCTCTCTTGCTGTACTCCCAGACGGCTCTTCCCCTTTCAAGTTTTGGGTCTCAAAGCTGGATACATGGCCAGAGCTAAGCCAGTATGCATTGGAGGTGCTGTCTTGCCCTGCGGCCAGTGTATTATCGGAACGTGTCTTTAGTGCTGCAGGTGGTGTACTAACTGACCGTCGCATGCGACTATCCTCCGATAACGTTGACCGGCTTACTTTCCTGAAAATGAACAAGGCCTGGATCTCGCAGGAATTTGCCACTCCTCCTCCTGATTAAATAATTAGGTCACTGTATACGTTATCCAGGTCTCCTGTTGTGTTCATCTTTCTACCACCTGAACTTAAATTCCTGGGCTCCAACACCGCCAGTTGAGGCTCAGAAGTGCCGTCTGCACAGTCAAAACATACGACCCAGTGTTATTGGGTTTCAGTAACGTCAGCTGATCCCCAGCTGTGTAGCCGGCAATGTGTCATGCGACCGCCACGCTGACACAACAACTGAAATGTAAGGGAATCTGTCCCCCCCCCAAGGCGTTTGTTACTGAAAGAGCCACCTTGTGCAGCAGTAATGCTGCACAAGGAAAAGGTAGCTATTTTGGTTTAGCTCCTTGCACACGCAGAACTTAACACTTATAAAATGTGTCCACTGATACCGTAAAACCGTCCCGGAGGTGGGACTTTCCTTCGTAATATGACGCAGCACAGCCGTCATTCCTACCCCCCCGGCGCCGCACCCCGGCTCCTCAGCGTTGTTTGATTCCGTCCCGGAGCCTGCGCTGTTATGTTATCCCGTGGCCAGGCACACTTAGCGCTGCCCGTCTTCTGGCATCATTTGGTGTCAGGATGGCTGCGCCTGTGCGGCCGCGCTGGCCGAGAGCCCGCCTCGCAGTGTCTTCTGATTTAATCCCACTGGGGGCCTGGGATCCATGGACATGCGCATTGCATATCTGAACCTCCACCTCTCACTCATCTCCCTATGGCTTCTTCAGACTGTGTGGTGTCACGGCCGTGGCATGCTATTAGGGACCAGCTGACACCGCACAGTTTGAATAAGCCGTAGGGAGATGAGTGAGAGGTGGAGGTTCAGATATGCACTGCGCATGTCCATGGATCTCAGGCCCCCAGTGGGATTAAATCAGAAGACAGTACGAGGCGGGCTCTCGGCCAGCGCGGCCACACAGGCGCAGCCAGCCTGACACCAAATTATGTCAGAAGACGGGCAGCGCAAAATGTGTGCATGGCCAAGGGCTAACCTAACAGCGCAGGCTCCGGGACTGATTCAAACAACGCTGAGGAGGCGGCGCACGGCGCCAAGGGGGTAAGAATGACGGCTGTGCTGCGTCACATCACAAAGGAAAGTTCCACCTACCGGACGGTATCACGGTAGGAGGGGACACTTTTTATAAGTGTTAGGTTCAGCATGTGCAAGGACCATAATTAAAAGAGCTAAGTTTACCTTTTCCAGCATTAGTGCTGTACACGATGGCTCTTTCAGCTACAAACGCCTGGGGGGGGGGGGTTAAAGTTTCCCTTTCAACTTGCTCCAGTGCAGGCTTCGGCCTACACTCTGCTCCCTCTCCTCCTCCTGCTGACCCTGGGCTCTAACACCGCCAGTTGGGGCCCAGATGTGCTAGCTGCACAGAGCCAAACACCAGCCAATGTGTCAGTGGGGTTCAGCACCGCCAGCTGTTCTCCTGCTGTGTAGCCGGCAACGTGTCCTGCAACAGCCACGCAGACACAAGAACTGAAATTGAAGGAAACCTGTCCCCCCTCCCCCAGGCGTTTTTACGTTTTACAGCCACCTTGTACGACAGTAATGCTGCATGTGTGCAAGGTGGCTCAGAAACTTATTCTCCTTGCCCATGTTGAAGTGAACACGTCTAAAAATGAGTCCTCTGCGACCATTAAAACGTCCCTCAGGTGTGATTTTCCTTTGTATTGACACGCAACAAGCTCCTTGGTAGCGCTGCCCGTCTTCTGGCATCATTGTTTGGCTGCCTGCGCCTCTGCGGCCGCCTTGCCCCACACAACGCCCCTCGGTGTCTTATTTATTTGGACTGCGAGGGTGTGATCGATGGGCATGAACGGTGCATTTCTTCGCCAGTCCCTCATCTCCTTCCGCCTTCTTCGGACTGTGCGGCTTCATGGCCGTGGCATGCGATAAGGGATCAGCTGACGCCGCATAGTCTGAAGCGGGTGTAAGAACCCAAGCGGGAGGCGAACATATGTACTGCGCCAGGCCATGAATCCCAGCCCCGCAGTGTTTTAACAATGTTAAGACACTGCGGGGCTGGGATTCATGGTCATCGCGAACTGCACCGGCCGACATTAAATGATGTCAGAAGATGGGCAGCGCTAACAGCGCTAGGCCAGGGGATAACACGACAGCGCAGACTCCTGTACAGCAAATAACAACGCTCAGGAGGCTGCACCCAGCACCAAGGTGGGATTCTTGACATCTGTGCTGCGTCTCATTACAAAGGGAACTCGCGCCTCCAACACAGTTTGACTGTATAAAGGGCTAAATGTTATATGTGTTTCATTCAGCGTGTGCAAGGAGCAAAATTAAAAGAGCAACCTTTGACTTGTGCAGCACTACTGCTGCATAAGCTGTGGCTCTTCTACTTTGTAACCCCTGAGGGGGGGTTAAAGGTTACCTTTGAAATTGGTTCAATTAGGCTTCGGCCTACACTCTGCTCCCCCTGCAGAGCCCGGGCTCCAACACCGCCAGTTGGGGCCCGGTACTGCTAGCTGCACAGAGAAAAACACCAGCCAATGTGTCAGTGGGGTTCAGCACCGCCAGCTGTTCCCCTGCTGTGCAGCCGGCAACGTGTCCTGCAACTGCCACGCAGGCACAACAGACCCAAAGCTGCCGCCAGTGCAGGCTTCGGCCTACACTCTGCTCCATCTCCTCCTCCTGCTGACCCCGGGCTCTAACACCGCCAGTTGGGGCCCGGTACTGCTAGCTGCACAGAGAAAAACACCAGCCAATGTGTCAGTGGGGTTCAGCACCGCCAGCTGTTCCCCTGCTGTGCAGCCGGCATCGTGTCCTGCAAAAGCCACGCAGACACCAGAACTGAAATTGAAGGGAACCTGTCCCCCCTCCCCCAGGCGTTTGTACGTTTTACAGCCACCTTGTACAGCGGTAATGCTGCATGTGTGCAAGGTGGCTCATAAACGTATTCTCCTCGCACATGTGGAACTGAAAACACGTCTAAAATGTGTCCTCTGTGTGACCATTTAACCGTCCCGGTGGTGTGACTTTCCTTTGTAATGACACGCTGCAACCCCCTTGGTAGCGCTGCCCGTCTCCTGGCATCATTGTTTGGCTGCCTGCGCCTCTGCGGCCGCCCTGACCCACACAACGCCCCTCGGTGTCTTATTTCTTGGGACTGCGAGGGTGTGATTGATGGGCATGATCGGTGCATCAGTTCGCCTGTCCCTCATCTCCTTCCACCTTCTTCAGACTGTGCGGCTTCATGGCCGTGGCATGCAATAAGGGATCAGCTGACGCCGCACAGTCTGAAGCGGGTGTAAGGACCCGAGTGTGAGAGGCGAACATATGTGCTGCGCCAGGCCATGAATCCCAGCCCCGCAGTGTTTTAACAATGTTAAGACACTGCGGGGCTGGGATTCATGGTCATCGCGAACCGCACCGGCCGACATTAAATGATGTCAGAAGATGGGCAGCGCTAACAGCGCTAGGCCAGGGGATAACACGACAGCGCAGACTCCTGTACAGCAAATAACAACGCTCAGGAGGCTGCACCCAGCACCAAGGTGAGATTCTTGACATCTGTGCTGCGTCTCATTACAAAGGGAACTCGCGCCTCCAACACAGTTTGACTGTATAAAGGGCTAAATGTTATACGTGTTTCATTCAGCGTGTGCAAGGAGCAAAATTAAAAGAGCAACCTTTGACTTGTGCAGCACTACTGCTGCATAAGCTGTGGCTCTTCTACTTTGTAACCCCTGAGGGGGGGTTAAAGGTTACCTTTGAAATTGGTTCAATTAGGCTTCGGCCTACACTCTGCTCCCCCTGCAGAGCCCGGGCTCCAACACCGCCAGTTGGGGCCCGGTACTGCTAGCTGCACAGAGAAAAACACCAGCCAATGTGTCAGTGGGGTTCAGCACCGCCAGCTGTTCCCCTGCTGTGCAGCCGGCATCGTGTCCTGCAAATGCCACGCAGACACTTGCTCTTGTACCTTCTGCTCCCCATCCTGGTTCCAGTACCGTCAGCTGGTTCCGGGCAGAGCCTTTGGCTTAGGTGCCTCCCTCTGGGTATCCGAGTTCCACCAACGTCAGGTGGTCCTTGGTAGTGCTTTCAGGCACGGGTACCTCCTGCTTAGTAACCGGGTTCCAGTAACGTCAGCTGGTCCTCGGTAGTTCCATTGGCTCTTGGACCTTCGGCTACCCATCCGGGTTCCAGCACCGTCAGCTGGTTCTCGGCAGTGTCTTTTGCTCTTGTACCTTCTGCTCCCCATCCTGGTTCCAGTACCGTCAGCTGGTTCCGGGCAGAGCCTTTGGCTTAGGTGCCTCCCTCTGTGTATCCGAGTTCCACCAACGTCAGGTGGTCCTTGGTAGTGCTTTCAGGCATGGGTACCTCCTGCTTAGTAACCGGGTTCCAGTAACGTCAGCTGGTCCTCGGTAGTTCCATTGGCTCTTGGACCTTCAGGTAGCCATCCGAGTTCCAGTTCCATCAGCTGGTTCTCGGCATTTTCTCAGCCTTCTTGTACCTTCTGCTACATTTCCAAGTTCAAGAGACTAAACACGATGACCCGGAAGACCACCCCTAAGATGACGACGACGACACCAGAGACGACAACCACCGTGATGACGACGACCCTGGAGACGATGACCCTGAAGACCACCCCGATGACGACGACCCCGGAGACGACGACCCTGAAGACCACCCCGATGACGACGACCCCGGAGACGACGACCCTGGAGACGACGACGACCTGGAAGACCGAGAAGCAGAAGAACAAGAGGCTGCAGAACAAAGAGCAGAAGAACATTAAGCATAACACTAAATATCAGAGCAAAAAATATTATCTAAATTATAAGCAGAAGAAGACTAAGCAGTGTATGGGGGTGAGTCCGTTCCTCCTCGTGGTGCCCCTGGATACAGCCTGATGCTGCAGGCCAAACTGAACGCGGACAAATGTAACTGTTTTGTGACAGGCAGAACGGAAGGTGTAATCTTCAAACTTTTATAGATAACAACTACGGGAATGCCTGTCACAAATAAGAATATGATGAAGAAGTAGAATATGATGAAGATAATAGTAAAATAAAAAGAATATGAACAATGTAACCAAAAAAATAATAGGTAGAAGATGAAGAAGAAGATGAATAAGGTGAAGAAGTTGATGTCAAAGAAGCTGATGATGAGGATAATGAAGAAGAAAGTGTGGGAGAAGTAAAAAAGAAGGTGAAGGGCGTGGAAGTAGTGAAACATCAATATCTGACAAAATAAAAAAAAAATTAACATAGTCAAAATCTTTCTAACGCCGAACGTCATAAAAAAAAAAAAAAATCCTGCTATTCTATTACATTGGGCTAAACCTCTGTGCCTTTAATGTCTCCGCCACGTCCCCCAATACATCCTACATTATTCTTAGTTGTTTTCCTTCATGTAGAATGAACCTACAAGGAAAGAAAGGGTTTATTTTAATTCCGATATTTTCGTCCCATTGACTTGCATTGGGATCGGGTATCGGTATCGGATTAGATCCGATATTTTGACGGTATCGGCCGATACTTTCCGATACCGATACTTTCCGATATCGGAAGGTATCGCTCAACACTAGTTAGAATACAATCATTGGTTAATTTTATTGCAGTGTCGCGGTGACCAAAAAAAAGTCATTATGGCGTTTCGAGTTTTTTTCTCGTTATGCCGTTTACTGATCAGATTATTTTACATTTTGATTGGTCAGACCTCTCTGAACACGTCAATTCCAAATTTGTGCATTTTTTTTAATTGAGCAAAAGCAGTATTTTTTTTCTTATATTTCTATGATATATGACGTAACTGCTTCATGCGTTGTGAAGGGGTTAATACTATAAGTATTGGCCAAATGGACCATGTCCTTCTGCCAACTTGAATTTAACCTGCTCTCTGTGAGAAAGCTAAATGCCAGTTGGCTAAAGGACCATGTCCCTGTGTTTTAATACTAGATCTAGCAGGCTAAAGGACCAGGTCCTTCTGCCAACTTGGATTTAGCCTGCTCTCTGTGAGAAAGCTAAATCCCAGTCGGCTAAAGGACCAGGTCCCTGTGAGTGTTTTAATACTAGATCTAGCAGGCTAAAGGACCAGATCCTTCTGCCAACTTGGATTTAGCCTGCTCACTGTGAGAAAGCTAAATCCAAGTGAGATAAAGGACCAGGTCCCTTGGAGTGGTTTAATACCAGACTTAGTAAGCTAAAACACCAGGTCCTTCTGCCCCCTTAGATTTAGCTTGCTGTATATAACAAATTCTAGTGGGCAACACAGTCCAACAGTGATTCACCAATCTGATGCACTGTAATGATTCCACTGGTTCACTGTCAGACTTCTGTACTGTAGTGCCCCTGTGTCACGCAGGGGGCAGTCCGGCAATCCAACCTACTACAATGTTTCCGCCAGGTTATGTGTATTGCCGGTCACTGTGCTCCTTGAGTTCACCTCAAGCGACAGTTGACAGTGTGTGTACGGTGGACTCGGGGAGGGGTCACGTTTTATGATGTCACTGTGGCTTTTATTTTCACCACTCTGCATTATAAACTTCTGTGAAGCACTTGGGCATTCAAAGTTCTCACAGCACATCTAGATAAGTTCCTTGGTGGGTCTAGTTTCCAAAATGGGGTCACTTGTGGGGGGTTTCTACTGTTTAGGTACATCGGGGCTCTGCAAACGCAACATAACGCCCGCAGACCATCCCATCAGTCTGCATTACTTCCCTTCCAAGCCCCGATGTGGCTCGGTCATTAAGTACCAAATTGGCTCTGTCACTAAGGGGTTGAAAGAACATAGTATAAAATAAAATAAAAAAGCCATTCTATCAAAGTCTGCATTCCAAAACGGCGCTCCTTCCCTTCCGAGCTCTGCCATGCGCCCAAACAGTGGTTTACCCCCACATATGGGGTATCAGCCTACTCAGCATAAATTGCTAAATAAATTTTGGGGTCCAATTTTTCCTGTTACCCTTGTGAAAGTAAAAATTTGGGGGTGAAAAATCATTTTTGTGGAAAAAATGATTTTTTTTTTATTTTCACGGCTCTACATTATATACTTCTGTGAAGCAGTTGGGGGTTCATAGTGCTCACCACACATGTAGATAAGCTCTTTGGGTCTAGTTTCCAAAATGGGTTCACTTGTGGGGGGTTTCTACTGTTTAGGTACATCAGGAGCTCTGCAAATGCAACATGACGCCCGCAGACCATCCCATCAAAGTCTGCATTCCTTCCCTTCCAAGCCCCGATGTGGCTCGGTCATTAAGTACCAAATTGGCTCTGTCACTAAGGGGTTAAAAGAACATAGTATAAAATAAAATAAAAAAGAACAATGTAGATACAGTAGTCGGATGTCCTAGTGGAGGAGGTGGTGTAGGTGGACTAGCAGTAGGTGGACATTGCAGTGTAGGTGGAAGAGGCAGGCCTGATGGTATCCAACATTATTTTTGTGTATTTAATTTCTCTTCCTTTTTGTTAAGGCCCTAAAATAAAACAAATGGCAAATAAAATATAACAATGTCTGGGTGCAGATGGTACATTTGTCTGGTCAGCCAAAGGTACAGACAAATCCTGTGGACTCCACTCCTGGTTTCTTTTAATGAATGCGAGAGTGCCCACGTTGGCTTTGGACAGATGGATGCGCCTATGTGTGATTATATCCCCTGCTGTGATAAACACACGTTCCAACATTACACTTGCCCAGGGCATGCCAGCACTTCCAAGTCAAAAAGTACAAGCCTTGGCCATGTGTCGTTTGGAAACCAAGAAGTTAAATGGGCAGACCCATCACTTAGTACATGCAGACGTGTGGACATGGACATGTACTCTTCCACCATGTTGTTATAATGCTGGCACCTGGTTGTATAGACCGTATCAGATGGTGGTGCTGGATGCTGTGGCATGCTGATGAATTTTTTTTCACATTTTAGCCATGCTAACCCTCCCTTCCGAGGTGGTGCTCTAGCTGTGTTGGCGATTTCCTCCTCCTCCTCTGCCTCGTGTTTCTTCTGTCAGGTGGGAATGCTTTCAGTAGTGCCCTACCAGCATGTGCTTGTATTCACACATTTTGCCATCCCACTCCAGTGACGGAAGTAATAATGGTACTTTGACTTTGCAGCAGGGTGGCCACCCAGTAATCAGTAGGGGTATGATCTGGGCAACTCTGCGGTCGTTGCGTAGGCACAGCAGACTGTATTGGCTCATCCCACGCTCTCTCTGTTGGAGTCCCTCAAGGCTCTGTCCTGGGGCCCCTACTTTTTTCCATCTATACCCTTGGCCTAGGACAACTCAAAGTCCCATGGCTTCCAGTATCACCTGTATGCTGATGACACTCAGATCTACCTCTTTCGCCCAGATGTCACCTCTCTGCTGTCCAAAATCCTAAAGTGTCTATCAGCCATATCCTCCTTCTTCACCTCTCGCTTCCTAAAACTCAATGTAGACAATACCGAACTCATCATCTTCCCTCCATCTCGCGTATCCCCCCTACCTGATCTATCTATTATGGTAAGCGGCATCACGTTCTCTCCCACATCTGAAATCCACTGCCTCGTGGTAACTCTCGACTCTTCCCTGTCCATCAAACCGGACGTCCAAACTCTTGCCACCTCCTGTCGCCTCCAACTCATATTGCCAGAATCCGTCCCTTCCTCTGCCCTCAATCTACTAAAACGCTTGTGCATGCCCTCATCGTCTCTCACCTCGACTACTGCAACATCCTCCGCTGTGGCCTCCCCGCTAACTCTCTTGCATCACTCCAGTCTGTCCTCAACTCTGCTGCCCGGCTAATCCACCTCTCTCCTCCCCTCTGAAAATCCCTCCACTGGCTCCAAATTCGCCAACGAATCCAGTTCAAACTACTAACACTTGATCTACAAAGCCATCCACAACCTGTCCCCTCCCTATATCTCTGAACTAATCTCCCAATATCTTCCCTCACATAATCTTCAATCCTCCCAAGACCTCCTACTCTCCTCCACACTTATTCATTCCTCACACAACCGCCTCCAAGATTTCTCCCCAATATCCCCCATCCTCTGGAATTCCACGCCTCAACACGTCCGATTATCCACCACCCTCGGATCCTTCAGACGGAACCTGAAAACCCATCTCTTCAGGAAAGCCTACACAGCCTGCAATAACTATTCTGCCGCCTCCCCACCACCAGAGCTGCTGCACCCCCGAACTTCTGTCTCTTTCCCATTATCCCATAGAATGTAAATCCGCAAGGACAGGGTCCTCTCCCCTCTGTACCGGTCTGTCATTGTAAATTTGTTCACTGTAAATGATATCTATAACCCGGTATGTAACCCCTTTCTCACGTACAGCACCATGGAATTAATGATGCTATATAATAATAACTGATGCCAGGCTGCCCAGAGGCAAAGACAAACTGTCCTCTGTGGGAGGTGTATGGTCTATGTCCTCCCTGCCATGCTCCAGTGATGCCCGTGAGCTACTTTGAGTGCCACCCTGTTGTGTTCACGACATGAAGTTTTGTTCAACAGAGCGACTTGCCCGTGCGTGCTGCAGCTGAAACTCCAGTATTGCTTCTGCTCGCACAGCCTCTACAGCGTATTCAAGTTTTGAGTTCCACCTTGTTGATATGTCACATATGAGGCGCCGAGCGAAAAGGTAGAAGTGACGCTGCAGCGCAGACTGTCGTGCAGCTGCAGAGTGTGAACGCCTTAATCGTGCACAGACGACCTCTCACATATGGGTAATTTTTAAGAAAGATTTGCACTACTAAACTTAACACGTGCCAGGCAAGGGATGTGGTCAAACCAGCTAGGCCTAGAGCTGCTACCAGATTTTGCCCGTTATCGCACACCACCAGGCCTGGATTTAGGTCCAGCGGCCCCAACCACTCATCATCACCACAGCTCTTGCGCAGTATGGAACTTGTCCCCCAAAATGATGAGTCTTTTCCCCCTGTGTTGAAGTTGCTGGTGCAAGTCTTACTGCTAGGTGATGGAGTAAGCGGAGTAGGATGCCACATGAGCAATGTCCAAAAACAGATGTAGGACATGTGCTAGAACACCTTCCTTTTCTGTCCCAGCTGCCACATTTACCCAGTGTGCAGATAGGGAGATGTAACGTCCCTGCCCTTGCTTGCTGGTCTACTTATCGGTAGTTATCTGGACCTTGCCACTGATGGCGTTGCACAGTGCACACCTGATTTTGGTTGCAACATGTGGGTGCTGGGCAGGGATGGCCAACTTGAAACATTATTGGTGGATGGGAACCACATACTTCGCAACAGCCACCACCATCATTTTCTTTAAATGGTTTTTCTCCATCAGCTGGAATGGCAGCGTTTCAAAGGCCAGGAATTGGTAAATGCTGTTATTCAGGACCAGGATCTGTGGGCGGGTAGTGGGGTATTTCCTCTTTCTCTATGGCGTTTGGGTGATGGAGAGATGAACACTTCCATGGGACAGGGTGGAGATGCTTGGTGACGGTGCTGTCACATCCTGTCTTTGCGGGTAGGCTGTTGTTCGTGAGCTGGATGAAGAGGTCAAGACCACAGGAGGGAGCAGGAGGAAAGATCACATCTGTCATGTTTTTTAAGGTGTCTACTCTACTGCAGCTCGTACTTAGAACTCAGATGCAGGTGTGTTGTGAACTCCGTTTTCAGGCTCCCTCTTGTGGTCACAGATGGTATTGTGTGACTTTGGTTTTTTGGCTCCCCCTGGTGGTTTGGTTTATTATCCTGCGGGTCTGGCTGGATCAGCTGCCTTGTTATTCACCAGGGAGGCTCCTATTTAGCTCTGCTTCACTTCCACTTGTTGCCGGCTGTCAATGTATTCAGTGCTATTCTGATTACTCCTGATTATCTCGTTTTCTGCCTCTTCAGGATAAGCTAAGTTCTGTTTGAATATTTTTTGCTCATCTGCCTGCAATATGATTTCTGTGTATGATGAGTCTAGTCCAGCTTGCTAATATGTGATTTCTTTTTGCTGGTAAGCTCTGGGGTACGGAGTTGCTTCCCCCGCACCGTTAGTTGGTGCGGGGGCTCGAGCAATCTCTGCGTGGATATTTTGAATAGGGTTTTTTATTGACCGCACAGTTCCCTTCCTATTTTCTGCTATCTAGTATTAGCGGGCCTCATTTGCTAAATCTGATTTCATCTCTGCGTTTGTGCTTTCCCCTTAACTCACCGTTAATATTTATGGGGGGCTATTCTATATCTTTGGGGTCATTCCACTGAGGCAAGAGAGGACTTTCTTTCCCTCCAGGAATAGTCAGTTTCTCAGGCCGTGAAGAGACGTCTAGGATTTTTAGGTAACGTTCCACGGCTGCCTATAGTGGTTTGCGGATAGGATCAGGTTGCGGTCAATCTAGTTACCACTTCCCCAGAGCTAGTAGTCTGTTCAGTTACTTAGCTAGTCCGACTTGCGATCCTTGCCACTAGGATCATAACACAGGTGGTGCTCAGGTTAAGAAAATGTAAAAAAAAATAAATAAAAAATCAGAAGAGACTGCTTCATGACTTTGGGCTGATACTCCTTGGCCGATTTGCAAGGGGGTGAGGTGGTAGAAAGATGCCCACGGTCCTCAGGTGAAAACTCTGCGCTTTCAGCAGAAGGAACTGGAGGCGCTCTCAGCCATCCAACCTAACACCGTCTGCACATGTTCTTGCCTCACTATCCATCCAGCAGTGCTCGTGCCTAGGATATGGTGCACAACATCCCGTAGACTGCATGTACCAGAGGAACATGTTTCATGTAGACACGTAACGGGCACAGATCAACTATGTCATCTCCTTGAAGCAGGTACACCTCCACCACGACCTTCATTTGATGCTCTCCTTATGTCACTCCCCCAACAATAATTCCCAGTAGAGAAGAGGCTGAATTAAGGCACACTGAACCATGCTTCATTACTGGCAGCGGGCATCAGGTTGTTACGGCATGCTGCACAAGGGTGGTAAATAAACAGTATACGTTAATTGTCTACATTTTTCTTTTTTTAAAAAAAAAAAAAATAAAAAAAATAAGTGAAATATTAAAATTTGAGAATCATCAGTGGTTGATACCCTTTTAAAGGAGAAGTGCAACAATGATTGCAGCTGGCATCTTGGGCGTCTCCTCCGGTCTTTATCAGGCTCGGTATAGGAGGATGCTTACAGCAGTGGATACAGAAAGCGCTCCCACTCTCATCCAGGAGAACGGGATGATTTCTTCTCACTTCTCATTGGTGTACTAGCCCAGTTTTTATTCATCTTACAGGACCATTTCCAGTTTTCCATATTACAGAATTGTATCTTTATAAATGTCACACTGATGGGCCGCATGGTAGCCAATGTTTTCTGCGCACACCCATCTGATCTCAGTCACATTGCAGCTGAATACAGACCAGCCCGGCCTGATGGAAGATCATTGCTCCGAGTGCAGGCTGACATTTACAGGATTGCACTCATCTGATTTTTATGCTAACAAAAGCGAGATAAAATGTGAAGAGTCACATATTATTCAGAAATGGCCGCAAATAAGACAAGTGAAGCAGAACTATCAGTATGGGAGGGGGAAACAGTTGTGTCCATAAATATTGCAGCAGTTCATAGATAAGGAGCGTGAGGTTTTATTGTCCTGTGATTTAGGTCTGATCCAGGGTTGTGAAGTCTCCAGGTCTGAGGGAACATTCCTTAATTGATGGAGCAAGACAAATACATGCGACACATTCATTCCAGCTCTGTCACAGGTCGTCAGAATTTTGTAAACCATTAGTACAAAAAAAAATAAAAATTTAATATTGCCTAACATTACAGAGATACATTTTTCCTCTGGAAAATATGTCATAGCCTGTCCCATCAGTGGTGGCAGCAGCAGTCAAACACTCAGCTAAAACCGGCTTATGTCTTTTTAAGAAAAAACAATTATGGATTTAAAAAAAAACAACATACAGCTAGTCCGGCTGTATGGGCTACATGGAAGTGCGGGTCCGGTCTACTGGTGAGGACGTCCCTACAGATAGTTTCCCCAATAACCTGCAATGTGTAAACTCAGCCTGATACAGATCCAACTGCGTTACTCTCCACTGATGTCACCCGCGCTTAAGAATTATAGAAATGAAAACTCAACTCATAGCTGCCAAACAATTTTATTACAAGTCAAATAGTTAGAAATAAAAAAGAGAAATATATAAATATATGCATACATACAAATGAATAATAAAGAGTTTTAGAAATCAAAACAATGAATTAAACATTAAAGACAGATCAATAACAAAAAAGCAAAACAAATTTGGTACCAAAGTCCCCTGTGCTTTAGCTGCAAAAATTGTATTATGGTGCTTAAAGGGAACCTGTCACCCCAAAATCGAGGGCGAGCTAAGCCCACCAGCATCAGGGGCTTACCTGCAGCATTCTGTAGTGCTGTAGCCGGGCCTCTGTGACCTTTCCCGATGCCTGCGCACCGCGAAGACAAGAAGAGGATGTCATCCTATCAAATGGGAGGCTCAGGACCGGACCACAACGCCCGGGCGGGGGCGACAGAGGCCCGGGCGGGGGCGGGGCGACAGAGGCCCGGGCGGGGCGACAGAGGCCCGGGCGGGGGCGGGGCGACAGAGGCCCGGGCGGGGGCGGGGCGACAGAGGCGGGGGCGGGGCGACAGAGGCGGGGGCGGGGCGACAGAGGCGGGGGCGGGGCGACAGAGGCCCGGGCGGGGGCGGGGCGACAGAGGCGGGGGCGGGGCGACAGAGGCCCGGGCGGGGCGACAGAGGCCCGGGCGGGGCGACAGAGGCCCGGGCGGGGCGACAGAGGCCCGGGCGGGGCGACAGAGGCCCGGGCGGGGCGACAGAGGCCCGGGCGGGGCGACAGAGGCCCGGGCGGGGCGACAGAGGCCCGGGCGGGGCGACAGAGGCCCGGGCGGGGCGACAGAGGCCCGGGCGGGGCGACAGAGGCCCGGGCGGGGCGACAGAGGCCCGGGCGGGGGCGGGGCGACAGAGGCCCGGGCGGGGGCGGGGCGACAGAGGCCCGGGCGGGGGCGGGGCGACAGAGGCCCGGGCGGGGGCGGGGCGACAGAGGCCCGGGCGGGGGCGGGGCGACAGAGGCCCGGGCGGGGGCGGGGCGACAGAGGCCCGGGCGGGGGCGGGGCGACAGAGGCCCGGGCGGGGGCGGGGCGACAGAGGCCCGGGCGGGGGCGGGGCGACAGAGGCCCGGGCGGGGGCGGGGCGACAGAGGCCCGGGCGGGGGCGGGGCGACAGAGGCCCGGGCGGGGGCGGGGCGACAGAGGCCCGGGCGGGGGCGGGGCGACAGAGGCCCGGGCGGGGGCGGGGCGACAGAGGCCCGGGCGGGGGCGGGGCGACAGAGGCCCGGGCGGGGGCGGGGCGACAGAGGCCCGGGCGGGGGCGGGGCGACAGAGGCCCGGGCGGGGGCGGGGCGACAGAGGCCCGGGCGGGGGCGGGGCGACAGAGGCCCGGGCGGGGCGACAGAGGCCCGGGCGGGGCGACAGAGGCCCGGGCGGGGCGACAGAGGCCCGGGCGGGGCGACAGAGGCCCGGGCGGGGCGACAGAGGCCCGGGCGGGGCGACAGAGGCCCGGGCGGGGCGACAGAGGCCCGGGCGGGGCGACAGAGGCCCGGGCGGGGGCGGGGCGACAGAGGCCCGGGCGGGGGCGGGGCGACAGAGGCCCGGGCGGGGGCGGGGCGACAGAGGCCCGGGCGGGGGCGGGGCGACAGAGGCCCGGGCGGGGCGACAGAGGCCCGGGCGGGGCGACAGAGGCCCGGGCGGGGCGACAGAGGCCCGGGCGGGGCGACAGAGGCCCGGGCGGGGCGACAGAGGCCCGGGCGGGGCGACAGAGGCCCGGGCGGGGCGACAGAGGCCCGGGCGGGGCGACAGAGGCCCGGGCGGGGCGACAGAGGCCCGGGCGGGGCGACAGAGGCCCGGGCGGGGGCGGGGCGACAGAGGCCCGGGCGGGGGCGGGGCGACAGAGGCCCGGGCGGGGGCGGGGCGACAGAGGCCCGGGCGGGGGCGGGGCGACAGAGGCGGGGCGACAGAGGCGGGGGCGGGGCGACAGAGGCGGGGGCGGGGCGACAGAGGCGGGGCGACAGAGGCGGGGGCGGGGCGACAGAGGCGGGGCGACAGAGGCGGGGGCGGGGCGACAGAGGCCCGGGGGCGGGGCGACAGAGGCGGGGGCGGGGCGACAGAGGCCCGGGGGCGGGGCGACAGAGGCCCGGGGGCGGGGCGACAGAGGCCCGGGGGCGGGGCGACAGAGGCCCGGGGGCGGGGCGACAGAGGCCCGGGGGCGGGGCGACAGAGGCCCGGGGGCGGGGCGACAGAGGCCCGGGGGCGGGGCGACAGAGGCCCGGGGGCGGGGCGACAGAGGCCCGGGGGCGGGGCGACAGAGGCCCGGGGGCGGGGCGACAGAGGCCCGGGGGCGGGGCGACAGAGGCCCGGGGGCGGGGCGACAGAGGCCCGGGGGCGGGGCGACAGAGGCCCGGGGGCGGGGCGACAGAGGCCCGGGGGCGGGGCGACAGAGGCCCGGGGGCGGGGCGACAGAGGCCCGGGGGCGGGGCGACAGAGGCCCGGGGGCGGGGCGACAGAGGCCCGGGGGCGGGGCGACAGAGGCCCGGGGGCGGGGCGACAGAGGCCCGGGGGCGGGGCGACAGAGGCCCGGGGGCGGGGCGACAGAGGCCCGGGGGCGGGGCGACAGAGGCCCGAACGTTATGTGCCCCCAATAATATTAATGAGAAAACGTTTTATGCTTAAAAAAAAAAAAAAAAAAAAAAAAAAAAAAAGAAACCAGGACCGACCCCTCACCATCAGCAGAGATTCTCATGTTAAGTAATATCAATCCCTCAGATCTCCAACATCATCCATTCCCTCCCCTGTTCACCCCCACACGCGTAGCACTATACTTCCCTACACCCCTCCAGTCCCACGCAAGCATCACCCCCTTCCCCAGGCAGACCCCGAGGCACGCAGTCTCACGCAAGCATCACCCCCTTCCCCAGGCAGACCCCGAGGCACGCAGTCTCACGCAAGCATCACCCCCTTCCCCAGGCAGACCCCGAGGCACGCAGTCTCACGCAAGCATCACCCCCTTCCCCAGGCAGACCACCAGAACGCAGTCCCATGCAAGCAACATCTCCCCTGGCAGACCCCCCTTCCAGCATGCACATGCAGCCCCATGCAAGCAACATCACCCCTTTCTCCCCAGGCAGACCCCCCCTGTTTAGCATGCACATGCAGCCCCATGCAAGCATCACCCCTTTCTCCGCAGGCAGACCCCCGTCCAGCATGCACATGCAGCCCCATGCAAGCAACATCACCCCTTTCTCCACAGGCAGACCCCGTCCAGCATGCACATGCAGCCCCATGCAAGCAACATCACCCCTTTCTCCACAGGCAGACCCCCGTCCAGCATGCACATGCAGCCCCATGCAAGCAACATCACCCCTTTCTCCGCAGGCAGACCCCCGTCCAGCATGCACATGCAGCCCCATGCAAGCAACATCACCCCTTTCTCCCCAGGCAGACCCCCGTCCAGCATGCACATGCAGCCCCATGCAAGCATCACCCCTTTCTCCCCAGGCAGACCCCATCCAGCATGCACATGCAGCCCCATGCAAGCATCACCCCTTTCTCCCCAGGCAGACCCTGTCCAGCATGCACATGCAGCCCCATGCAAGCAACATCACCCCTTTCTCAGCAGGCAGACCCCGTCAAGCATGCACATGCAGCCCCATGCAAGCATCACCCCTTTCTCCCCAGGCAGACCCCGTCCAGCATGCACATGCAGCCCCATGCAAGCAACATCACCCCTTTCTCAGCAGGCAGACCCCGTCCAGCATGCACATGCAGCCCCATGCAAGCATCACCCCTTTCTTCCCAGGCAGACCCCGTCCAGCATGCACATGCAGCCTCGTGCAAGCAACATCACCCCTTTCTCCCCAGGCAGACCCCCCCTGTCCAGCATGCACATGCAGCCCCATGCAAGCATCACCCCTTTCTCCCCAGGCAGACCCCGTCCAGCATGCACATGCAGCCCCATGCAAGCATCACCCCTTTCTTCCCAGGCAGACCCCGTCCAGCATGCACATGCAGCCTCGTGCAAGCAACATCACCCCTTTCTCCCCAGGCAGACCCCCCCTGTCCAGCATGCACATGCAGCCCCATGCAAGCATCACCCCTTTCTCCTCGGGCAGACTCCAACTTACCTGATCTGTGACTATGGAAAATGACCCCAAAACACTCCAAATCCTGCACGAAATCAGGCCATGGTATCCTCAGCTTCCTCGTGTCTGCTCTATGGAGGAAGTAGAGGCGCCGCCCCTTCCGGTCACATGGCATGACGTCAGCAAAGGTCCTTTAGCCGACTTGGATTTAGCCGCCCTCTACTGTATATATCTCGTGTGCGGCTCTGCAGGTGGAGGTAGGTGCTGGAGATTCCCCATTACTGGGCGCAGGGGACATTAACCCCCTCAGTGCTGAGCCTGTGATAAATCTCTGTATGTGACTATAATGGGACTGTGTGTTATACCGGGGGCAGGACGGGGCCATGACTGGATGGTTGCGTCTAGTTCGGAGTTGATATTTTGTGGTCCTCATTCCCGCCACTCCACTGTACACGGATCTCTGGTGAGGTGACTAGATCGGAGAGGATTTTTTGATGATCTCTCTGCAGCTTCCTCCATTCTAGACAGTTCAGTTTCTGCATTGATGTTCCTCAAAAAATCAGCTCCAATGTTCAGAATGGAGCGGATTCCAGGAGCCTCATAGACTGCAGTGTAGTGGAATTGGAATGTGTACTCACACATTGTGTATATATATATATATATCAGCTTTATAATTGTAACAATTTAATGGTTTTATTTTTTAGATACTTGCTCAAACTGTTATATTTATTATGTATTTCCAAAGGGCAATTTTTTTTCATGATTAATCAAACTTACATTTTATTATCGCTTTTTGTAACATTAATAATTACACATAGTGCTGACTGTTACTTTTTGCCTGAATTTTACTTTTGCTGTATTACCAGTCCTGGCCGCAGCTCCGACATTGGAGGAGTGGGCGAAGCCTTACGGGGAAAAACGTAACAGAGCATCAACAGAGTCCTCATAATTTACAACATTAGATCGGAGTGGATATTTTGAGGACCTCATTTTAGCAACTCCATTCTAGCTGATTCATTAGTGAACCGTCTAGATCGGAGTGGATTTTTGGACGATCTCCCTGTAGCCTCCAATCTGTAGTTTGGTGCTGAGGTGAATGGAATCGAGTTTTTCAAAGAGTGAGCGGAGCTTCGCAGGGAGAAACATAACAGAGCGAAGCAACAGAGTCCTTGTAATTTACAATATTGGATCGTAGTGGATTTTTTGAGGACCTCCTTTTAGCAACTCCATTCTAGCTGATTTACTAATTATTTATTACTAGATGGTGGCCCGATTCTAACGCTCCGCCCCCTTCTGTAGACGCAATGATGCCGGTTGTGTTCTTTGAACACATCCGGCATCATCGCACCCCACACATAGGGCCCTGTAAACGAACATGCTGCAATCTAAAAAAGATGCGCCACATGTCCGGAATTGCAGGGCCGCCGGATGCGTGTTACCACATATAGTGGAGACGGGATTTCATAAAATCCCCTCCACTATGCTGTAACATCTGGACGCTGCGTGTTTGACGCTGCGGCTCTGCACAGTGTCAAACACGCAGCATTTCCTGAACGTGGAAACATACCCTTATGTGACACAAAATAGTTAATAAATAACATTACCCATATGTCTACTTTACATCAGCACAATTTTGAAAACAACATTTTTTTTTGCTAAGAAGTTATAAGGGTTAAAATTTGACCAGCGATTTCTCATTTTACAACACCATTTTTTTAGGGACCACCTCACATTTGAAGTCAGTTTGAGGGGTCTATATGGCTGAAAATACCCAAAAGTGACACCATTCTAAAAACTACACCCTTCAAGTTGCTCAAAACCACATTCAAAAAGTTTATTAACCCTTCAGGTGCTTCACAGCAGCAGAAGCAACATGGAAGGAAAAAATTAACATTTAACTTTTTAGTCACAAAAATGATCTTTTAGCAACAATTTTTTTTATTTTCCCAAGGGTAAAAAGAGAAACTGAACCCCAAAAGTTATTGTACAATTTGTCCTGAGTACACAGATACGCCATATGTGAGGGAGAACCACTGTTTGGGCGCACGACAGCGCTCGGAAGGGAAGGAGCGCCATTTGACTTTTTCAATGAAAAATTGGCTCCACTCTTTAGAGGACACCATGTCGCGTTTGGTGAACCTCTGTGTGCCTAAACATTGGAGCTCCCCCACAAGTGACCCCAGTTTGGAAACTAGACCCCCCAAGGAACTTATCTAGATGCATAGTGAGCACTTTAAACCCCCAGGTGCATCACAAATTGATCCGTAATAATGAAAAAGTACTTTTTTTCCCACAAAAAAATTCTTATAGCCTCAATTTGTTCATTTCCACATGGGCAACAGGATAAAATGGATCCTAAAATTTATTGGGCAATTTCTCCTGAGTACACTGATACATCACATGTGGGGGTAAACCACTGTTTGGGCACACGACAGGGCTCGGAAGGGGAGGCGTGCCATTTGACTTTTTGAATGAAAAATTAGCTCCAATCGTTAGCGGACACCATGTTGCGTTTGGAGAGCCCCTGTGTGCCTAAACATTGGAGCTCCCGCACATGTGACCCCATTTTGGAAACTAGACCTCCCATGGAACTAATCTACATGTGCGATGACCTCTTTAAACCCCCAAGTGCTTCACAGAAGTTTATAATACAGAGCCGTAAAAATAAAAAATCATTTTTCTTTCCTCAAAAATTATATTTTAGCCCACAATTTTTTATTTTCACAAGAGTAACAGGAGAAATTGGACCCCAAACGTTGTTGTCCAGTTTGTCCTGAGTACGCTGATACCCCATATGTGGGGAGGAACCATTGTTTGGGCACACGTCGGGGCTCAGAAGGGAAGTAGTGATGTTTTGGAATGCAGACTTTGATGGAATGGTCTGCGGGCGTCATGTTACGTTTGCAAAGCCTCTGATGTGCCTAAACATTAGAAACCCCCCACAAGTGACCCCATTTTGGAAACTAGACCGCCCAAGGAACTTATCTAGATGTGTGGTGAGCACTTTGAACCCCCAAGTGCTTCACTGAAGTTTATAACACAGAGCCGTGAAAATAAAAAAATCATTTTTCTTTCCTCAAAAATTATGTTTTAGCAAGCAATTTTTTATTTTCACAAGGGTAACAGGAGAAATTGGACCCCAATAGTTGTTGCCCAGTTTGTCCTGAGCATGCTGATGCGCCATATGTGGGGGTAAACCACTGTTTGGGCACATGTCGGGGCTCGGAAGGGAAGTAGTGACGTTTTGAAATGCAGACTTTGATAGAATGGTCTGCGGGCGTCATGTTGCGTTTGCAGAGCCCCTGATAGCAAGCAATTTTTTATTTTCGCAAGGGTAACAGGAGAAATTTGACGCCAATAGTTGTTGCCTGGTTTGTCCGGAGTATGCTGGTACCCTATATGTGGGGGTAAACCACTGTTTGGGCGCACGTTGGGGCTCGGAAAGGAAGGAGCACCATTTGACTTTTTGAACGCAAGATTGGCTGGAATCAATGGTGTCGCCATGTTGCGTTTGGAGACCCCTGATGTGCCTAAACAGTGGAAACCCCTCAATTCTAACTCCAACACTAACCCCAACACACCCCTAACCCTAATCCCTAACCCCAACACACCCCTAACCCCAACACACCCCTAACACTACGGTAATCCCAACCCTAACCCTAATTCCAACCCTAACCACAACCCTAACTCCAACACACTCCTAACCCTAACTACAAGCTAATCTTAACCCTATTTCCAACCCTAGCCCTAATTCCAACCCTAACTATGTGCCCACGTTGCGGATTCGTGTGAGGTTTTTCCGCACCATTTTTTAAAAATCCGTAGGTAAAAGGCACTGCGCTTTACCTGCGGATTTCCAGTGTTCTTTGTGCGGATTTCACCTGCGGATTCCTATTGAGGAACAGGTGTAAAACGCTGCGGAATCCGCACAAAGAATTGACATGCTGCGGAAAATACAACGCAGCGTTTCTGCATGGTATTTTCCGCACCATGGGCACAGCGGATTCGGTTTTCCATAGGTTTACATAGTATTGTAAACCTGATGGAAAACTGCTACGAATCCGCAGCGGCCAATCCGCTGCGGATCCGCAGCCAAATCCGCACCGTGTGCACATAGCCTGATTCTAACCCTAACCCTAGTTCTAACCCTAACCCTAGTTCTCACTCTAACCCTAGTTCTAACCCTAGTGGAAAAATAAAAGTAAATATATTTTCTGTATTTTATTATTGTCCCTACCTATGGGGGTGATAAAGGGGGGCGTTCATTTACTATTATTTTTATTTTGATCACTGTGATAGGTTTTATCACAGTGATCAATATGTATCTGGAACGAATCTGCAGGCCGGCAGATTCGGTGGACGCACTGCGAATGCGCCCGCCATTTTGGAAGATGGCGGCGCCCATGAAGAAGACGGATGGACACCGGGAGGCTCGGTAAGCACGGGGGGTGGGATCAGAGCACGGGGGGAGCGGACAGAGGGGAGCGGAGCACAGGACGGAGGACTGGGGAGGAGATCAGTGGCGGTGGGCAGATCAGGGTTTCCAGCCATGGCTGATGATATTGCAGCATCGGCCATGGCTGGATTGTAATATTTCACCACTTTTCATAGGTGAAATATTACAAATCGCTCTGATTGTTTCACTTTCAGCAGCCTATCAGAGTGATCGTAGCCATGGGGGGGGGGGGGAAGTAAAGCCACCCCCCCTGGGCTGAAGTACCACTCCCCCTGTCCCTGCAGATCGGGTGAAATTGGAGTTAACCCTTTCACCCGATCTGCATGGACGCGATCCCTCCATGACGCATACGCTGCGTCACAGTTCGGATTGGCACCGACTTTCATGATGCAGCGTATGCGTCATAGGTCGGGAAGGGGTTAATAAATAGAAAAATTTTTAGGGACCATCTCACATTTAAAGTCACTTTGAGGGGTGTACATGACAGAAAATACCCAAACTTAACATCATTCTAAAAACTACACCCCTCAAGTTGCTCAAAACTACATTCAACCTTAACCTTTTACGTGCTTCACAGGAACTGAAACAATGTGGAAGGAAAAAATGAACATTTAACTTTTTTTGCAAACATTTTACTTCAGAACCAATTTTTTTTATTTTGACAAGTGTAAAAAGAGAAAATAAAACACAACAATTGTTGTGCAATTTCTCCTAAATACGCCGATACCCCATATGTGGGGGTAAACCACTGTTTTGGCGCACGGCAGGGCTTGGAAGAGAAGGAGCACCGTTTGACTTTTTCAATGTAGAATTGGCTGGAATTGAGATCGGACGCCATGTCGCGTTTGGAGAGCCCCTGGTGTGCCTAAACAGTGGTAACACCCACAAGTGACACCATTTTGGAAACTAGACCCCTTATGGAACTTATCTTGATGTGTGATGAGCACTTTGAGCCCCCAAGTGCTTCACAGAAGTTTATGACGTAGAGGCGTGAAAATAAATAATCATATTTTTTACACAAAAATGATCTTTTCGCCCCCAAATTCTTATTTTCACAAGGGTAACAGGAGAAATTAGACCACGAAAGTTGTTGTGCAATTTCTCCTGAGTACGTCGATACCCTATATGTGGGGGTAAACCGCTCTTTGGGCGCACGGCAGAGCTTGGAAGAGAAGGAGCGCCGTTTGACTTTTTCAATGCAGAATTGCAGAGCTCATAATGTACCTAAACAGTAGAAACCCCCCACAAGTGACCCCATTTTGGAAACTAGACCCCCCAAAGAGCTTATCTAGATGTGTGGAGAGCACTATGAAGCCCAAAGTGTTTCACTACAGTTTATAACGCAGAGCCGTGAAAATACAAAATAATTTTTTTCCCCCACAAAAATAATTTTAGTCCCCATTTTTTTATTTTCCCAAGGGTAACAGGAGAAATTAGACCCCCAAAGTGGTTGTGCAATTGTTCCTGAGTACACTTATGCCCTATGTTTGGGTGAACCACTGTTTGGGCGCACGTCGGGGCTCGGAAGAGAGGGAGCACCATTTGACTTTTTGAATGCAAGATTGGCTGGAATCAATGGTGGCGCCATGTCGCGCTTGGAGAGCCCCTGATGTGCCTAAACAGTGGAAACCCGTCAATTCTAACTCCAACACTAACCCCAACACAGCTTTAACCCTAATTCCAAACCTAACACACCCCTTAGCCTAACCCAACCATACCCTATTACCAACCATAACCCTAACCACAAGCCTAACCCTAACCCCAACACACCCCTAACCACAAGCCTAACCCTAACCTTAACCCTAATTCCAACCCTAACTCTAGTTCCAACCCTAACCCTAAGTGCCCACGTTGCGGATTCGTGTGCGGATTTTTCCGCACAGTTTTTGAAAAATCCGCAGGCAAAACGCACTGCATTTTACTTGCGGATTTACAATGTTTTCTGTGCTGATTTCACCCGCGGATTCCTATTGAGGAACAGGTGTAAAACGCTGCGGAATCCGCACAAAGAATTGACATGCTGCGGAAAATACAACGTAGTGTTTCCACGCGGTATGTTCCGCACCATGGGCACAGCGGATTTGGTTTTCCATAGGTTTACATGGTACTGTAAACGTGAAGGAAAACTGCTATGAATCCGCAGCGGCCAATCCGCACCGTGTGCACAGAGCCTAATTCTAACCCCAACCCTAATTCTAACCCTAATTGCAACCCTAACCCTAATTGCAACCCTAACCCTAGTGGAAAAATAAATTTTCTTTATTTTATTATTTTGCCTACCTATGGGGGTGATAAAGGGGGGGGGAGTTTTATTTACTATTTTTTTTTATTTTGATCACTGTGATAGATTGTATCGCAGTGATCAAAATGTACCTGGAATGAATCTGCCAGCCATTTTGTAAGATGGCCGGACACCTGGACTTGGTAAGTATGGGGGGTGGGATCGGAGGGCGCGTGGGGGGGGTGCTGGCAGAGAGAAGACTAATGGTGGCGTATCGCCGCTGTCAGTCGGTGGAGGGGGCAGATCGGGGTCTCAACCATGGCCGATATTGCAGCATGGGCCATGGCTGGATTGTAATATTTCACCAATTTTCAGTTAACCCTTTCACCCGATCTGCAGGAACGCGATCCTGCCATGACGCCACATAGGCATCACAGGTCGGATTGGTACAGGTCGGATTAACTCTCTATGTACCATTTTATTGTGTTCATTACTAAACATCGGGCTTGGTATTATCTATATATCTATCTATAGATTTATCTATGTGTGTGTAAACATTATTCTTCAATGGAGTATATAAAGGAAAAGGTAGAACGAGAAATGAGATCACAATTCTTTTTTTTTTTTGTTAAATAATCTTTATTTAGCTTACAAAAACGCACACAAAGCCGCATGAAAATCAGCATCAAATCTGCACGGATTTTTCTGCCAAGAGATGCAGAATCTGCACAGAAAATTCCACAGGCAGATCTGTAACGTGTGCACATACCCTAACGCACACTTTTCCCCCCCAAATTGGTGCGAAAACAGGGTGCATCTTATAATCTGAACCTTAAAAAAAAAAAAAACAAGTTACTGAGGGGGGTTGCGGTGGTGGAGCAGTGATGCATGCCCCCTCACACCAGCCCCCTGGATGCCCCTCTACATACCCCATGCCCCCCTCACACTATGCAACACAGCCCCCTGGATGCCAGCTACATACCCTCTCACACCAGCCCCCTGGATGCCTCATCTACATACCCCATACCCCCTCACACCAGTCCCTTGGATGCCCCTCTACATACCCCATGCCCCCTCACTCCAGCCCCCTCAATGCCCCTCTACATACCCTATGCCCCTCTACATACCCCATGCCCCTTCACACCATCCACACAACACCCTGGATGCCCCATGCCCTCTCAACAGCCACAAGGCCCCCTGGATGCCCCATCACCTACATACCCCATGCCCCCTCACACTATGCAACACAGCCCACTGGATGCCCCCCTCACACCATGCAATACAGCCCCCTGGATGTCCCATGCCCCCTCACAACAGTCACAAGACCCCCTGGATGCCCCCTCACCTACATACCCATGCCCCTTACACTATGAAACACAGCCTCCTGGATGCCCCATGCCCCCCTACATACCCCATGCCCCCCTCACACCAGCCCCCTGAATGCCCCTCTACATACCCCCTCACACCAGCCCCTCACACTATGCAACACAGCCCCCCCCCCGGATGCCCCCTCACAACAGCCACAAGGCCCCCTGGATGCCCCATGCCCCTCACCTACATACCCCATGCCCCCCCACACTATGCAACACAGCCCCCTGAATGCCCCATGCCCCCCCTCACACCAGCCCCGTGACACTATGAAACACAACCTCTGGATGCCCCATGCCCCCTCACCTACAAACCCCATGCCCCCTCAACAGCCACAAGGCCCCCTGGATGCCCCATGCCCCCTCACCTACATACCCCTCCTCACACAGCCCCCTGAATGCCCCATGCCCCCCTCACTCCAGCCCCCTGACACTATGAAACACAGCCCCTGGATGCCCCATGCCCCTCACCTACAAACCCCATGCCCCCTCAACAGCCACAAGGCCCCCTGGATGCCCCATGCCCCCTCACCTACATACCCCTCCTCACACAGCCCCCTGAATGCCCCATGCCCCCCTCACACCAGCCCCCTGACACTATGAAACACAGCCCCTGGATGCCCCATGCCCCCTCACCTACAAACCCCATGCCCCCTCAACAGCCACAAGGCCCCCTGGATGCCCCATGCCCCCTCACCTACATACCCCTCCTCACACAGCCCCCTGGATGCCCCTCTACATACCCCATGCCCCCTCACACCACCCACACAGCACTCTGGATGCCCCATGCCCCCTCTACATACCCCAATGCCCCCTCACACCAGCCCCTGGATGCCCCTCTACACACCCCATGCCCCCTCACAACAGCCCCCTGGATGCCCCTCTACATACCCCATGCCCCCTCACAACAGCCACAAGGCCCCCTGGATGCGCCATACCTACATACCCCATGCCCCCCCACACTATGCAACACAGCCCCCTGAATGCCCCATGCCCCCCCTCACACCAGCCTCCTGACACTATGAAACACAGCCCCTTGATGCCCCATGCCCCCTCAACAGCCACAAGGCCCCCTGGATGCTCCATGCCCCCTCACCTACATACCCCATGCCCCTCCTTACACAGCCCCCTGGATGCCCCTCTACTTACCCCATGCCCCCTCACACCACCCACACAGCACTCTGGATGCCCCATGCCCCCTCTACATACCCCAATGCCCCCTCACACCAGCCCCTGGATGCCCCTCTACACACCCCATGCCCCCTCACAACAGCCCCCTGGATGCCCCTCTACATACCCCATGCCCCCTCACAACAGCCACAAGGCCCCCTGGATGCGCCATACCTACATACCCCATGCCCCCCCACACTATGCAACACAGCCCCCTGAATGCCCCATGCCCCCCCTCACACCAGCCTCCTGACACTATGAAACACAGCCCCTTGATGCCCCATGCCCCCTCAACAGCCACAAGGCCCCCTGGATGCTCCATGCCCCCTCACCTACATACCCCATGCCCCTCCTTACACAGCCCCCTGGATGCCCCTCTACTTACCCCATGCCCCCTCACACCACCCACACAGCACTCTGGATGCCCCATGCCCCCTCTACATACCCCAATGCCCCCTCACACCAGCCCCTGGATGCCCCTCTACACACCCCATGCCCCCTCACAACAGCCCCCTGGATGCCCCTCTACATACCCCATGCCCCCTCACAACAGCCACAAGGCCCCCTGGATGCGCCATACCTACATACCCCATGCCCCCCCACACTATGCAACACAGCCCCCTGAATGCCCCATGCCCCCCCTCACACCAGCCTCCTGACTATGAAACACAGCCCCTTGATGCCCCATGCCCCCTCAACAGCCACAAGGCCCCCTGGATGCTCCATGCCCCCTGACCTACATACCCCATGCCCCTCCTCACACAGCCCCCTGGATGCCCCTCTACTTACCCCATGCCCCCTCACACCACCCACACAGCACTCTGGATGCCCCATGCCCCCTCTACATACCCCAATGCCCCCTCACACCAGCCCCCTGGATGCCCCTCTACACACCCCATGCCCCCTCACAACAGCCCCCTTGATGCCACTCTACATAACCCATGCCCCCTCACAACAGCCACAAGGCCCCCTGGATGTCCCATACCTACATGCCCCATGCCCCCCCTCACACCAGCCCCCTGATACTATGAAACACAGCCCCTGGATGCCCCATGCCCCCTCACCTACATACCCCATGCCCCTCCTCACACAGCCCCCTGGATGCCCCTCTACATACCCCATGCCCCCTCACACCACCCACACAGCACTCTGGATGCCCCATGCCCCCTCACACCAGCCCCTAGATGCCCCTCTACACTCCATGCCCCCTCACAACAGCCACAAGGCCCCCTGGATGCCCCATACCTACATACCCCATGCCCCCCCACACTATGCAACACAGCCCCCTGACAATATGAAACACAGCCCCTGGATGCCCCATGCCCCCTCAACAGCCACAAGGCCCCCTGGATGCCCCATGCCCCCTCACCTACATACCCCATGCCCCCTCACAACAGCCCCCTGGATGCCCCTCTACATACCCCATGCCCCCTCAACAACCACAAGGCCCCCTGAATGCCCCTATACATACCCCCTCACACCATCCACACAGCACCCTGGATGCCTGATGCCCCCCTCACACCAGCCCCCTGGATGCCCCCCGTCTCATCAGCCCCCTCACACTATGAAACAAAACCCCCTGGATGCCCCTCTACATACCCCATGCCTCCTCACAACAGACACAAGGCACCCTGGATGCCCCTCTACATACCCCATGCCCCTCTACATACCCCACGCCCCCTCACAACAGCCCCCTGGATGCGCCTCTACATACCCCACGCTCCCTCACAACAGCCACAAGGCCCCCTGGATGCCCCTCTACATACCCCATGCCTCCTCACAACAGACACAAGGCACCCTGGATGCCCCTCTACATACCCCATGCCTCCTCACAACAGACACAAGGCACCCTGGATGCCCCGCTACATACCCCATGCCTCCTCACGGCAGACACAAGGCACCCTGGATGCCCCTTTACATACCCCATGCCTCCTCACAACAGACAAGGCCCCCTGAATGCCCCTCTACATACTCCATGCCTCCTCAAAACAGACACAAGGCACCCTGGATGCTCCTCTACATACCCCATGCCTCCTCACAACAGACACAAGGCACCCTGAATGCCCCGCTACATACCCCATGCCTCCTCACGGCAGGCACAAGGCACCCTGGATGCCCCTCTACATACCCCATGCCTCCTCACAACAGACAAGGCCCCATGGATGCCCCTCTACATACTCCATGCCTCCTCACAACAGACACAAGGCACCCTGGATGCCCCTCTACATACCCCCCTCACACCAGCCCCCTGGATGCCCCTCTACATACCCCATGCCTCCTCACAACAGACACAAGGCACCCTGGATGCCCCGCTACATACCCCATGCCTCCTCACAACAGACAAGGCACCCTGGATGCCCCGCTACATACCCCATGCCTCCTCACAACAGACACAAGGCACCCTGGATGCCCCTCTACATACTCCATGCCTCCTCTCAACAGATACAAGGCACCCTGGATGCCCCGCGAAAAGTCCACTTCAACATATTTAGAAAACAATATACAAAAGGTTTATTAAATAATCAATCATATACAAATACAAATATGTAAAATACAAAACATGGGTGTATTGTCAATACCGCCATATAGCAGAAGACACATAGGAGGAAATGCGGCAATGACCAAGTCAGGGGGGGAGTTCACATATACACCTTTTGGGTGGCAGAGTCAGCTCAGAAAGTAAAGAGAACGTACGATCAAATACAATCACTACGTCTAACTCACATGGCAAAATAGCCCAAAGTACAGGATCATATCTTCATAAGTACATATAGTTGCTGCTTACCCATTATGGATCAGGTGTGTTCTCCCCACCTCACTCGGTCCCCCCGGACGCGCGTTTCGTGTGGCTTTTTCAACAGGGTGTATCCATAATGTGTCTCATTGTGTTTAAATATCATAAACCCGGAAGTAGAGCCGGTGACGCCGGCGCATGCGCAGTAGCGTCCAGAGTGCATCGTTCAATAGGGCCATCACAGGGGCCATCTTCCCCCTCATACCAGCCCCCTGGATGCCCCTCTACATACCCCATACCCCCTCACACCATCCACACAGCACCCTGGATGCCTGATGCCCACTCTCATACCAGCCCCCTGGATGCCCCCCCTCACACTATGAAACACAGCCCCCTGGATGCCCCTCTACATACCCCATGCCTCCTCACAACAGCCACAAGGCACCCTGGATGCCCCTCTACATACCCCATGCCTCCTCAACAGCCACAAGGCACCCTGGAAGCCCCTCTACATACCCCATGCCCCCCTCACACCAGCCCCCTCAACAGCCACAAGGCCCCCTGGATGCCCTCTCACCTACATACCCCATGCCCCCTCACACTATGCATCACAGCCCCCTGGATGCCTCTCTACATAACCCATGCCCCCTCTACATACCCCCTCACAACAGCCGCAAGGCCCCCTGGATGCCCCTATACATACCCCCTCACACCATCCACACAGCACCCTGGATGCCCCATGCCCCTCCTCACACCAGCCCCCTGGATGCCCCCCCTCACACCAACCCCCTCACACTATGAAACACAGCCCCCTGGATGCTCCTCTACATACCCCATGCCCCCTCACAACAGCCACAAGGCCCCCTGGATGCCCCTATACATACCCCCTCACACCATCCACACAGCACTCTGGATGCCCCCCTCACACCAGCCCCCTGGATGCCCTTCTAAATACCCCATGCCCCCTCACACCAGCAACCTGGTTGCCCCGCTACATACCCCCCCTCACACCAGCCCCCTGGATGCCCCTCTACATACCCCATGCCTACTCACCGCAAATTACAACCTCAGAGCACTCACACTGAGTCCTCATTCCCTTGTACAGCTCCTCACACAGCTCCATGCTGCGGCTCCTCGGTCCTCTCCTCACACAGCTCCATAGAGCAGCATTTCATTTCCCGCGTCTCTTCTCCAGCAGCAGCCTCAGCAAAACGCAACTTCCAGCTATCGGCTCGTCATTGGACTAAAGGAGGCCCCGCCCCTTCCGGTGACATCATGATTTCTTGGAATCACTCCTCCCCCTCAAGAAATCAACTCCAATCTAGGCTCTACCATGACTGGATGTAGTGATCATGTGACGCTGGTAACAGCTCCGGAGGTTTCTTACATGGGATCTTTATGATGTTACATCGTCATCTTCTCCCCATTCAGGTCCCTACAATATCGGATCCTCTCAGTGGAGATCTTCTATATAAGAGAATTCTCCTGAGTGACCCTACAAGGATGGATAGGGACAGGGACAAGATGGCAGAGAGGATATTACACCTCACCCTAGAGATCCTCTTCCGGCTTACTGGAGAGGTGAGAGATTCTGATGACGTCACATTACATCATTCTTATCTATGGGAATAACAGATGGACAGAACTGGAGCGGTGAGGACTCTGGGAATGTCTGTAGTGAGATTTATTAATGTGTCTCTCCATAACCAGGATTACACAGTAGTGAAGAAGACCTCTGGTGAGCGCTGTCAGGCCCCTGTGTCTGAGGGATGGGGAAGACCCCTGAGCCCAATCACGGGGCCTCCACCTCACCCCCTGATACATGAGGACATCAATGACCAGAAGATCCTAGAACTCACCTACAAGATGATTGAGCTGCTGACTGGAGAGGTGACACTGCTGGGAATGCTGGGACATTATACAGTAACGCTATGGAGGGATCGGGGGATGACTGTATCATTGTGTGTGTCAGGTTCCTATAAGGTGTCAGGATGTCACCGTCTATTTCTCCATGGAGGAGTGGGAGTATTTAGGAGGACACAAAGATCTGTACAAGGACGTCATGATGAAGGTTCCCCAGCCCCTCACATCACCAGGTAATAGACACGACTAAATACACACGGCCTATATCTCTATGTAAAGAATGAATTCAGTCCCTGTATGTGTTTCCTCCAGTTTTATCCAGTGAGAGGACAACACCAGAGAGATGTCCTCTTCTTCCACAGGACTGTAAACAAGAAGATCTCGATGTACCTCAGGATCATCAGGTAGATGGAGAGAAGGTAATAAACAAAAACTATTAAGAGACCAGTAGCGCCAATAACCAGCAAGCTGCAGGTAATAATACAAACCCACCCTGTTCGTATAGTAATAACCAATGAATAATAAATAATGAAATACCCGCGCTGAAAAATCACCACAAGTTAGGTTCTATCTCAGAACATCGTCTTTCATGCAAGGCTCAAGTACGTAGGTCCAGTGTGGGCGATATGAGGATGAGGCACAATTACCTTAGAGGTCTGCAGCGATGATAAGGAGTCTTCCGTGCAGCTCTGTAAAGGGTGCAGCTTTTCCGCCAACTGAACTGTACGATATCTTCAGGTAGGCAGGCTGTGTGCGTCGCCCCGGCCGGTGGCAGAACGCAACGAGCTCGCCTACCGCTTGTAGTAAGTGAGCGCTAATGTAGCCGTTAGGTACTCCGCCGAAGCAGGACCTATCGTGACGTCACAAACACGTGGGTAAACACGTGATTCGGCTAAGGAGAGCAAGAAGGACCACATCCAACGCGTTTCGGAACTACCGCGTTCCTTCCTCAGGGAGAGAAGGTGTCATGAGATCTCCACTATGATGTGTAGGAAGCTGTGAAGGTCTTGTGCTCAGTCTTGTTTTATCCCCCAGTATAATACACTGAACTGCCAATTTATTAGAAACACTGACACTTTCTTTATGGAAACTTCCCTGTATAGAGAATACTAATAACTAATAATAATAATAATTTTTATTTCTATAGTGCTGACATATTCCGCAGAACTTTACATTATAGAGAGGACTTGTACAGACAATAGACATTACAGCATAATAATAAACACAGATCAAAACAGATACCAAGAGGAATGAGGGTCCTGCTCGCAAGCTTACAATCTATGAGGAAAAGGGGAGACACCAGAGGTGGATGGTACCAGAACATGATGCAAGGAACCAGATTATGGTTTAAGTTTTTTTGAATGAGCCACACAGGGATAGTTAGGTTAATGCGTTGAGATGGTAGGCCAGTCTGAGCAAATGCATTTTTAGGCCACGCTTAAAACTGTGGGGATTAATCATATTAACCTGAGTAGTGCATTCCAAAGAATTGGCGCAGCATGTGAAAAGTCTTGGAGACGGGAGTGGGATGAGATGTAGGGTGGTGCTGAGCCATGGAGTGCTTTGTGGATAAGGGTAATAAGTTTGTACTGGATTCTGGAGTGGATGGGTAATCAGTGTAATGACTGGCACAAGGTAGAGGCATTGGTATAACGATTGGTGAGGAATATGATCCTGGCTGCAGCATTCAGGACAGATTGGAGTGGGGAGAGTTTGGTAAGAGGGAGGCCGATTAGTAGAGAATTACAATAGTCCAGACGAGAGTGATTAAGAGAAACAGTAAGAGTTTTTGCAGAGTCAAAAGTAAGAAAAGGTCAAATTCTAGAAATGTTTTTGAGGTGCAGATAACAAGAGCGAGCCAGTGATCAGATGTGGGGGGCGAATGAAAGCTCGGAATCAAGTATGACCCCAAGGCTGCGGGCATGTTGCTTGGGAGTAATGGTGGAACCACACACGGAGATGGCAATGTCAGGCAAAGATAGGTTAGTACAGGGAGAGAACACGGGGAGTTCAGTTTTTGACAGGTTCAGTTTCAGATAGAGAGAGGACATGATGTTAGAGATAGCGGTAAGACAATCACTGGTGTTTTCTAAAAAGGCAGGCGTGATATCAGGAGAAGAAGTGTTTAATTGGGTGTCATCTGCATAGAGATGGTACTGGAACCCAAATCCACTGATTGTTTGTCCAATAAGGGCCGTATACAAAGAGAAGAGGAGGTGGCCTAGTACTGATTCTTGAGGAACCCCAAGAGTAAGGGTAAGGTGAGAGGAGGAGGAGCATCGTGGCTCAGTGGATAGCACTACAGCCTTGCAGCCCTGGGGTCCTGGGTTCAAAAGCCACCAAGGACAATATCTGCAAGGAGTTTGTATGTTCTCCCCGTGTTTGTGTGGGTTTCCTCTGCGTACTCCGGTTTCCTCCCACATTACAAAGAGATACTGATAGGGAATTTAGATTGTGAGCCCCATGGAGGACAGCAATGATAATGTGTGCAAATTGTAAAGCGCTGCGGAATATGTTAGCGCTATATAAAAATAAAGATTATTATTATTATTATTATTAACTAGCAAAAGATATAGTGAAAGAGTGGTCGGAGAGATAGGCGAACCAGGAGAGAATGGTGTCCTTAAGGCCGATAGAGCAGAGCATAGTGAGGAGGAGCTGATGATCCACAGTGTCGAATGCTGCGGCGAGATCCAAGAGAATTAGCATGGAGTAGTGACCATTGGATTTAGCTGTTAGTAAATCATTAGAGACTTTAGTGAGGGCAGTTTCAGTAGAGTGTAAAGAGCGGAAACCAGGTTGAAGGGGGTCGAGAAGAGAGTTATCTGAGAGATAGCGGATAAGAAGGGAGTGGACCACGCATTCGAGGAGTTTAGAGATGAAGGGAAGATTAGAGACAGGTCTATAGTTAGCGGCACAGTTTTGGTCTAGGGATGGTTTTTTTAAGTAATGGATGGCATGCTTAAATGAGGAGGGAAAGATACCGGAAGAGAGAGAGAGGTTGAATATTTTTGATAGGTGAGAGGTGACAGCCGGGGAGGAGAAGTGACGGAATGGGGTCACTGGGCGAGAAGATGCAAGGAGCCTGATTACTTCTTCTTCTGTGACTGGTTCAGGGTATGTGCACACGTCCGGATTTCTTGCAGAAATTTCCTGAAGAAAACCGGAAATTTTCTGCAAGAAATCCGCATTTTTTTTTTGCGTTTTTTTTCCGTTTTTTTCGCATTTTTTTCGCATTTTGCAAGCGTAATTAGCTTGCAGAATGCTAAAGTTTTCCAAGCGATCTGTAGCATCGCTTGGAAAACTGACTGACAAGTTGGTCACACTTGTCAAACATAATGTTTGACAAGTGTGACCAACTTTTTACTATAGATGCTGCTTATGCAGCATCTATAGTAAAAGATAGAATGTTTAAAAATAATAAAAAAAATAAAAAAATGGTTATACTCACCCTCTGCAGACAGCCAATCTCCTCAGCGGCGTCCGTTCCTATAGATGCTGGTGTGGTTCAGGACCTTCGATGACGTTGCGGCTTGTGATTGGTCGCGTGAGTCACATGAGCGGTCACGCGACCAATCACAAGACAGCGACGTCATCACAGGTCCTGAACCACAGCATCTATAGAAACGGAAGAGAAAGCATGCACCGGAGAGGCGGGAACACTTCGGGGGGGCATCAGAGGGTGAGTATAGGACTATTTTTTATTTTAATTCTTTTTTTTTTTACCAATTATATGGTGCCCAGTCAGTGAAGGAGAGTCTCCTCTCCTCCACCCTGGGTACCAACCGCATATAATCTGCTTACTTCCCGCATGGTGTGCACAGCCCCGTGCGGGAAGTAAGCGGATCAATGGGCTCCTAGGTGTGCGGAATCCCCGCAATTCCGCATTTTTAATGAACATGTTGCTTTTTTTTCCGCGATGCGATTTTTTTCCGCGAAAAAATCGCATCGCGGAAAAAAAAGCAACATGTTCAATCGCAACATTTGCACAAAAAATGCGGAATACCCTGTAAATAATAGGAGGCATATGTAACCTTTTTTATTCAAGTTTTTATCACGTTTTTATAGCGAAAAAACGCGAAAAATCCTGAACGTGTGCACATGGCCTCAAAGTCAGAGAGTGAGCTAGATGCAGTGGGGAGGGAGGACAGTGCATGATATGAGGAGATTGGGAGATAATTTCCTGTCAGATATAGTCAATTTTTTCTTTGAAGTAGTTGGCCAGATCGTCAGCGTGGAGATCCGTGGTTGGGGCCTGCATTCTTGGGTTGAGTAGGGAATGAAAAGTGTCAAAGAGACGTTTAGGATTATTGAACAGTGAGGTGATGAGGGTGTTGAAATAGGTTTGTTTGGAGAGATGAAGGGCAGAGTTGTATGTTTTAAGCATAGACTTATAATGGATGAAATCTTCGGGTAGATTAGATTTTCTCTACAGGTGTTCGGCGAACCAGGAGCACCGCTTTAGGAAACGTGTTTGTGTTTGCAGCGTGTGCCACGGTTGTCGCCGTCTGTGCCAAGATGTTCTATGTATAGGAGGTTCAATTTCATCCAGGGCTCTTTGCAGGGTTTCATTGTAATGCTTCAGTGCAGACTCCGGACATGAGAGGGAGGAGATAGGGGCCAATGAGCACTGTAAGTTCTTCGTAAGTTTCTGGGTGTTAATGGCCTGTATGTTACTATAAGGGTGGAAAGTGGGGGTGACCTGAGCGGGATGGTAGTTCTTAATAGAGAAAGAAAGAAAGTTGTGGTCAGAGAGCAGTAGAGAGGAGATTGTGAAATCATCCACTGAGCAAAGCCGGGAAAAGACCAAGTCGAGGGAGTTCCCGTCTTCATGAGTTGAAGAGTTAGTATGCTGCGAGAGGCCGAAAGAGGAGGTTAGAGATAAAAGGTGAGAAGCAGATGGGGAGAGGGGAAAAGCAATGGGGATGTTGAAATCACCCATGATGAGGGTGGGGATGTCACAGGAGAGAGAGTGCGGAAGCTAGGTGGCAAAGTGATCCAGGATCTGATGGGCGGGGCCCGGAGGACGATACACCACCGCCACTCGCATGGAGAAGGGGATGAAGAGTCTGACCGCATGGACCTCAAAAGAAGGGAAGACAAGTGAGGGTACTTGGGGGATAACCTGAAAGGTACATTTGGGTGATAGGAGCAGACCAATGCCTCCACCTCCTCTGTTGTCCGATCTTGGGGTATGAGAAAAGTGTAGTCCATCATATGAAAGAGCAGCAGCAGCGGTGGTGTCTGCTGGATCCAGGTTTCAGTAAGAGCTAGAAGGTTAAGAGAATCAGAAAGGAAGAAGTCATGAATGAAGGGGAGTATATTACATCCTGAGCGAGAATTCCAAAGGGCACAATTGAAAGAGACCGAAGGCATGCAGTGACTGTTAATAAGGTTAGAGGGGTTTCTGAGTGTAGCAGTTGGGAGGTTTGACTTGCTATAACATGGGGGTCGGGGTTGAGAGATGTCTCCTGTGACTTGGAGAAGGAGGACAGAAAGAGTGAGCAGATGGTTAAGTGATTTGTAAGAGCGTCTCGTGTGTTGGATGGTGGCACTGAGTGGATCTGCACTATTTAGCAATGTGAACAGAGAGTGAGTGCTATACATAGGAGAGGAAAGGACAGAGGGGCCGAAATGAATGGAGTTTAAAGAATTAATGCAAGGGCAGTGAATGTGAGTGAATGCAGCAGCCAGGATATACCGTATTTTTCGGACTATAAGACGCACCGGACCGTAAGACGCACCCCAAATTTGGGGTGATAATTGCAGAAAAAAAGATTTTTTTATAAGATGGGGGTCCGTCTTATTGTCCGTTTTTACAGTATCTTACCTGAGGGCTGGCGGTGGCAGAGCAGGGTCATAGGAGGCATGGTGTCAGCAGAGGTGCGGTGATGCCGTACGGCGTGCACCTGAGCAGGGTCCCTTCCTGCTTAGGTGGGCGACGCCACTTCCTGGTGTCCATGTGGGGGTTTGCAGCAGTGGTATGGCGGCGGCAGAGTTGCGGGAATAATGAGCAGTATGGCGTGAGCAGGGTCCCTTCCACAGGTGAGGTGACGCTGCGGCCCGGTATCCAAGGCAAGCAGTAGAGCCGGGTTAATCACAGGTTTCTCAGTGGCTGCGGCACAGATTTAGATCTCGGCTTCAGGAAAATGGCCGCCGCTATCTCCATCTGCGCACGCGCGGCCTCAGGAAGATGGGCCGCTGCGTCACCTCACCTGTGGAAGGGACCCTGCTCACGCCATACCGCTCACCGCGCCTCATCATCCCCGGACCTCCGCCGCCACACCACTGCCGGTAAGCATGCATTCCAACTATAAGACGCACCCCCATTTTCCTCACATTTGTTTGGTGGAAAAGTGCGTGTTATAGTCTGAAAAATACGGTAGATACTAAGTTGAGACAGCAGGACACAATGTAGTGAACAGATAAACAAATGTCCAGGCCTACATGGATCATAAACCACTTTGAGAAGTTAGCACCTCATAGCATAAGAGGACAAACAGAGTAAGTTGTAATAACTAAATACCTTTATCTGTGCAGCTAAGATGAATAACATTTGCGGACTCATGCAGGAATTGTGTGCAGTAGCTGGAATTATATACCATTAGAATATATTGCAGGAGATGAGACAGCAATCAGAGGTGGTAAGTTGTACCATTAGAATATATTTCAGAAGATGAGATAGCAATCAGAGGTGGGAAGTTGTACCATTAGAATATATTGCAGGAGATGAGACAGCAATCAGAGGTGGGAAGTTGTACCATTAGAATATATTGCAGGAGACGAGACAGCAATCAGAGGGGGGAAGTTGTACCATTAGAATATATTGCAGGAGATGAGACAGCAATCAGAGGTGGGAAGTTGTACCATTAGAATATATTGCAGGAGATGAGACAGCAATCAGAGGTGGGAAGTTGTACCATTAGAATATATTGCAGGAGATGAGACAGCAATCAGAGGTGGGAAGTTGTACCAATAGAATATATTGCAGAAGATGATCGACAGCAATCAGAGGTGGGAAGTTGTACCATTAGAATATATTTCTGGAGATGAGACAGCAATCAGAGGTGGGAAGTTGTACCATTAGAATATATTGCAGGAGATGAGACAGCAATCAGAGGGGGGAAGTTGTACCATTAGAATATATTGCAGGAGACGAGACAGCAATCAGAGGGGGGAAGTTGTACCATTAGAATATATTGCAGGAGATGAGACAGCAATCAGAGGTGGGAAGTTGTACCATTAGAATATATTGCAGGAGATGAGACAGCAATCAGAGGGGGGAAGTTGTACCATTAGAATATATTGCAGTGTAATATAAAAAGTAATCATTTTTCAGTCTGCAACCACATTGGCATGGAAATTTTGAGCACTTCACCTAGGCATGGTTGTCAGGGAAATTTTGAAAAACTCCAAACCTCTTCAGTTTTTCTTGTCAAAAGTATTAGTGCTGAGAATATTCTGATTGAGGGAAAAAATGCAATGAAAGGGGATCCACAGGACATACATGATTTGTTGAGGAAGATATCAATAATATCTGAGGCAGTGACCAGTGTTACATGTGAGAATTGCTGTTTGTTTCTACCAGGATGCGCAAGGAGCCACATTGAGGCCATGGGAGTGCATTGCAGTCACAGGTGTAGCTCTGATTGCAATGAAAAATAAAAGTGAGTGTTAGGGCCCCGTCTCACATAGCGATTTACCAACGATCACGACCAGCGATATGACCTGGCCGTGATCGTTGGTAAGTCGCTGTGTGGTCGCTGGGGAG